>NC_088791.1:343891979-344214755 GCF_011386835.1 Chrysemys picta bellii
CTCCAGCCCCGAAGCCAGTGCCTGCATGATCCTGTGGTAATTACCTGCGTTGTTCCCCATGAGATGTAGGCAGCTGGGGATGAGTTTAAGTGACCCCAGTACTCAGCAGAATGACGGCTACTGGCTCCAGCTAAACAAAAAGGTGACAAGACTGTTAGTGTAAAACCAAGGGCATTTGCTCTTACGTCTCTGTCTTCCTTCCATAATGGGACAAGTTGCAAGATAGCTGGTTCATTACATCAGCCACGGCATTAATGACCTTTTCCCTTTCTTCTGATTAGCCTCCGATCTCTGATACAGTCTTTGTGACCTTGTAGGAAGAGATGGAATCTGTGCATTAGCCCTCTCATGCTATGGAGCCACAAGAAGGTTTGACAGCAGAAGTAGATGCAGTGTGGACTAATCTACGAGGGACTAACAGGTTCATGCCATATGGTATGTTCGCTAGCTGATCTGCAAACTTGTGCTTTGGTCCCCTCATCCTTCTCCAGGTATTTATCCAGCTCCTCTCCATCCTCTCTCGTTCTATGCAATCCAGCCCAAATAGGGATAATTCTCCTTCACCAGCCTCTTATCTTACATAAACTGACCTTTCTCTAGACACGTATCCTACATGATAGCTAAGTTCAAAGCTGTCTGTGAAGAGTTACAGAGGGATCTCCCTAAACTGGATGACTGGGCAACAAAATGGCAGATGAAATTCAATGTTGATAAGTAGAAAGTAACGCAGCTTCCATGTACAACTGAGGGAATTCTGCACCAAAAAATTAAAAATTCTGTAAAATTCTGCATATTGTATTTGTCAAAATAACACAATATAATCACACCATTTTCCATTATTTGCTGACACATTTTTTTAATAAATTACCAAAATAATTAGGGATGTCGATTAATCGCAGTTAAGTCACGTGATTACCTGAAACAAATTAATTGCGATTAAAATAATTAATCATGATTAATCACAGTTTTAGTCACACTGTTAAGCAACAGAATGCCAATTGAAATTTAGTAAATATTTGGAATAAATGAAATTAATAGGCAGCAAGTTTAAAACAAACATAAGGCAGTACATCTTCACACAACGCACAGTCAACCTGTGGAACTTGTTGCCAGAGGATGTTGTGAAGGTCAAAGGTATAACTGGGTTCAAAAACCACTGGATACATTCATGGAAGATAGCCACTGATGAATCTATTAGCTAAGATGGTCAGGCACACAACCCTATGCTCTGGGTGTCTGTAACAAGGTGCTGCAGGACCCTGTTGGCTCCTAACCCTGTTGGGCTGATAAAGTCACTTCAGTAACCTCTGGTGCAGTTTATTTACACGTTGTGCTCTCACCACCTTTTCACCATACAAGTAGCCCTTTACCTACAGGCAGGAGGGAGGGAAGAGCTACCTCCCTGCTTCCACTTCCTGCCTTTTCCCTTTCTTCCTGCTCCTCTCCTGGCTTCCTTCCCCTGAGGCTTTTATACAGCCCCAGCCTAATTAGGCAGCAGCTGTCTCTACTTCCCCAATTAGGGCCAGGTGGTCTAATCAGCTCCAATTCATCTCCCTTAATTGGAACCGGAGTGACCGAGGGCTGGCTCAGAAGCTCCTGCTCAGCTCCCCGTCACAGTGTCCCTCAACCTGGGACTGGATGATGGGGATGGATCACTTGATAAATTGCCCTGTTCTGTTCATTCCTTCTGAAGCATCTGGCACTGGCCACTGTCAGAAGATGGAATGCTGGGCTAGATGGACCACTGGTCTGATCCAATATGGCTGTTCGTATGATCCAGGCCTCTAGTTCCCCTAGGACAGTTAAATAAAACCCTTCATCTCTCCATCCATTGACATTATATAATCTCACTTTTCTTTAGACACTTGGGCCAGCACTTTCAAACATGGATGTCAAAAGTTAAGTACCTAAATCCATACTTCTTCTTCAAGGCTTAGCCGAACGGTCAGCCGTAGCAATTGTTCACCATTGATCCGTTCCTGTGCTTGACGGGCCGAGAGCCCAACGTCGGAATAGACTTGAGGCACCCATGTAATAGGGGGCCTGCCTTTGGGCTGCCTGCATCCCTTGATTGGTGGAATTGTCTCTCGGATGTTACGAGCCACTCAAAGAACGGCGTTCGCCGGAACGTCTTGTGGCATACTTGCGACAGGTCTGAAAAGCATAAGCCGCCATCTGCGGACAATGGCCCCAGTAGTCTGTAGACCGGAGCGACCATAAACATCTGCTTTACAAATGAAGTCGTTCCACTCTATGCCCAATATACAACGTTGGCATTTTATGTGGAAAGCCTCCAGCTTTGCCCACTCTGAGTGGCGCAGTCCCAATGTTTCGCAGCCGTACAGCAGTACAGAGAGGATACAGCTCGATTAGATCCTGAACTTGGTTGTCGTGCCGAGATGATGCTGATTCCGTCTTCATTGTAAACGACCCATGACAGAGGCTGCAATGCCACACTCAGGCACCTAAATAAATGGCCTGACCTTTCTCAAATGCTGAATACCAAGAACTTCTCACTTGAATCTGCCGAAGCCGTGGCTGTTCAGCTCCTCTGAAAATCAATCCACTCGTTTAGATGCCTGAATATGAATGTTAGTGCCAGACTTTGGACAGTGACATAGGAAGATATTGGCCTGAGCCTATGCATGGACTCTCATCCTACAATCCAGCCCCTCAACAGATACATCCCAGCTTCTGACTGTGAGCCATTCAGTTACAATGGGGAGGCCTAGATGCTGTAAGTGAATTAACATGTAATGATAGATAGACAGATAGATAGATAGTATAAGCTATTCTTTCTACCATCTGCCGTACGGATTTGCTCTGTAGAGCTTGCTGTCCCTGTTACTCATGGGTATTTATGTTCCAGAGGCCCACATGAGAGAGGGAAGGATTTCAGGCGCAAGGCCCAAGTGGGGCAGGAAGAAGCACACGCTCACCTCAGTTGCCTTCTTTGCTGAGGTAAGTTTTGTTGACTTGTTGAACTGAGATTGCAAAGCGTTGCTCAGTCCCATATTCTCACAACTGGCAGTGCCCCATATATATGTCTGGGGCACCTTGCAACCTCATTTCTCTCATGTCTCTGTCTTCCTTCCATAACAGGATGAGTTGCAAGACAGCTGGTTCATTACATCAGCCACGGCATTATTGACCTTTTCCCTTTCTACTGATTAGCCTCCGATCTCTGATACATTCTTTGTGACCTTGTAGGAAGAGATGGAGTCTGTGCATTAGCCCTCTCATGCTATGGAGCCATGAGAAGGTTTGACAGCAGGAGTAGATGCAGTGTGGACTAATCTACAAGGGACTAACAGGTTCATGCCATATAGCAGGCCTGCACAACATACGGCCCGCGGTGGCATGCCTGCCCGCCGACAGGAGCCAGCAATGCGGGCGGTTGAGTCCAGCCCAATCAGAGCTGCGGTGGCGGGGCTTTCAGGCGCCCCCCCCCCCGACCCAATGCCGGCGCCAGCGCAAGGATATTTTTGCACCCTCGCGCGCCACCGCCCCCCCTGCCCCAAGCAGGACACAGGCACGGAGCCCTCGCGCGCTGCCGGCCCGCCCCAAGCGGAACACGGGGATGGAACCCTCGCGCGCCGCCGCGCCTCCACCTCCCCCTGCCCCAAGCGGGACACGGGGATGGAGCCCTCGCGCGCCGCTGCGCCTCCACCCGCCTCAAGCGGGACACGGGGATGGAGCCCTCGCGCGCCGCCGCGCCTCCACTCCCCCCGCCCCAAGCGGGACACGGGGATGGAGCCCTCGCGCGCCGCCGCGCCTCCACTCCCCCCGCCCCAAGAGGGACACGGGGATGGAGCCCTCGCGCGCCGCCGCGCCTCCACCCGCCCCCGCCCTAAGCGGGACACGGGGATGTAGCCCTCACGCGCCGCCGCGCCTCCACCCCCCCCCGCCCCAAGAGGGACACGGGGATGGAGCACTCGCGCGCTGCCGCACCTCCACCCGCCCCAGCCCCAAGCGGGACACGGGGATGGAGCCTCGGGCGCCGCCGCGCCTCCACCTCCCCGCCCCAAGAGCGACACGGGGATGGAGCCCTCGCGCGCCGCCGCGCCTCCACCCGCCCCCGCCCTAAGCGGGACACGGGGATGTAGCCCTCACGCGCCGCCGCGCCTCCACCCCCCCCCCCCCGCCCCAAGAGGGACACGGGGATGGAGCACTCGCGCGCTGCCGCACCTCCACCCGCCCCAGCCCCAAGCGGGACACGGGGATGGAGCCTCGGGCGCCGCCGCGCCTCCACCTCCCCGCCCCAAGAGCGACACGGGGATGGAGCCTCGCGCGCCGCCGCGCCTCCACGCCCCCCCCCCGCCCCAAGAGGGACACGGGGATGGAGCACTCGCGCGCTGCCGCACCTCCACCCGCCCCAGTTCCAAGCGGGACACGGGGATGTAGCCCTCGCGCGCCGCCGCGCCTCCACCCCCCCGCCCCAAGAGGGACACGGGGATGGAGCCCTTGCTCGCCGCCGCGCCTCCACCCCCCCCCCCGCCCCAAGAGGGACACGGGGATGGAGCACTCGCGCGCTGCCGCACCTCCACCCGCCCCAGCCCCAAGCGGGACACGGGGATGGAGCCTTGCGCGCCGCCGCGCCTCCACTCCCCCCGCCGCAAGAGGGACACGGGGATGGAGCACTCGCGCGCTGCCGCACCTCCACCCGCCCCAGCCCCCAGCGGGACACGGGGATCTAGCTCTCGCGCACCGCCGCGCCTCCACCCTCCCCTGCCCCAAGAGGGACACGGGGATGGAGCCCTCGCGCGCCGCCGCGCCTCCACCCCTCCCGCCCCAAGCGGGACACGGGGATGTAGCCCTCGCGCGCTGCCGCACCTCCACCCGCCCCCGCCCCAAGTGGGACACAGGGATGGAGCCCTCGCGCACCGCCACGCCTTCAAACCCCCCCCACCACCGCCCCAGGCGGGACACAGGGATGGAGCCCTCGCGCGCCGCCGCATCTCCATCTCCCCCCCCGGCCCCAAGCGGGACACGGAGCCCGCGTGCGCCACCTTCCCTCCCCACTGCCCCAAGCGGGACACAGACATGGAGCCCTCGCCCCCCCCCCCAGCAGGACACAGGGCTCTGCCACCGCCCCCGTCCTGAGCGCTTTTTGACCCCCCCCCCCCCGGGACTCCTGCCCCATCCAACCCCCCGCGTTCCTTGATGCCCCCCCCGGGACCCTTCCCCATCCACCCCCTTCCTTGTCCCCTGACTGCCCTCCGCCGCCCAATCCAACTCCTCTCCTGATTCCCCATCCAACCACCCCTTCTCCCTGTCCCCTCACCACCCTTGGAACCCCTGCCCCTGACTGCCTCCCACTGCCCCATCCAACCCCTGCTCCTTCCTGACTGCCCCCCGGGACCCTTGCCCCCATTCAATCCCCCTGTTCCCTGCTATCTGACCGCCCCGACCTCTATCCAGCCCCCCACCACCCTCCTGAACTCCCCTGCCCTCTATCCAACATCCCCTCCCTGCTCCCTTACCGCGCTGCCTGGAGGTGGCTGGCGGCGCTACAGCCGCGCTGCTCGGCTGGAGCCGGGCCATGCTGCCACCGCGCAGTGCCTGGAGCATCGGGTCAGTCTGAGCTTGCAGCCCCCCCGCTTCCCGCCAATCAGCTGTTCGCGCAGGAAGCCTGGGAGGGCTGAGAAGCAAGCGGCACCTTCGCGCTCAGGCCCAGGGAGGCGGAGCGGAGGTGAGCTGGGGCGGGGAGCGGTTCCCCTGCGCGCCCCTCCCCCCGGGTTACCTGCTGTGGCGCGGACGGCTCCCCCCACCCCAGCTCACCTCTGCTCCGTCTCCGCCTCCCTGGGCTTGAGCACGAAGCCGCTGCTTGCTTCTCTGCCCTCCCAGGCTTCCCGCGCGAACAGCTGATTCGCGGGAAGCCAGGGGGAAGAGGGGGAGAAGCGGGGAGGAGTGTTCAGAGGCGGAGGCGGAACGGAGGTGAGCTGGGGCTGGGGAGCGGGGTGGAGAGCTGGAGCACCCATGGGGTCGGCTCCTAAGGCGCCACTTTTGGATAATGTGCTCAGGGGGAGCAGCCGCTCCCTCTGCTCCCCCCCAGCTACGGTCCTGGTCACTTCAACTTACCGGTTGTTAAATTTAGAAGCCCTTTTAGAACCGGTCCCGCGCAGGACAACTGGTTCTAAAAGGGCTTCTAAATTTAACAACCGGTTCCCATGAACCGGCTCCCGCTCACCACTGGAGACTCCCCTTGCCGCTCTCACCCTAGGAGCCAGAGACCTCCCAGCAGGGCTGGTGAGTGCGGCCAGGGAAGGGGGAAGGGTGTGGTGGAGTGAGTGTCTGGGAGGTGTGCGGGGGGTGCTGGGCTGTGAGGGTGTGGAGGGCGCTGGGCAGTGGGGGAGGTTTGTGTGTTTTGGGGTGCTAGGCAGTGGGGGCCTGTTGGGGGGTGCTGGGCAGTGAGGGAGATCTGTGTGTGTCAGGGCACTGGGGGTCTGTGTGGGACATTGTTTAGTTGTGGTGGTGGGGCTGTGGGGAAGGGCACTGGGAGGGAGGGAGGGAGGAGAAATCTGTGTGTATTGGAAACTAGCGAGTGGGGTGCTGATGTGTATTAAGATGTGCTGATGTGATGTGGGGTGCTGATGTGTATTAAGAGTTACCAGCTGGATTGAGGACTGATTGGACAGAGTTTATATTGAATGGGCAAATGAAAAAGATCGCAGGGAAAAACAGTAAGGTTAGTTTAGCAGTCTTTGACATTTCGACCAATAAAGACATTAAAATGCATTTGTAATTACATATCTTATTCTTGGCTGATAATCATTTATTGATATTTTTTAGGATATTTTGTTGAATAAATTCACACACAAGGGAAACACTCACAGTCACACAGAAAGAGAAGAGATATCTCACGGTGCATGGCACACTAGCAAGGCACTGACGGTGTGTGGAAGCCTGTAGGTCCAGGGGTCACTATATTACTGCACACAGCAGTCAATCAATGCAGTTGTAGATAAATCTCTGCATTATGCATTTTTGTATAACTTTTATATGACTTTGTATTGAACCTTGGTACTATGTTACAGCGGGCTCCTAAGATAGTATAATTAAGGTAAAAGAAAAATTTCTTCTGTGCAAATTTTTGAAGCAGAGTTCAAATTTGTGTGCCATGAGGCAAATGCGTCCAAGTTTTAATTTGCAATTTGTGTCAATTTATATGGGTTTTCAGATAGAGACATCATAAGTAAAAAAAGAAAAACAAAAGTTTGTGTTTTAAATGGAAAATTTTCCTAAAAAATATCAATAAATGATTATCAGCCAAGAATAAGATATGTAATTACAAATGCATTTTAATGTCTTTATTGGTCGAAATGTCAAAGACTGCTAAACTAACCTTACTGTTTTTCCCTGCAATCTTTTTCATTTGCCCATTCAATATAAACTCTGTCCAAATCTATCAGTCCTCAATCCAGCTGGTAACTCTTAATACACATCAGCACCCCACATAGAACCCCCCACTCGCTAGTTTCCCAATACACACAGATTTCTCCTCCCTCCCTCCCAGTGCCCTTCCCCACAGCCCCACCACCACAACTAAACAATGCCCCACACAGACCCCCAGTGCCCTGACACACACAGATCCTTGAGTGGGAGTTCCATTGGAGGAGAAGGTACCTGTATTTGCGTCTGTCTTTGTATTGCTTGTATGTGTAGAGGCCTGTAGGGCCAGCGTGCTGGGTGGGCAGCTGAGACCTGATTAGGGGGCGGAGCTTGGCTGAGGAGAGGCCCTATAAAAGCGGCCACCCAGCCAGGCAGCGGCAACAGCTGCGAGCAGCGAACAGGGCTGCTAACAGGGGAGTTTGAGTGGGAGTTCCATTGGAGGAGGTGGAAGGGGAGCAGGAGGGCGTGGTGCCCTTTGTGCTGTATTTCCCCAGGTGCAGAGGGCACAGCTGAGCAGGCGGGCCCAGGCAACAGCAGCCATGAGCCAAGCCGCAGGTGACACAATGCAGATGATTGCATGCGGCAGCTGCGGTATGTACATGGTCCTAGCAGCGGTACCTGAACAGAGGTATGTGTGCATGAAATGCCGCCTAATAGAACTGCTGGAAGAAAAGATCCGAGGCTTGGAGATGCAGGTAGATACCCTGATAGAGTTTAGAAGGGGGTTCGAGCACCTGATGGAGCAAAGGCAAGTGGGGGCTGAAGGGGAATGCTCAGGGGTACAGGTGGTAGCAGGGGCTAAGACCTGTGAGGGGGGAATGCCGGGGGGAGAACAAGGGCAGTGGAAGCATGTGACTGTGAGAAGCAGGCAAAGGAAAAGGAGGGCCAGTGAAGGAGAAATAGAGCTCAGGAACAGGTTTGGGTGTTTGGAGAACGAGGAGGGGTACAGCAGGTGGTAACTGAAGGGGGCAGGGTGAGGAAAAAGAGACGAGCAGCTAGTCCCATAGAAAGAGGGGAGGAGTTGATGGAGACAGCACCAATTCTGGGCCCTGGGAGGATACAGGATGACGTAAGGGGGACTATAAGGGAAAATAGGAATGGACAGGGGTTGCAACTAGAGGGAACAGGGGATAGATTAGTAGATCACACTGCCACCAGGCAAAGGCAGGTGTACGTGATTGGGGACTCCTTACTGAGGAGGTTGGACAGGCCTGTAACCAGGGCGAACCCAGAGAACAGAAGGGTGTGCTGTCTCCCGGGCGCTAAGATACGGGATGTGGACTTGCGGCTGAAAAGGATCCTAAAAGGAGCAGGTAAGAACCCCTTGATCATCCTTCATGTAGGAACAAATGACACGGCTAGGTTCTCGCTAGAGAGAATCAAGGGAGATTATGCCAGGCTGGGGAAGACGCTTAAGGAATTCGAGGCTCAGATCATCTTCATTGGGATTCTGCCTGTTCCTAGAGAAGGGCAGTAAAGGGGTGAAAGGATTGTGATGATAAATAGTTGGCTAAGGGAGTGGTGCTATAAAGAGGGCTTTGGGATGTATGGTCACTGGGAGGCTTTCGGGGACAGAAAACTGTTCTCACGGGACGGACTTCACCTGAGTAGGGAAGGAAATAGACTTCTGGGAGGGAGGCTGGCTCATCTCATCAAAAGAGCTTTAAACTAGGAATTTGGGGGAGACGGTTGGGAGATGTCCAGTTAATCTCCACACCAGATTATAACATTGAGAGGGAGGACAATGAGATAAGAACAGATACAGCCAGGGGGAAGAGATTGGACATAAGGAGGAGGGGGGGGTAGATACCAGTCTAATGGGTCATACTAGCAGTACGGTGTCCATATCAAATGGGAGAATGAATGTGAGAGAGGCCAAAAGGCATAAATTAAGATGTTTATACACCAATGCGAGAAGCCTAGGTAACAAAATGGAGGAATTGGAGCTCCTGGTCCGAGAAATGAAACCGGATATCATAGGAATAACTGAAACGTGGTGGAACAGTAGTCATGACTGGAGTACAGGTATGGGAGGGTATGTGCTGTTTAGGAAAGACCGGATCAAAGGTAAAGGTGGGGGAGTAGCATTGTATGTCAATAATGAGGTAAACTGTAAAGAAATAATAAGCTATGGTATGGATAAGACGGAGTCTGTCTGGGCATTACTCACATTGGGTAAAAGAACTACTAGAGCCTCCCCTGGGATAGTGCTTGGGGTGTGCTATAGACCGCCGGGATCTAGCCTGGATATGGACAGAGAACTCATTAACGTTTTTAGGGAAGTAAATACTAATAGGAACTGTGTAATCATGGGAGACTTTAACTTCCCAGATATAGATTGGGGAACAAATGCTAGTAACAATAATAGGGCTCAGATTTTCCTAGACGTAATAGCTGATGAATTCCTTCATCAAGTAGTTGCTGAACCGACGAGGGGGGATGCCATTTTAGATTTGGTGCTGGTGAGTAGTGAGGACCTCGTTGAGGAAATGGTTGTAGGGGACAACCTTGGCTCAAGTGATCTTGAGCTAATTCCATTTAAACTAAATGGAAAGATTAACAGA
The DNA here is from genome assembly GCF_011386835.1 of Chrysemys picta bellii. Lineage (NCBI taxonomy): Eukaryota > Metazoa > Chordata > Testudines > Emydidae > Chrysemys > Chrysemys picta. Next base: position 343,901,936 of record NC_088791.1, read on the forward strand.
ATGAAATCAGAGACTAAGGTTTACGATTTCCAAAGGGCTAATTTTAATAAATTAAGGAGACTGGTTAGGGAAGTGGATTGGACTAACATATTTAGGGATCTAAAGGCGGAAGGGGCCTGGGATTATTTCAAGTTGAAGTTGCAGGAGCTGTCAGAGGCGTGTATCCCAAGAAAGGGAAAACGGTTCGTAGGCAGGAGATTTAGACCGAGCTGGATGAGCAAGCATCTCAGAGGGGTCATTAAGAAAAAACAGGAAGCGTACAGGGAGTGGAAGAGGGGGGGATCAGCAAAGAAACCTACCTTATTGAGGTCAGAGCATGTAGAGATGGAGTGAGAAAAGCCAAAAGCTGAGTAGAGTTGGACCTTGTGAGGGGAATTAAAACCAATAGTAAGAGCTTTTATAGCCATATAAATAGGAAGAAAACAAAGAAAGAAGAAGTGGGACCGCTTAAGACTGTAGATGGAGTGGAGATTAAGGATAAACTAGGCATGGCACAATATCTAAATGAATATTTTGCATCAGTATTTAATGAGGCTAATGAAAGGCTGAGGAATAGTAGAAGCGAGACGGATGGGAATAAAGGAGTGGGGATTGACATTACCGTATCCGAGGTAGAAGCCAAACTTGAACAGCTTAACGGGACTAAATCGGGCGGACCGGATGATCTTCATCCGAGAATATTAAAAGAACTGGCGCGGGAAATTGCAAGCCCGTTAGCGATAATTTTTAATGAATCCATAAACTCGGGGGTGGTACCGTTTGACTGGAGAACAGCTAATCTGGTTCCTATTTTCAAGAAGGGGAAAAAAAGTGACCCGGGTAACTACAGGCCTGTTAGTCTAACATCTGTAATATGCCAGGTCTTGGAAAAAATTTTGAAGGAGAAAGTAGTTAAGGACCTTGAGGTCAATGCCAATTGGGACAAATTACAACACGGTTTTACGAAAGGTAGATCGTGCCAAACCAATCTGATCTCCTTCTTTGAGAAAGTAACAGATTTTTTAGATAAAGGAAATGCGGTGGATCTAATATACCTCAATTTCAGTAAAGCGTTTGATAGGGTACCGCATGAGGAATTATTGGTTAAATTGGAAAAGATGGGGATCGATATGAAAATCCATAGGTGGATAAGGAACTGGTTAAAGGGGAGACTGCAGCAGGTCGTACTAAAAGGTGAACTGTCAGGTTGGAGGGAGGTTACCAGTGGAGTTCCTCAAGGTTCGGTTTTGGGTCCGATTTTATTTAATCTATTCATTACTGACCTCGGAACCAAATGTAGGAGTGGGCTGATAAAGTTTGCGGATGACACAAAGTTGGGAGGTATTGCCAATTCGGAGAAGGATCGGGATATCCTGCAGGGAGATTTGGATGACCTTGTAAACTGGAGTAATAGTAATAAGATTAAATTTAATAGTCAGAAGTGTAAGGTTATGCATTTAGGGATAACTAACAAGAATTATAGTTATAAGCTGGGGACGCATCAGTTGGATGTAACGGAAGAGGAGAAGGACCTCGGAGTCCTGGTTGATCACAGGATGACTATGAGTCGGCAATGTGACGTGGCCATGAAAAAAGCTAATGCGGTCTTGGGATGCATTAGGCAAGGTATTTCTGGTAGGGATAAGGAGGTGCTGGTTCCGTTATACAAGGCACTGGTGAGACCTCATTTGGAGTACTGTGTGCAGTTCTGGTCTCCCATGTTTAAAAAGGATTAAATCAAACTGGAACGGATACAGAGAAGGGCCACTAGGATGATCCGAGGAATGGAAAATCTGCCGTATGAAAGGGGACTCGAGGAGCTAGGTCTGTTTACCTTAACCAAAAGAAGGCTGAGCGGGGATATGATTGCTCTCTTTAAATACCAGGGAGGGAGAGGAATTATTTCAGCTCAGTACTAATGTGGACACTAGAACGAATGGATATAAACTGGCCGTCGGGAAGTTTAGGCTTGAAATTAGACGAAGGTTTCTAACCATCAGAGGGGTGAAGTTTTGGAACAGCCTTCCAAGGGAAACAGAGGGGGCGAAAGACCTCTCTGGCTTTAAGATTAAGCTTGATAAGTTTATGGAGGGGAGGGTTTGATGGGATACAGTGATTTTAGTCAATAGGTCAATAACAATGGTCAATGATGGGATATTAAAAGTTACTACAGAGAACTTTTCCAGGTGGTCTGGCTAGAGAATCTTGCCTGCATGCTCGGGGTTCAGCTGATCGCCATATTTGGGATCGGGAAGGAATTTTCCTCCAGGTTAGATTGGCAGAGGCCCTGGAGGTTTTTTGCCTTCCTCCGCAGCATGGGGCAGGGGTCGCTTGCTGGAGGATTCTCAGCGACTTGAAGTCTTTAAATAATGATTTGGGGAGTTCAACAGCTAAGTCAAGGGAGAGAATTCTTCCAGGAGTGGGTGGGTCAGGTTTTGTGGCCCGCATCATGCGGGAGATCAGACTAGATGATCATAATGGTCCCTTCTGACCTTAGAGTCTATGAGATCTCCCTCACTGCCCAGCACCCCCCAACAGGCCCCCACTGCCTAGCACCCCAAAACACACAAACCTCCCCCACTGCCCAGCGCCCTCCACACCCTCACAGCCCAGCACCCCCCGCACACCTCCCAGACACTCACTCCACCACACCCTTCCCCCTTCCCTGGCCGCACTCACCAGCCCTGCTGGGAGGTCTCTGGCTCCTAGGGTGAGAGCGGCAAGGGGAGTCTCCAGTGGTGAGCGGGAGCCGGTTCATGGGAACCGGTTGTTAAATTTAGAAGCCCTTTTAGAACCAGTTGTCCTGCGCGGGACCGGTTCTAAAAGGGCTTCTAAATTTAACAACCGGTAAGTTGAAGTGACCAGGACCGTAGCTGGGGGGGAGCAGAGGGAGCGGCTGCTTCCCCTGAGCATATTATCCAAAAGTGGCGCCTTAGGAGCCGACCCCATGGGTGCTCCAGCTCTCCGCCCCGCTCCCTGGCCCCAGCTCACCTCCGTTCTGCCTCCGCCACTGAACACTCCGCCCCGCTTCTCCCCCTCCCCCCCCCTGCTTCCCGCGAATCAGCTGTTCGCGCGGGAAGCCTGGGAGGGCAGAGAGGCAAGCAGCGGCTTCGCGCTCAAGCCCAGGGAGGCGGAGACGGAGCAGAGGTGAGCTGGGGTGGGGGGAGCCGTCCGCGCCACAGCAGGTAACCCGGGGGAGGGGCACGCAGGGGTACCGCTCCCCGCCCAGCTCACCTCCGCTCCGCCTCCCTGGGCCTGAGCGCGAAGCCGCCGCTTGCTTCTCAGCCCTCCCAGGCTTCCTGCGCGAACAGCTGATTGGCGGGAAGCGGGGGGGCTGCAAGCTCAGACTGACCCGGTGCTCCAGGCACTGCGCGGTGGCAGCATGGCCCGGCTCCAGCCGAGCGGCGCGGCTGTAGCGCCGCCAGCCACCTCCAGGCAGTGCGGTAAGGGAGCAGGGACGGGGTGCTGGATAGAGGGCAGGGGAGTTCAGGGAGGTGGTGGGGGGCTGGATAGGGGTCGGGGCAGTCAGATGGCAGGGAACAGGGGGATTGAATGGGGGCAAGGGTCCCGGGGGGCAGTCAGGAAGGAGCAGGGGTTGGAATGGGGCGGTGGGAGGCAGTCAGGGGCAGGGGTTCCAAGGGTGGTCAGGGGACAGGGAGAAGGGGTGGTTGGATGGGGAATCAGGAGAGGAGTTGGAAGGGGTGGCGGAGGGCAGTCAGGGGACAGGGAAGGGGGTGGATGGGGCAGGGTCCCGGGGCGGGCATCAAGGAACGCGGGGGGTTGGACGGGGCACGAGTCCCGGGAACGGGGGGGTGGGCCAAAAATCGCTCAGGACGGGGGCGGTGGCTGAGCCCTGTGTCCCGCTGGGGGGGGGAGGGGGCGAGGGCTCCGTGCCCGTGTCCCGCTTGGGGCAGTGGGGAGGGGCAGCGGCGCGCGCGGGCTCCGTGTCCCACTTGGGTCCGGGGGGGGCGTGGAGGCGCGGCGGCGCGCGAGGGCTCCATCCCCGTGTCCCACATTGCTGGCTCCTGTCGGCGGGCAGGCACGACACCAGGAGCTGCCCCAGGAGCGCCGCCACGCCAGCCTCGGGACTTTGTGTGTGTGGGGTTTAGAATCCCCCCGCGGGCCGCACAGTGAGCCCCCACGGGCCGCATGCGGCCCACGGGCCGTATGTTGTGCAGGCCTGGTCGTGTGGCATACTCTCCACATGTCTGAAAAGCATAAGACGCCATCTGCGGACAATGGCCCCAGTAGTCTGTAGACCGGAGCAACCATAAACATCTGCTTTACAAATGAAGTCGTTCCACTCTATGCCCAATATACAACGTTGGCATTTTATGTGGAAAGCCTCCAGCTTTGCCCACTCTGAGTGGCGCAGTCCCAATGTTTCGCAGCCGTACAGCAGTACAGAGAGGATACAGCTCGATTAGATCCTGAACTTGGTTGTCGTGCCGAGATGATGTTGATTCCGTCTTCATTATAAACGACCCATGACAGAGGCTGCAATGCCACACTCAGGCACCTAAATAAATGGCCTGACCTTTCTCAAATGCTGAATACCAAGAACTCCTCACTCGAATCTGCCGAAGCCGTGGCTGTTCAGCTCCTCTGAAAATCAATCCACTCGTTTAGATGCCTGAATATGAATGTTAGTGCCAGACTTTGGACAGTGACATAGGAAGATATTGGCCTGAGCCTATGCATGGACTCTCATCCTACAATCCAGCCCCTCAACAGATACATCCCAGCTTCTGACTGTGAGCCATTCAGCTACAATGGGGAGGCCTAGATGCTGTAAGTGAATTAACATGTAATGATAGATAGACAGATAGATAGATAGTATAAGCTATTCTTTCTACCATCTGCCGTACGGATTTGCTCTGTAGAGCTTGCTGTCCCTGTTACTCATGGGTATTTATGTTCCAGAGGCCCACATGAGAGAGGGAAGGATTTCAGGCCCAAGGCCCAAGTGGAGCAGGAAGAAGCACACGCTCACCTCAGTTGCCTTCTTTGCTGAGGTAAGTTTTGTTGACTTGTTGAACTGAGATTGCAGAGAGTTGCTCAGTCCCATATTCTCACAACTGGCAGTGCCCCATATGTATGTCTGGGGCACCTTGCATCCTCATTTCTTGACCTGTAAGTGGGGTGGCCTGGGGTTTATGTAAAAGGCAGGGATTGTGTTTAAACCATAATCATCCAGATACTTCTGAGGAAATCCCCCTGGAACAGTGGAAATAGCGTAGCATTCGGCCATCAGTCCCTCGGTAATTTCCCAGATTGTGACTGCGTTTGATTTCCCGTGAGACATCTTGAAAACTGCTCTCTTTGTTGAGAGGCTGAACCTCTGAAAGTTCGCCCTGGAGAACGTAAGCATTGACAGGAGAGCTGTTGTGTTGATTCCCTAGGGCGCACTGTCCAGCACGCCGGCAGACAGACCCAGATCAGAAGGCCTGGACTTGGTACGTGAACGTAAGTAATATCCTTAGGTTAGTGCAGTGAGGAAGCAGAGGTCCCAGGGTGTGGGTCAAGGAGATGGCAATGGGGATGCAGAGGCCCTGTCATGGCACCAATGGGGTCTAATTTGTACTGTGTGCTTTGGTCATCCACTGTGTGATGATCCTCTTCTGTAATGGGCACCATCGGCCTGTTGTAATGGCTCCAACACCACCCTCCTCCCAGCCTCAGGAGAGGGGGCATGGCTGCGGCATCCCCGAGGCTTCTCTGCTTTATGCTGGGGGCTGGCCCAGTGGCCAGATGGCCTCCAAGTTGGTGGGGGTGGCGCACAAAAGCGGCTTTCAGGCACATTCCCACGCAGCTGCCAGGATCTGCACTGAGCTTAGGATCTGCAGAACCATATCACAGGCTGGGCCTCAAGGCTGGCAGGTTGGCAGATGCTGCACTGAGCAGCAGAGTTACTCTGTATCCTGAGTCAGGAAGCTTTTCTGCTGCTTCGCTGATCAGAGGAGCCTGGTAGTTAAATGAGGCAGGAAGATACACCTGGTTAATGCAAAGACACAGATGGAGCCCTGGAAGCCCGTATTTCCTGGTGTTTAGTCAAAGAAGATCAGGCCTGGGCAATATGACTTGACAGTCCTCAGCAAGGACTCATCAGAGAGACCCTCAGATGCAAAGAGGGAGGAGGTGGGGGATATTGGATACAAACTCCCCAGATCCAGTTCCTTAGTCCGGGATCTGAGTGAGGGTGAGACCAGCCCGTCAGTCAAAGGAAATAGTGGACAGTGAGATGGTTATAGGCTAAGCCTAGAGACGCAGGAATGAGTCCAACCCCTCTTTGTTCAAGGTGGCCTGATCCAAACAAAGCTCATGGAAGTCAGTCTCTCTGTTGTCTTTAATGGGCTTTGGCCCAGGCCCATGGAGAAGGGAATGTGTTCTTTGAGCCCTACAAAGGACAGAGCAGAGACCATTTCCATCATTAATGGTGTGATGATTGAGCTGGAATAAAGCTAATCCAGGGTTCCCCTTTCTCTGCTGTCGCTAAACTTCTTTTTTCCTTGTTGATCCCCCAACACACGAACTGCTGGGCACCGCCAAAGTCCACAAAGAGGAGAAAAGAGGGAGGAGCAGCATCCGCCTGCTAAAATTCATGGCTGAGGACGGACCAAGTAACCTTTGACCCTGGCTAGCTCATTATGCGTTCCACAGGGGACCCTTATTACATAACAGTACAGTGATTGGCCAGCCCCAGGCTGGCAGGATAAACCCAGAGCACAGCAACCTCTGTCCTCATGACTGAAATGGGCTCGTGCCACTAGACTGGGCCATGCCTCCTTCACCTCTATTCCGCAGCAGTAGGGGTATGAATCACAGCAAGGAGATCAAAGCTCTGTAGAGCTAGAGACAAGCTCTCTCCTCGCCACCTTTCATATGGCAATTCTCACCCTTTCCCCACCCCCACCCTCCCACACACACACACATTTACAGAGGAGACTCTAGACAAAATACAGCAAAGGGCAAAATAACTGGTCACTGGACTGTGGGAGGAGAGTTATGGGCACAGAGTGAAGGAGCTGATGGAAAGGGGAAGGCTCCGGGCGAGTGTGGTCCCGGTAATCAGAGAGCCTACGGGAGTTATTCACATTCTCAGGAGGCCGGGACAATTGCTTAAAACGAAGACAGGAAAGCTGAAGGCAAGACCACGTTAACCATGAAAGCAGCCTGTCGGTTTGCCTGGGACGGGGACAGTCCAGCTCGCAGCGTAGTTCTCCTACAGTCGCTCTGGACTGACTCTGGCTCTTGTCCCCACTGAGTCTCCCACCCCAGCCACCATGCGCACATGAGCCCAGGGCGATTCTGAGGAGACCCCTGTTTTCTGAACAACAGCTTCAGGAAGGACCTGGCTGGCTGGGAAAGCGCAGAGCACTACAGAGCCGGCTGGGCCCTTCATGTTTTTCAGCCTGTTGGCATATTGGATTCAGACTAATTCTCAGGCTGAACTCTATTTAGAACAGGTACCTTTGTTCCTTCCTGCGCTAACGTCACTCCGCTTTGGGGGAGAATAAGGACAAAGGCCTATTAGAGATCTGTAGAAAGCCGATCTGGGAGACAGATTCTTCCACAGCTGCTACTGTGAGATTCTGACAGCTTCCTCTGAACTACCGGGTGCTGGCTGCTGTCAGAGAAGGGGTCCTGGACTGGATGGAACTCAAGTTTTGATTCAGTCTGCTAATGCCTATAGCTAGTCCTTCACTAGTCAGTACCAGACGCCAAGAACCAGCTCCTCGGATGGTGCAAATTGGCTTAGTGCTATGGACGGCAATGGAGCTCTGCAAATTCCCACCAGCTGAGGGTCTCTAGCCCTGCAGCATCAGTGACTCAGGACACTGGAGTGTGTTGGCCGAGGCTTTGAAATGATCATGGCAGTGAGAGATGAGCTCAGACTGGAAACCCCAAACCCAGCACTGGTGGACTTGGGGACGCTGAGATCTGGATCCGGAGCCAGAGCTGAATGATGTGGCTTGGGGCAGTCGCTGATTACAATAACCCCTGGTGTGTATCTGGGCTGTGTGCACTGCACGCTGGGCTCCCAACTGCAGGATTTGACTAGTAGCCTTTAAAAAAAAAAAGAGGTTTTGAGGTGCAGAAGGACAAGGAAAAATGTGACACCCTGTCCCAGACCCTGAGCTATTTCTGTGGTACAGGGGTCCCTTTACGAACACAGCAGCCATCTCCATACAGCAGCTAACAAAAAAAGAAAAGCTTCCATGATCCTTAAATCCTGACCCTGTCCCGCTTCCATCCTGCACTGTCCTTTATTACACAAAGGCCTTGTCTACACTTACGTCAGCACGTAGGGTGCGTGTAGCTACACGTGAAAGGCTGTGGTAGGGAGGGCAGCCAGGCTCAGCTTGGGGAGCTGCTGGTGCCGTTCCGCACTGCCTCCCCGCACCAGAGCCTTTCCCCACTGGAATCTTTCACTGCCGTGGGGAAAGGCTCTGGCAGCGGGGAAGGGGCAGGACTCTACCCTACTAAATATAGCAGCGTAGACACGGGAGGCCCTGCATGGGCCTGTAGGGTGCATAGCCATAGGGTTCAAGCGGCCCTTTACTTGCCTTAGCCAGGCCTCACCATCTACACTGCTGTTACACCCATGCTAGCAGGGTCGAAATAGCCCCAAGTGTAGACCTACCCAAAGCAACCACCTCTGTTCCTGCAGTCCTAATTGACTGCGCTTGAAGAGGCTTGGGGATTCCTAAGGAAGGCAGGGTCCAAGTTAACACCCTAGCCCAGCAGCAGCCCCTCTGGTGGGAATTCGTCCTGGGCTCACTGCAAGGAAACAGTTCCCCCTTAGTTAGGACTTTGTATTGTTCTTCCAAAGAAGTAAGGCAGAAACTAGTCATGTAAGCCACGCACCACAGGGTGGCGCTGATGCTCTGCCTCCCCTACGTTTTTCTCCTCTTAGGTCCCTTTGCAGCGAATCAGATGATGTCCGGTCTCTGTGCCCATTGATGCAGTCTGAGTAGCAGGAGCCCTTCAGCCCCACAGTGACATGGGCTGTTATGTGTTTGAATGATTAATCCTTCCTCTTCCTATTCCAGGCCAGAAGGGCTGAGGTGCTGTTTCCCGAGGAGCTGTTCCAGGACTAGCGAGGTAAGCACAGACACGGGCCGTGCACTACAGGTCTAGGTACACGCAGGAGCGCCACCAGCGTTTTTGCCGCCCTAGGTGGCAGAAGGTCCCGCCCCCGAAATGCCGATGACAACGGGGGCAGCCGAAGATTCGGCTGCCGTGGTCGCCGCCCCCCAAATGTTAGCGCCCAAGGCAACCGCCTAGATTGCCTAATGGGTTGTGCCGGCCCTGGGTACACCCCTGTAACCCTAGAGGGGCAGGAAACGTGGTCCTTTCAGGTGGAAACGATGGTCGTTTTAATATGAGTGTAGAGTGTTTAGATGCAAGCTGGCTGGATAGAAACAGAGTTTGGAAGATCAATATGTAGCTGAAGATCATTGTTTTTACTGTATTGTTTCCCCCTCTCATAGGAGCCTTTCCAAGCGTCACAGAAGGACGGGCCAGAGTTAACATGGCATCGAGTTGTTTGTTGCATAATAAAGCTGCTGCTGATTTCCAAGTGTGTGCGGCCAACTTTCCTCACTGTGCACTAGGCCGCGTATAGCCATGTGACTGAGATGTCGGCCTTCTCTTTTCTGGGCACTGCACCTTTAATAGTAGAGGAATCTTGCTGGCTGCCAGCATCCTGGCTAGGGTTGCCAGGTGTCTGGTTTTCGACCGGAACACCTGCTCGAAAAGGGACCCTGGCGGCTCCGGTCAGCACTGCTGACTGGGCTGTCAAAAGTCCGGTTGGCGTGGGGCTGGCAGGCTCCCTACCTGGCTCCGCGCGTCTCCCCACAAGCAGCGACATGTCCCTCGACTCCTAGATGGAGGGACGGCCGCAGCCCCATGCACAGCCCCCACCCCAAGCGCTGGCTCCGCATCTCCCATTGCCTGGGAGCCGCGGCCAATGGGAACTGCAGGGGTGGCACCTGAGGGTGGCGACAGCGTGCAGAGCTGCCTGACTGCGCCTCCGCCTAGGAGCCAAGGGACATGTCGCCCTTTCCCTGGAACCGGCTGAGGTAAACACCACCCGGAGCCCGCACTCCAAAACCCCTCCTGCACCCCAACCCCCTGACCCAGCTCTGAGCCCCCTCCTGCATCCAAGCTTGGGGATTGGTCGTGCTTTGAGCAGGGGGTTGGACTAGATACCTCCTGAGGTCTCTTCCAACCCTGATATTCTATGACTCTATGATTTCCTCCCAGAGTCTGCACCCCCCCAACACCCTACCCCAGCCCTGAGCCTCCCCTGCACCCCAAGCCCCTCATCCCCAGCCCCACCCCAGAGCCCGCACCCCTAGCCGGAGCCCTGACTTCCCCCCCCCCCGCATTCCTACTGCCTGCCCCAGCACTGAACCCCCTCCCCCACCCGTCATCCCCAGCCCTCCCCAGAGCCCACACCCCCAGCTGGAGCCCTAACCTCCTTCCGCACCCCAACCCCCTGCCCCAGCCCTGAACCCCATCCCGCACCCAAACTCTTTCCTGAAACACACGCTGCACCCCCCTGCCGCAACTTGGACCCCCCTCCTGCACTCCAAACTCCTCGTCACCAGCCCGGAGCCCACACCCCCAGCTGGAGCCCTCACCCTCACACCCCAACCTCCTGCCCCAGCCTGGATCCACCTCCCACACCCTGAACCCCTCATTTCTGGCCCCAGTCCAGAACCTGCACCCCCACCCCAAAGCCCATGTCCCCTCCCACACCCCAACCCCCTGCCTCAGCCCAGACCCCTCCCACACTCCGAACCTCTCATCCCTGGCCCCACCCCAGAGCCCACACCCCCAGCCGAAGCCCTCACCCCCTCCCACTCCCCAACCACCTGCCCCAGCCCGGTGAAAATGAGGGAGTGGAGTGAGGGTGGGGGAGAGCGAGCGACAGAGGCCGGGGGGAATGGAGTGAGCGGGGGTGGGGCCTCGGAGACAGGGCGGGGCAGGGCCTCGGTGATGGGGTGGCAATGGAAGGGGCCTTGGAGAAGGGTTAGGGCAGAGGTGTTCGGTTTTGTGTGATTAGAAAGTCAGCAGCCCTAACGCTGACTTTCGGGGGCAGAGGGCAAAGCCGGGCGGCCTGCTGTAGTCTGATCAATGGCTGGAGTTCCAAGTGGTGCCTGTTGGCTCACAGTGGAGCAAGTTCAGCCTTTCCTTTCGAAAACTCAGCCGGGCATTTTGAAGGAGAATCTCAGCTTTCTTCTTCCTTTCTTTCAAGTGAGTCGCTCTAGATTTTATGGCTGTGGGTAAATACTTGAAAATGTGAACTCCAAAGGCTCAAAAACCAGAGAGCAAATCATTTATTGATTTATTAACCTCATGATTTGGGGGGACATGACATGATTTTTGAACATGGGGTGTTGGCGCTACTGCCTCTGCGTCTAACCCTTGGCAGGGGGAAAGGTACTTCCCCCTCGCGGGTTGCCAATTTAGGTTGGACGTATTCCTGAAGGGTTCATAACATGACATAATCCTTAATTAAAGATGAATCTTGAATTCATGGAGACACCAAGCCAATCCTGGAGGCTTGGCAACCCTACCTGCAGCACAAGCCGCCTTCTCTCAAGAAGAAACACCTACAAGCAACGTCCCCCAGCTCTGCCCCCTCTCTGTTTTCTTGCTCCATTTTATCATTCTGTCTTCATCACAAATCACCCTTTCCCCTGCCCTGTGGGTCATTCTATCTGTTCCTCTTCCTTGCCTGTCTCTCTCCCTCCATCTTTGTTCCTCGTTCTCTGGTCCCACCTGTTTCCTCCCTCCCTTGTTCTCTACCTCATCTTCTGCTTTGCCCACCCTTGATTCATCTCCTACCTAGAAATTTAGCCAGGAGAGTAGGGGTAACCCCCCAATTCTGGCAAAAAGTGGTGTGGGATCTTCAGCAACGACCCCTGATTAGGATCTCAGTTTTACGGCTCCTCCGGCAGGTGGTCCAGCAGCAGAGCGCCCCTAGCCCCACTGGCTCAGTATTGACACAAAGGACCTCCAGGTCCTGCATTCCAAGCAGTGCAGGCTGGAAGATTCATAGTTGGCCAGGGGGAAATCAGACCAACTCTGAGTGACATTTGATGAGGAGGTAAACAATCATGAGTTAAAAGGTCTTGCAAAAACAAATCCTCAGGTGCCCGCAGATGCTCCTACACATTGGCATTCTCTGACATCACGGCCTGCTCCTGTTCCTCCTCCTGTTCATGTGTAGATAAAAGCCTGAAACACTTGGAGAGCTTTAATTTTCTCTGCCCCATGCAGAGGTAACAGGATAAATGATCCACACCTCAGCTTACTTCTCTGTGGGGAAAACACACCTGTTCTGCATTGCTCGAGCCACAGGGTGACTCATGGGAATGCAAACATTCTCACTGACCTCCCGAGAGCCACATCAAACACGGAGCCGTGGCAGGAAACAAACCTATCAGACTGTAGGTCACGGCAAGTTCGGCTCTGGACTGTATTTCACCTGCAAACTGTTAACAATACAGGCAGCTCCAGAGGGAGTGCCACCAAAACACCCCCGGTTCAGCTTTGTGTTGACAAGAGCAGCTACGGACACGGACAATAACAGACCCAGAGCTAGGTTCTTGACACCAGTGGTTCCCTAGGGCATAGGTTTCTGGCCCTATGCCCAGTGCAATTCAAATCTGTTATTATTATTATTTATTTGGATTTCAGTAGGACCTAACGGCCCCAGTCCATTGTGCCAGGTGCTGTATATGTGTTTGTTATTTATATTACCATACAATTTAGGCGCTCTAGTGATGGACTAGGCCCCATTGTGCCAGGTGCTGCACAAACACAACACAAAAGACAATCCCTGCCGTGAAGAGCTGACAATCTATCAATGGGATCAATCTTCACAGTGTGCACAGTCTCTTCACAAGCGCACAGTCAACCTGTGGAACTCCTTGCCAGAGGATGTTGTGAAGGCCAAAACTATAACAGGGTTCAAAAAAGAACTAGATAAATTCATGGAGGATTAGGGTTGCCACCCGGCCAGTCAGAGTTCCGGCTTGTGTGTCCAGGTGCCATTTGACAAGACCTGATAGCTGGGTTTTTTGGATCTGGAGTGGAAGAGGTGGATCAGAGGGTGTGGTCTGGGAGAGAGGTTTATCTCCTGGTGACACTAACACTTTTGACTGGCTGGCCAGGAAGTACCACCCCCTCATATCTGAGGACTTCCTGAAACAATCAGAAACACAGATGGACTGGGGCTGCAATTGCTCTCCAACAGTCCCACCTCTGGGACCTACTTCTGGGATTCACAGCATGGCAGTCAGCATGTCCCAGAGCGCATGTGGGTGTCCAGCGCCATGGGGCTGGAATTCCACTCTTGCCCATCATAAATGCCAGCTGCCACGCTGCCGCTGGAGGGATTAGGAGCATTTAGATCCCAGGCTGTGATTAGGTCGCTGACGTTCCTTTGTACAGACTAACACCTTTCACCTGGGATTCGGGGCAGGACTGCTAAGGGCGCAGCCGCAGAATGCGCCTGGTCCAGTGAAGCTGCCTGCAGAAAAGAGCATCTGCGTGGCAAGGAATGGCTTAACTGGGCAGGGTAAGGATGCGACAGGTGAAGCCTCTGGTATGGCACTCGAGGTGTATATGTTCCGTATGCGGCTCCTCCAATACATTACGTAAAGAAGAACCCCACTGACTAGACAGTGCCATATAGGCACAACCCTGCGCAGGGCAAATCCACTGCCCATAGGAGTATGAGGCCTAAAGCTTGCAGAGCTCCCCAGCCTGGGCCCACGGCTCTGCCCCACAGGAGGGTGCAGGGTGCCCTCCCCTCTGCTGCTCACCAGCTTTGTCTCTCCACTCCAGTCCTTTCACCACGGTGGCCAGTGTCCACCAGGCTACTAGCCGGGAGCAGACCCTGCACCCTCCAGCAGGCCTGTTTCAGGAGGGCATCAATGTGCATTAGGTACCTTTAGTTCCCACCAGCGGGGTCTACACGGGCTGGCTAGAGTGCGACGTGCGAGTGCTGCACAACTCCCACCCCCATAGAGCGGACTGCGGCGCCGTGTAGACAACCCTGTCGGTGCCTAAAGGGGCAGTTAGACACCTAAATCCAACAATTAGGCACCACTAGCATTCACAAAAGCCCACTCAGCTGCTACCCTGTAGGCACCTAAAGCCCCTAGGCATCTACTTTTCCACTGTTGAAGTCTGTGAGGCGCTTACACTTAGTGGTGGTGGCCCCTGCGCAATAGCCCAGGAATCAGAGCTCTCACCCGGATCCAAATCCCCCCTCTGCCTGATGTGGGGCAGGGCCTCGAACCCTGCTCCCACCTCCCAGGAGAGTGCCCAGGCCCCAGGCTCTGGGGTCTCTCTCCTGGTGAAGCTGTTCCCAGTGGTGCAGAAGCAGGCTGTGGAGCCTGGCATAGCACTGGGCCAATGCTCGGCTTTGGCGCCCGTCTCCCGCGGGGGAGTTGCTGCCGTGTTGTGCAGCAGATGCTCAGCTGCGACTTGGAGACGGGGCTGAAGATGCCTCACGCACTGGGCCCTACAGGCTCTAGCATCTGGTGGGCTCATACCCAAGGGACCAGTTAGGATCTATGATACACAGTAATTCCTATCTTGGCCTGTAGGGGGCAGTCCAGTAGAGGGGTACAGGGTAACCCTGCCCCAGGGTGTTTCTCATGTCTGTTGCCTGGGGTGCCCCTTCCAGGCCGTCCCTATGTTAGAGGGCAGGTTTCCCTGTCCTGGGCTCAGTCAAGCAGCCTGGTCTCATTGGGGCCTCACCTCATTCTCCTCTGTCTAGCTGCAGCGGTTGAATCACATCTGTTATTGCAGGCAGCTCCCCCTGGGAGAGACCATTAGGCTGCAAGCCCCAAACTCCCACCCCATTGACAATGCACAACCTGCCCCAGGCCCTTTCCATGCAGAGACGTCCCTTCGCTGTGGTCAGAACACACTGCCCCCTGTCCCAGGCTAATCCCTGGTGGCTGGGGGACTGCGCTGCACCGTTAGTTCACATTAGTGCCCCATTGAGAGACTTGAAGGGCACCTGCCTCTGTGCTCCTGCTGCAGCTTCTGCAGCCTCCTCTCCTGGCTGCATCCCCTTCCCTTCCTCTGCCTCCAGTTCCCAGGCTGCTGGACCCCTCACGTCCTCTGGCTCCCTAGTCCCTCTCCACTAGGCCGTCATAGCACCTTCTAGAGGCTGAAATGAATCCCTGCCCCTCCAGGAACGACCCATGGCTCCGTCCCTTGCCACCAGCCCGTTCTGAACCGCTACAATGGGCTCTGTGCAGACAGGGGCGAGCTGCCAGGAACTGGCGCCCTAGGCAAACCATGCAATCGGCGCCCCCCCACCCCCAAGGGCAGATCTAGGCTGAGGTTTTTGGTAAACTGGGAAACATTTTGCCCCTTTTTTCCTTTTAATGTTTTTTAAGCGTTTTTTTTTTTTTTTTAAACAGAGGATTAATTATTCGGTTTGTCCAGCCGTCCAACCAATGTTTCTGAGATCAGATAAAATAGAGACACACAATTTTCAGAATAGATTTGTACACGACAGCTAGATGATATTTCAATCCGATTTCTAATAAAAATGCATTAAAAATGTTAATTATAATTTTTATTATTACAAATCCAAAATCATCCATTACGCTATCCTGCTTTAATTGCCATTACCACCACATCCGATATAAAAGAAATAAGAAAACTCTGCAATGAACTTTAACCTGTATTTACAAAACGCTCCAAATAAAAACCACTCTGTGCTCTTAAAACATGACTTTTCTTGCTTTAAGTTTTGAAAATTCAGTCACTAGTTCTTTTAGATCCAGTTTTCCAGCTCTTTCATGCTCTATTGACATTGTGGCAAGTCCAACAAGTCTCCACCATTGTCGAACACAGATATGTTTTTACCAATTTTAACTTTGAGAAGCTACGTTCCCCACTAGCTATGGAAACTGGCAAAGTTAAAAGAGTTATAAAAATGTTTGGAAAACTGTCTGAGTTTATTTTCACAAACAAACTTCAGGAGTGGAATGTTTCTTAAATTGTCTGGAAAAAGCCTGAATGAAGCTCACTACATAAATCTGTAGCATCAATGTCTTCTGAATTTTCATGAGTCAATGCCGACACCAGTTTTATACAAAATTCTCTTATCTGTTTTGCTGTTTTCTTTTGCCAGCTGTGGATATCATCTAGAAAGCCAAATACTGACTCTAGCTGCTGCATGTATTGAAATCTTTCATCAACCGAGTCAATAGCAGTATCAAGGACTGCGAAGTAGAAATTCACTTTGAACCTTTGTTTTGGATTCTGAATGGGTGTGTCTCGTCCTTCATGCGAAAACTGCTGTTTCTTTTGCCGAATCAGAACTGGCTCTGCTTCAAATTCTGTCGGAAAGTCTATTTCTTCAGCAAGCGCAAGAGAATCTACCAGTGTTCTTTCGAACCCTTCATCACTTCTGAATTCCTCCAGAATATTTTTATTTTGCTGCAGTTTTTGAATAGCAGAATGTATGTTCAAGTTCTTTTCCTGAAGCTGCTTAGTAGTGAGGTTAATCTCAAAAAGGATATTATACCACAAAATGTGTAAAGTCACAAATTTGAACTTGGAAAGACCATTTGCAAGAGCTTCTGCATCTGAACGTGCCATATTTCCAGATGATCCAATAAAGGTAGTATCATCAGAAATTTCAATTAGGGCATCATAAATGTTTCCAAGTTCATAGTGAAGAGGCTTCAAAGCATCAATGCGACTCTCCCATCTTGTCTGACTAAGTGGCTTCACAGTTAGAGAATTCACATGGCGAGTCCGAATCTCCCAACGGCGTGTTCAGCCTGAGACAAACACATAAACACGTTGCACCAGGTCAAAGAAACTGCTTGCCTCCAAACAGCATCTAGCAGCATCATTGACAACCAAATTCAGAGAATGCGCACTGCAAGGAACGAAAAAGGCCCTAGGATTGATTTCCATCATTCTTCTTTGCACACCATTGTCTTTACCCTTCCTATTACTCACATTATCATAGCCTTGGCCACGAAAGTTTTCAACAGATAATGACATTGTTTCAAGATCTTGTAGAATAGTTTCAGTCATAAATGCTCCAGTTGTCTCCTTCAGTGGTACAAAACCCCAAAAATGTTCCTTTATGAGCATTTCAACATTATCTTCATCTGCAGACTTTTCCATATTCACAAAACCAATGCTCATCGTCATTTGTTCAACATGACTCACATCTGGTGTACAGTCCAGTATTATTGAAAAGTATTTTGCAGAATGGGCAACTTCTACAATTTTATTTTTAATGGCATTTGCTAGGATTTGAATCAGTTCATTCTGCATATTTTTTCCTATGTAATGAACCTGTGTTTCATGATTAGTTATTTTACATAGATGCTCCTTCATGACTGGATCAAACAAAGCTAGGTATTCAACACATTTTTAAAAGTTTCCATTACCTGGAGTATATAATTTTTCATTTCTACCGCAGCTGCGGAATGCTACATTTTGCCCACCGAGAACTCTCACTAAAACTATCAGACGCTCTAATATTTGTTGCCAATATTCTTCTTTTTCCTTGATCACACGTAAATTTTCTTCATCGATAGTTTTTCCTTTTTTCAATCATAATTCAAGTTCTTTCCAATTTTGAAAACATTCCAAATGTTCTGTATTTCTTTCATGTGAAGAGAGAATTGAAGATATATATTTCCAGTCCTTTGAACCATTTTCAGGAAGTGATGTACCAATTGCTTGATTTCTAAACAACTTGCAGCAAAAGCAAAACACAGAGTCCTTCGCCACTGAATATTGTAACCAGTTTAGATTAATTTCTTCCCCATTATGAGTTTCCTCTTGTAATGCTGAGCAGAGAATTTTCTTTTATTTCCATCTTTAGGTAAGGGAAATTCATCAACTTGTTCGGGTCCATGTTCCACGAGAATTTGCCGCACACTGTCATCACATCTGGGCCATGAAGCTGGGTCCCCATACTGTAATTTGTTTGTAACGTCCTCATCCTTTCTTCCAGAATTCTACTTCATTTACTTCAATTTCTGCATGTGTCCAAAGGTGAATAAATGTTCTTCTTCGAGTGCTTGCTCATATCCATTCCATTAGGTGTGTGCGCGCCGCGTGCACGATCGTCGGAAAATTTTCTACCCTAGCAACACCGGCGGGTCGGCTGTGGAGCCCCCTAGAGTGGCGCCTTCATGGCGCTGAATATATACCCCAGCCGACCCGGCGCCCCCTCAGTTCCTTCTTACCGCCGTGCGGCACCGCAGCCCACGGGAATCGTCTCGACGCTCTCGGCACCGCCATGGCCATCGAGATCGGTGTCTCGCTCCTCTGAGGACCTATCGAGATCGGCATACCCCCCTCAGGGGCAAGCCGAGGAACAGGACTTGGGCCATTGGCAGGAGATAACAGAGGACCATTCTCATGGCCCATCTCACTGGTCGTTCTGGACCCCGTGGGCGTACCATCAGGCGCAAGGGGCTCCAATAGCTTCGACCTCTCGCTTGGGTCACTCCGTTAGAAGGGCCCCGGAGTCCACCATCTCTCGGCCTCCGCCAGGGGGCATGGAGGCTTCCGTGTCCGCACCACCTGACGCCCTGGACCCAAGCGCAAGTGATGCTCCGGCCCAGGAGCAGGGAGACCAGGACCCTCCCTTGGATCCGGTACCACCGGAGGCATCTTCCTCTTCCTCTCCGGATGAGGCAGTGGCGGGCACATCGTGCACAGGTCCACCTCCAATAGATCTTCGGGCTCACCAGGATCTCCTGCGTAGGGTGGCCCGTAACATGGACCTGCAGGTGGAGGAGATAGTGGAGGTGCAGGACCCCATCGTGAATATCCTCGCAGCGGATGCCCCATCGAGGGTGGCGTTACCCCTGATCCGCACGATACAAGCGAATGCAACTACGATATGGCAAACTCCTGCCTCTATCCCACCCACAGCGAGAGGGGTGGAAAGGAAATACTTTGTTCCGTCCAAGGACTACGGGTACTTGTATACCCACCCCCAGCCGTGTTCACTGGTGGTGGCATCAGTGAACGCAAGGGAGCGCCACGGTCAGCAGGCCGCAGCGCCCAAATCGAAGGAGGCTAAGCGCCTCGATTTGTTTGGCCGTAAGGTTTACTCAGCCGGAGGGCTGCAACTTAGAGCGGCTAACCAGCAGGCGCTCTTGAGCCGCTACAACTTTAACTCCTGGAACTCTATGGGGAAGTTCAAGGAGTTGGTTCCCCAAGAGTCCAGGGAGGAGTTTGGAGCCCTGGTAGAGGAGGGTAAGAAGGTGGCTCGGACCTCCTTACAGGCCTCCTTAGACATAGCGGACTCTGCTGCGAGAACCCTGGCCTCAGGTATCGCTATGCGGAGGATCTCCTGGCTCCAGGTTTCGGGTTTGCCTCAGGAACTGCAGCAAACCCTGCAGGATCTGCCCTTCGAAGGACAGGGGTTGTTTTCAGAAAAGACGGACTCTCGCCTGCAGAGCCTCAAGGACTCCAGGACAATCATGCGTTCCCTGGGGATGCATGTTGCGGGCCCTCAGCGCAGGCCATTTAGGCCGCAGCCTCAGCGCTTCTACCCCCCCCGCCTCGTCAGAGACAGGACTCGGCCCGGAGGCGAGGGCGAGGTGGTAGAAGAAGGTGGACCGGCCCTCAACCCGGTCAGAACCAGGGGCCACCTAGACCACCTTCAGGCCCCAGGCAGAACTTTTGAAGGTGCGGTCGAGGACGGCGCCCCAGTCATCCCCCAGGATCCAGCCCCCTCCTTTCGGGATCGCCTTTCCCATTTCCACTGTGCCTGGTCCCTTATAACTTCGGACCGTTGGGTCCTTCGCACGGTGGACAGGGGATACGCTATCCAGTTTTCTTCAATCCCCCCCTCCTCCCCCCCTTCCCCGTCCCTCTTCAGGGACCCTTCTCACGAGCAACTTCTTATACAGGAAGTTTCCACGCTCCTTGCTATGGGGGCCATAGAGGAGGTTCCAGTGGAGTTAAGGGGCAGGGGATTCTATTCCCGTTACTTCCTCATTCCCAAGTCCAAAGGAGGTCTGCGACCCATCTTGGACTTGCGCGGACTCAACAAATTCGTAGTAAAGTTGAAGTTCCGCATGGTCTCTTTGGGGACCATTATCCCTTCCCTCGATCCTGGAGACTGGTTCGCCGCCCTCGACATGAAAGACGCATACTTTCACATCGCAATTTACCCGCCTCACAGACGCTTCCTGCGGTTCGTGGTAAGCAAGGTGCACTACCAATTTGCAGTCCTTCCCTTCGGCCTATCCTCGGCCCCAAGAGTGTTCACGAAATGTATGGCTGTCGTGGCAGCGTACCTTCGTCGGCAAGGGATACAGGTGTTCTCGTACCTAGACGACTGGCTGGTACGCGGTCGCACCAAAGAGCAAGTTCGAGCTCACGTCCACATAATAGTGCACACATTCAACAAGTTGGGCATCCTACTCAACAAGGACAAATCCACTCTAGAACCTACCCAGAGAATAGAATTCATCGGCGCAGTTCTAGACTCCAGACGTGCACAAGCCATCCTGCCAGACAACCGCTTTTGCACCATCACGAGCCTCATTCAAGGACTCAAGGCCTTCCCAACTACCACGGTGAGGTCGTGCCTTACCCTGCTGGGTCACATGGCTTCCTGCACGTACGTAACCAGGCATGCCAGACTTTGGCTTCGCCCACTTCAAACCTGGGTGTCATCAATATACCGCCCACATCGGGACAGCCTGAACATGGTGGTCACGGTCCCGAACTCGGTCCTGACCTCCCTCACCTGGTGGCTAGATCGCAATGTGGTTTGCGAGGGGATGCCATTTCACGCCCCACAACCCTCTCTGCACCTGGTCACAGACGCTTCATCTCTGGGTTGGGGCACCCATCTCAACGAACATCATACCCAGGGCCTGTGGACTGCACCCCAGATAGCTCTGCACATCAATGTTCGGGAACTGATGGCGGTGCGCCTGGCGTGCCAGGCATTTCTCAACCTCCTACGTGGCCGCTGTGTGTTAGTTCTTATCGACAACACCACGGCCATGTTTTACATCAACAAGCAAGGAGGAGCTCACTCGTCAATTCTATGCCAAGAGGCCATTCGCCTCTGGGACTTCTGCATCGCCCACTCAATCCATCTCACGGCATCGTTCCTCTCTGGAGTCCAGAACACTTTAGCGGACCGACTCAGCAGGTCCTTTCAGACGCACGAGTGGTCTATCCATCCGGACATCATACATTCCGTTTTCCAGAAGTGGGGGTTTCCCCAGATATACCTGTTTGCATCTCGAGACAACAGGAAGTGCCACGTGTTCTGCTCCCTGCAAGGTCGAGCTCCGGGCTCCCTCTCGGATGCGTTTCTCCTTCCCTGGAAAGACCACCTGTTTTATGCCTTCCCTCCGTTTCCTCTGGTCCACAAGGTACTGCTCAAATTGCGCAGAGACCAGGCACAGGTGATTCTGATCGCCCCAGCGTGGCCGAGACAACATTGGTACACCACGCTGTTGGAGCTCTCGGTTCAGACACCGATCCCGCTTCCATTATGCCCGGATCTCATCTCGCAGGACCACGGCCGCCTGCGTCACCCCGACCTGCAATCACTCCACCTCACGGCGTGGCTGCTCCATGGTTCACCCAGGCAGAGCAGCAATGCTCGCACTCTGTCCAACAGATTCTGCTGAGCAGTAGGAAGCCCTCAACACGGACCACGTACCTGGCCAAGTGGAAGCGGTTCTCCTGTTGGTGCGAACAACGAGCCACGTCCCCGTTACAGGCACCTATTCCTCTCATTTTGGAATATCTCCTCTCCCTAAAGCAGCAGGGGTTGGCGATATCTTCAATTAGAGTTCACCTGGCCGCTATATCGGCCTTTCACCCAGGGGAACTCGCGTCCTCGGTATTCTCTAACCCGATGGTCGTTAGATTCCTCAAGGGCTTAGACCGGATGTACCCACAACAACGTCAGCCCGTTCCGACGTGGGACCTTAACCTGGTTCTCTCCAAGCTCACAGGTCCTCCATTCGAGCCACTGGCCACCTGTTCACTTTTGTACCTATCCTGGAAGACAGCCTTCCTCGTAGCCATCACCTCAGCAAGGCGCGTTTCTGAACTCAGGGCGCTTACATCCGAGCCCCCTTACACAGTTTTCATAAGGATAAAGTGCAGCTTCGTCCACATCCTGCCTTTCTCCCTAAGGTGGTTTCTCCTTTTCATATCAACCAGGATATATTTCTCCTGGTCTTTCATCCTAAACCACATGCTACTCGCCAGGATCAACGTTTGCATTCTTTGGACGTACGCAGAGCCCTGGCTTTCTATATTGACCGCACAAGGCACTTTAGAAAGACGACGCAACTCTTCGTTGCAGTGGCCGACCGAATGAAAGGCTCACCGGTCTCCTCACAACGCCTATCCTCTTGGATTACGTCTTGCATCCGGACTTGCTATGACCTGGCAGGTGTCTCAGCACCGCACCTCACCGCTCACTCCACGAGGGCCCAAGCTTCCTCGACGGCTTTCCTGGCGCAAGTTCCGATCCAGGACATTTGTAGAGCGGCGGTTTGGTCATCAGTCCACACATTTACAGCTCACTATGCACTAGTGCAGCAGTCCAGGGACGATGCTGCTTTAGGATCAGCGGTTTTGCACACAGCAATGTCTCACTCCGACCCCACCACCTAAGTTGGGCTTGGGAGTCACCTAATGGAATGGATATGAGCAAGTACTCGAAGAAGAAAAGACGGTTATTCACCGTTGTAACTGTTGTTCTTCGAGATGTGTTGCTCATATCCATTCCAAACCCGCCCCCCGTCCCCACTGTCGGAGTAGCCGGCAAGAAGGAACTGAGGGGGCGCCGGGTCGGCTGGGGTATATATTCAGCGCCATGAAGGCGCCACTCTAGGGGGCTCCACAGCCGACCCACCGGTGTTGCTAGGGTAGAAAATTTTCCGACGATCGTGCACGCGGCGCGCACACACCTAATGGAATGGATATGAGCAACACATCTCGAAGAACAACAGTTACAACGGTGAGTAACCGTCTTTTTTCTACTTCCATATCAGTCTGATGCTGTGAGCTGCCTTCATCTAGAAGTAAGTTTCCATCATCTTGATGTTCCAAACTGCTTCCATGCGGATGTGAGATAACCTTGTCTCCAAGTAAAATTCCTTCATCTGGATGCTGTGAACTGCTTCCATCTTTATTTGGATTAAAGAGAAGATATTTCAGGACGGATCCCTGCTGTTTTGCTTGGTCCTTTTCCTTCTCAGTCTTTTGTTTACGATACTCAGCTCTGGAGGGTTTTCTTTTTCCTCTTTCTGCCATGGGGCACTTGAATATTGTTATGTACTGTGCTCCCGACTGCAAGCCTTATAGTGTTAAGGATGGCTGTCACATTACATGGTTGGTGATTTAAACCACATTGCAGCCATTCCAACATGTCTTTTCACTGCTTAAAGGTTCAATAATTAGTAACATACACTCACTTACCTATTAAAACAGTTAGTTACAGCGTTTACATGGAAACAAAATGACCGTTTTTGACGTTATAACCTGACACCGGTTGTTTGGAAAGTAATCCCCTTCCTCACGGTTACCCGCTTGGAGGGGGACGTCATCACTTTCGTAGTCTATTAAGCGTTAACGCTGTCACTTTTCTTTTATGGACCTTATTTATTACATGTGAACCAGTTATAACAAAGAAAAGTTCATAATTATACAGCCCGATAATAACGCTAAGATTTAATAACGCTTAAAGATACTCACATTTTGGATTTATAATGCTGAAAGACATTATTCTTTATTCTTTGGCACCAGGAAACACAATTTTCCACAGTATTCGCTCGATTCTTAACCACCTCCCTGCGATGTGTGTTAAAATGACCGTTTGACATATATCAACTCGTGATATCTCCGCTCTACATTAATTTCTGGCTATGCAACCTTGATATATATTCGAGTTAGGTGTCACTAGCATTGTAGCTCTTGCCACTGGGGGATGTGTTTCATTATGGCTGACTTATTGCTTATCAAAATTGCGGAGTGGGTCATCTTGACCCTACGTCACAAATTGAAAAAAAATCACTAAAATATTATTTATTTTTGCAGTAAATAAAAGATTTGACATATTAATAAATTCTCAGAAATGTAGAGAAATTAATTATAATTCCTATTCCCTCTGTATGCACATGGGAATTGAAATAATGACATCTTCCTTATTTTATTTGTATTTTTTTTCATCTTTTTCATTTTTTCCCCCTTTTATTTTTTTTTAATTTGATTTTTTTCCTCGAATTTGGCAGCCCATTTAACTTGGCACCCTAGGCGACCACCTAGTTCACCTATATGGATGGGCTGTCCCTGCTTCCAATATATTAAGAAATATGTTAGAAAGAGGCCAGTGATCAGTTGTTCTCCATGTCCACTGAAGGGAGACAAGAAGTAATGAACCTGCAGCAAGGGAGATTTAAGTTAGATATTAGGAAAATTTAATAAGAGTTAAGCTCTGGAATAGGATTTCAAGGGAGGTCATGGAATCCCCTTCAGTGGAGGTTTTAAGAACAGGCTGGACAAACACCTGTCAGGAATACACCAGGGTTACTTGGTCCTGCCTCAGCGAAGGGGGCTGGACTGGATGACCTCTCAAGGTCCCTTCCAGGCCGATATTTCTGATTCTGTTGGGCTCTATTGTAAATGACTGGATAATTATAGTCACTTGAAAAAGAAACCAAGACCCATTTGTCTTGTAACCACCCATTTCGTTGTCACTTTATTTCATTCAATTAACATTTTTGAAGAAAATCCATTCTATAAACACCTGCATTTTTAAGCACCAGAAAAGTCAGTGAGCCCCTGTCATTCTGACCCTCGCTAACCCATGACTTGAGACCTACTGCTACGCAGGGCCAGCTCCAGCTTTTTTGCTGCCCCTAGTGGCGAAGCCACACAAAAAAAAAAAGATAAAGCCGCGATCGGCGGCACTTCAGCGGCAGCTCTACCACGCCGCTTCATTCTTCAGCGGCAATTCAGCGGCGGGTCCTTCCCTCCGAGAGGGAGTGAGGGACCCGCCGCCGAATTGCCGCCGAAGAACTGGATGTGCTGCCCCTTTCCTTGGCTGCCCCAAGCACCTGCTTCCTTTGCTGGTGTCTGGAGCCGGCCTTACTGCTACGGGGATATATTACAAGACTATGGGGTGGATCCTTAGGTGGTGGAAAGCGGTGTCGCTCCATTGACTTAAATAAAGCTATGGCAATTTATATCAGCTGAGAATCTGGCCCCATGACCCCAGTGGAGTTACACGAGGGATGAAGTCGACCCCATATGTTTAGTTTTACATAGAAGACTGGACTTCACACTTCTTTCCAGCTACAAGTTTCAACCTGCAGTCTACAAAAGCAATCAGCATTCCAGCATAGTTGAATAGTGTAATAAATGGGTTAGCGCATTCATGTGCACCACTGCCCTCTACTGGATGGAATCCAAACTACTCAACTTTTCCATTATTAAAATTTATTATTTCGGGGGTGCCATATTTACATACTACCTTATTAAAAAACTTTTTGGCCACTCCCCTGTGCTATTATTTTTAGTAGGAAATGCCTTCACTCATTCTGAAAAGGAATTAATTATTACCAAGAAATACTGGAATCTTTCCTTACTTCTTGGCAATTTATTAATAAAATCAATTTGAACCCTGTGCCACGGCCCAAGCCTTCGTTGGTGCATCATGGGTTGCCAGTGCAGAGGACGAGCCTCGTCCTGACTGTACCGCACACAATTCCGCACCCATATTTTAATATTATTCTTTCCAGGGGTCGGCCACCTTTCAGAAGTGGTGTGCCGAGTCTTCATTTATTCACTCTGATTTAAGGTTTCACGTGCCAGTAATACATTTTAACATTTTTAGAAGGTCTGTTTCTATAAGTCTATAATATATAATTAAAGTATTGTTGTATGTAAAGTAAATAAGGTTTTTAAAATGTTTAAGAAGCTTCATTTAAAATTAAATTAAAATGCAGAGCCCCCCGGACCGGTGGCCAGGACCCAGGCAGTGTGAGTGCCGCTGAAAATCAGCTCACATGCCGCCTTTGGCACGCGTGCCATAGGTTGCCGACCCCTGATTCATACACTCCCATTCTGCTACTTGTTTTAGCCTTTTTAAAGTCCCTTCCACTTTTTCCATTAAGTAACTTCTGGTTTTTTGGAACATGGTTAGGGTGATTTGCAGTGCCATCTGTTGGCTCAGATGTGTCAGCACAGACATTCTTGTCGGGCTATTGTATCTACCCGATTATTCCAGGCGGTTTTTATACCTGTTTCTTTACTGTGTGCCCTTACATGTCGCACCTTTAACTGTTTAGGGTTTTTTGTTACCCACTGGTAAATCTTTTTTTTTTTTTTTTTTTTTTTTTTGAGTATGCAATTTTTTTTAATTTGCTGCTTTTCACCTGTTCCTATACCAATGCTGTATCCAAAACTGTATTCCCTTCACACAAAAATCACTGTCAGCATAAATATATACGGGCTGTGGGGAATTTTCATATTGCCTTCAAAACTGATAAATTGCGTGAAGCTCGGCATGCTGAGCCGATCCATGATCTAAATGTCCCTGAATAACTTCCTCTTCTAAGTTAATGGCAGCGTATTTTACACACCTTTTCCTTTTTACTACCATTGCACTCCCATCAGTAAACCAGACGTGCTTTTCTTGACCCACGGTATCTAATTCTTCCAGTGGGGGGTTCTCTGAAAATGTCCATGCAGTGTGCAGAGGCAGTCAAAAAAGCAAACAGGATGTTAGGAATCATTAAAAAGGGGATAGAGAATAAGACTGAGAATATATTATTGCCCTTATATAAATCGATGGTACGCCCTCATCTCGAATACTGTGTACAGATGTGGTCTCCTCATCTCAAAAAAGATATACTGGCACTAGAAAAGGTTCAGAAAAGGGCAACTAAAATGATTAGGGGTTTGGAACGGGTCCCCTATGAGGAGAGATTAAAGAGGCTAGGACTCTTCAGCTTGGAAAAGAGGAGACTAAGGGGGGATATGATAGAGGTATATAAAATCATGAGTGATGTGGAGAAAGTGGATAAGGAAAAGTTATTTACTTATTCCCATAATACAAGAACTAGGGATCATCAAATGAAATTAATAGGCAGCAGGTTTAAAACAAATAAAAGGAAGTTCTTCTTCACACAGCGCACAGTCAACTTGTGGAACTCTTTACCTGAGAAGGTTGTGAAGGCTAGGACTATAACAGAGTTTAAAAGAGAACTCCACGAGGACACATTTTCAGCCTCATAACTATATACATGAAAATTACAACCTATTACATTGCTATAACAACAATGCTCCATGCACCATGAGCCTTCTGAAAACACCCAACGTGATAAACTTTGCATTGGATACCACACAATCATATTATAAGGATGAACATGGGGGTGCAGGGTGTTTCCCAAGGTATAGAGCATCACAGGGTGTCTGTCCCCTACAGGGCCTGAAGGGATAAATTAGGCCAATTAACCTGTAGGCCACATCTGGAGGAGAGTCAGGGAGTGCTGCGGCCTAATTTGCTGATAAAGTCCAGCTGGGGGAGGAGCTAGTCCAGGTTTATAAAGCCAGGAAGTTGGCAGCAGAATGTGGCTACAGGGAAGGAATCCCTGGGAATAGGGAGGTCTGTCACAGGGTTCAGTAGTCTGTAGTTACTCCCTGGGAGGAGGGAGTTTGAGCTGTTATACCCACAGCGGGAGGAACCAGAAACTGTAGAAAGGAGTCCAGGGGAAGAGCAACGGGGTCTGAGGGAAAGCAGACCGCAGTTGCCCAGTGCAAGGTTCCTGGACTGGAACCTGGAGTAGTGGGCAAGCCTGGGTTCCCCTGCTAGCCACGGGGGAAGTGGCACCCTCAGGAGAGTGCCAGAGAAGACTGCCTGAGACCGTTCATGTGGAAGAACTTTGGTACCCTGTAGGGGAAAACTGCTGAGTGACCTGGCCGGAGTGCTAAGTCACCAAGAGCAGGCTGCAGCTTGTGGAACTAGAGGGGGGCCAGAGAGGTGGAGAGACCGCATGTAACCGCGGGAAGGGGCATTGACCTCGTGAGCTAATGCCCAGAAAGGCCAGAGGAGGTGCCATTCTAGTGGTGAGTCGAGCTCCCCGTCACAGAAGCATTGAAAGTGACTGGCCGATCGGATTATTTCTGAGAAGTGCTGACTGAGCTGCTCCTGGAGATGGGTTCTCTCCACTCGCTCCTTTGGAAGGTAATAAAAAATACACGAATAACATAAATACTCTTTTGAACTTCTATAGCAACTTCTGCCTGCGGGTTTACAATCAGCATGGAATGCAGCCGAATAGCGCCTCATGTGACATAGCAAAGTGTTATCCCTAAGTCACAGATGGGGCATCTAAGGCACAGAGACACTTTGTGACTTACCTACGGTCTCCTAGCAGATATGAGGCAGACTCAGGAATAGAAGCTGCATCTCCTAACTCCTGCAGATGCTTTGCCATAAAACTAGCCCTATCCCAGGGAGGTTTTTTAGTGGTCTTTGGTCAAAAGTTGAGCTCAGCTCTTTGGCCAGGCCAGAGAAATCCAGCCGATATAGCCTGTGGGCACAGAGTGATATTACTGTAAGGTGAAATGCTCTGTTGCACCAGGGGTGTGCCTGGTGCCACCTTCCAGCTTGTAGTGCCACCTAGAGGTACTCTACGGAGCTGAGCTTCTGAAAGACAAAAGCTGAAGCCTGAGATTCTCTGCAAACAGAATTTTGCATCCATCGGGAAATGCTGCCTTTGGGCTGCTTTAATATTTCATTTGATCACTACAGACCAGACTGTAGCCCACCCTTACATGGCTATGCAGGGATGTACTGGGAAGCAAGACCCTGGCCACACTCCCACTCCGCTCTGCTGCCTCTCCACATTGCAGGTGCAGGCATGGGAGAAGAAGAGTTGCACACCTGGCATTTCACCTCCACCCCCGGTCCATGCAGGTGGATGGGAGGGGGTGGAGAGGGGTAGGAAATGGGTGGAATCTTGGCTTTGCTCTTCCTCCCCCCAATACAACATGCTTAATTATTTGCTCCATTTATCTTTCTGGGTACTGAACTTAAGATGGCCTCTGCAGTGTGTATAGGAGAGATTAGGGTTACACTTTTTTTCTGAGCAAAGCTTGTACTCCACCATGTCTTCAAGAGAAGTCTGCAGCTCCATCAGACGCACAAGCAGACATCTTGGGGTCCAATTTACAAGCATTTAACTCTTCTAAGACGTGGGTTGTCACAGATGCAGCCGATGTGTCTTCTATAACCTGAACATCTAGAAATGCATCTGCTGGCCTACCCCTGACATCAAGATAAGACACGCAATGACTTAATACTCGACGCCCATTTGCACTGGTGCATTCATCAGACATATATGCACATTTTTTGAATGTGGTGAGAGAGTTCTTCACTTTTTCAACTGCTGAGTCTTTCAATGTTGCACCGCATGATTCTAACCAGTCCATTGAGTTTCTTGCAGAAGGATAAGCTTTCGTGGGCTAAAACCCACTTCATCGGATGCATGCAGTGGAAAATACAGTAGGAATATATATATACACAGAGGACATGAAAAAATGGGTGTTGCCATACTAACTATAATGAGAGTAATCAGTTAAGGTGGGCTTGTTATAGTTAGTATGGCAACACCCATTTTTTCATGTCCCCTGTGTATACCGGTGTATATATTCCTACTGTATTTTCCACTGCATGCATCCGATGAAGTGGGTTTTAGCCCCCGAAAGCTTATGCTCAAATAAATTTGTTAGTCTCTAAGGTGCCACAAGGACTCCTCGTTCTTTTTGCTGATACAGACTAACACGGCTACCACTCTGAAACCTTGCAAAAAGATAGTGAGCATTTGCTGGTCTTGGTTGGAACCAGTGTCCAACTTCAGGGTTAACAAGTAACAATGCACTTAACATTGGCCTCCAGTTTGTAGGATGTGGTATCTTTTGCTTAAATAGAAAGTATGTTACAACAGCCATGTTTGTTTGCATAAACTGTGTTGTGTCTCCAGCATTCTTAACAGCCTCATGAAGTACTTCTGGCAGTGACTGGCTTTTAAGGCTTTCAGCAGGCTTGGTGTTTTGCAGCCTTTTCATGTAGTTTGTCAGCTCTGGCTTTGCTGATCGGTCCGGCAAACCAAGATCCTCCAGTTTTACCAATTGTAACAGTGGGAAGCTTTCCTTCTTCGTAAGCTTATTTGCAAGAGGTGCACCAGCAGCCATGTTTTGTAACTTCAATAAATGGGACAAGTTTGACCGACAAACATCGGGAATTGCCTTTAGATTGTGGAGACTTTCTTCAGTAGGCAGCTGTATTTGTGCTTCGGGCTGTTTGGATGTTTTGAACCTGCAGAGGACAGGTTGGTATATTCCTGGTTCTTGGTATGTTCTTCAGCTTGGTTGGGTTGACCCCTGGGAGGGTGATGGGGGAGTTTTTTTGGGGTTGGGGTGTAGGGAAATTCCTGGTGTGGCTGGAGAGGATGTGGAAACCGCAGGAGGGGATTGATATTTATGCTTCCTAGTGAGAGCAGCTACAGAACTGTGCCGTTTCAACACTGACGGAGTAATGCTGGATTCTACGAGGAAAAGGCATTATCAGTGATGTGACTCCAGGGGGTCCAGATTCTCTGAGTTTGGTGCATCCAGCTATCATAGAATCGTAGAAGATCAGGGTTGGAAGAGAGCTCAGGTGGTCATCTAGTCCATGAAGCTAAGAAGCTATCTCTTACCATGCCGGGAGTCTGGGTATCTGAGGTACAACCTGTCCTGCCTGGCGAAGGCGGAAGATCAACTCAGCACTTACAACAACTAGTAGGGTGTGTGGGTCAACTAGCTGCACCAGCAGATGCTGCTTCAATTCCCCAGCAACCACAAAGAGGGGAGGGGGGAAAGTTTCTTGCTACATATGGTCACAGATGGGCCATTTATTACAATATGAATGCAGGGCTAAGAATAATGCCTGGAAGCCATCAGGAAATTAGGGGTGAGGGCTGGGCTTATTGGCCAGACCCTCTGTTATCATGGTGATGGATACGGTGATGGATACGGTGAATCAGAATAGACTAGGGACTAACTGAAGCAGAGCAAAGGCCATTTACTGAAGTAGCATTACCTCTGTTGCTGGTGTTGTATGGGTCACTGTGAATCAGACAGCTGCTGCCTGGTTTAGTGGCTATGGGAGCTGCTGTTTCTCTAGTGACTTGAGAACTTTGAGCAAATATCCCCCTGACCTATCCTCATCTGCTTCCTGTCCACGGAACTGAGGGCCAAGAATTGTCAGTTAAAGGCAAGGCAGATCTCACTGTACATATTGGTGCCTCAGCAGGGGACACCCCTTTGTGGTCACTGATATGGTCCAGTTTGGGAGTAGATTTTTGTAGACTGGAATCCGATGGCGATTCCATGTGCGTAATCAAACATCAGGGTGAGATGAAGATCGTGCTGAATTACACACTAACACCAATGTATCAATTTCATCTTCTGTGACTGATACAACAGTGCCCTTGGAGGATGTGAATATCCTTTTGTCCAGTTACAAAGGCATCTTAATGATAGGACTTAGCACCAAGCTGGGATGGGCTCATTTGACAGCACTATATCAATACATCGAGATGTACACCCCATAAACAGAGACCCTCTTGCACAGCTGTGCCAAGACAGTAGAAAACCTGTTACAGGCCAAAAAGAGAGTGGTGATTTGGCCATCTCATGGACATCACCAGTTTTTCTAGTCACAAGGGAAGATAAAGTACAATGCTTTTGTGGGGTTGTTAGACAGCTAAATAGAGTTACAAAAAACATACACCGCCAATCCTACAGATTGATGATGTTCTGGACCAATTTGGGGGTGCTCAGGAATCCATTACTCTGGATTTGCCCAGTGGATATTGCCAGGTTCTCTTACGGAAGTTCTGCATAAAGATAACCTTCACTATTGGGCTGCGTCATTATAGTTCAGTTCAGCTTTTTGGGATGACCCAGGGGCCTGCTGCCTCTCAGAGATTCATGACTTAAGCAGATGTTTCTTCTACTTGGATGGTATCATTGTGTACACCATCCAGCTGGATGGAGCATCCGCAATGTCTATGCGCAGCATAGGAATGTCGACAGTTAGAAGCAATGAGGCCACCATCTTCAGGGGAAGTTCTGAGTGGCAGTTGGGCCCAGAGTTTTGCAGGTATTTATGTGCCTAACTCCCTGAGTAAAGGTCAAAGTAAAGGTTAATCCATACTGGTTAACCACCTGCCCATAGGGAAAAGCAGGAATTTATGCCCCATTTTAGACAAAACCTTAACCTTAACTGGAGTCGCCACCAGGCACCTCCATAATACTTTATGTCGCTTAACAACCCTTGGTCCTTCCTTTATTACCCCCCCGTGGTCATGGCAACAATGACGTACATGCTGCAGTGTGACCTCACAATTCTGTGATTTGAACACTGGGTCAGTTGGCCCTCAGTGTCAGTTGCTTTTACTTGGACAGAAGCAGAGGCTGGATATTGTGCTGGCTAAAGTCGATTTCAGATCCAAGATCTAATCTATTACTGAGGGGAAAAAAGTAAGTGGGCTTTCTTACTCCCCATGGCTGTCCTACCTCTGACCAACAGAGACGCACTTTGCTTAACTTCTGTTTGAAAAGGGTCGCCAAATTAAATTGTTTTTTTGGCCCAGAACCTCAAAGGTATTTAGGCACTTAACTCCCACTGAAATCCATGGGAGTTAGGAGCCTAACTCCCTGACTGAATAAAGGTCAGAGTAACGGTTAATCCATACTGGTTAACCACCTGCTCATAGGGAAAAGCAGGAATTTATGCCGCATTTTAGACAAAACCTTAACCTTAACTGGAGTCACCACCAGGCACCTCCATAATACTTTATGTCGCTTATATGGTTAACAACCCTTGGTCCTTCCTTTATTACCCACCCGTGTTCATGGCAACAATGACATACGTGCTGCAGTGTGACCTCACAATGCTGTGATTTGAACACTGGCAGTTGGCCCTCAGTGTCAGTTGCTTTTACTTGGACAGAAGCAGAGTCTGGGTATTGTGCTGGCTAAAGTCGATTTCAGATCCAAGATCTAATCTATTACTGAGGGGGGAAAAGTAAGTGGGCTTTCTTACTCCCCATGGCTGTCCTACCTCTGACCAACAGAGACCCACTTTGCTTAAATTCTGTTTGAAAAGGGTCGCCAAATTAAATTCGTTTTTTTGGCCCAGAACCTCAAAGGTATTTAGGCACTTAACTCCCACTGAAATCCATGGGCGTTAGGAGCCTAAATACCTTTGAGAGTCTGGGCCTTTGTTCCATTTGATGTCTCTCTCGCTCTGGCATGAGAAGTGCCATCCTAACAGAATCCAGGAGGGAATCCAGCTGTCTGATCAGGGGCTACTTGTGCCCTACCTCTCTCTCACACTCAATTCTTTAGTTCAGCTGTAAAAATTGTGGCAGAGAGGGAATAACTCCAGAGTTGATAAGGCTGCATGTTAAGGTTATATTTCATTAACCCAGCAAGGACTTCCGGAGATCACTGAGATGCCTAGAAAGACTTGCCCCCTCTGGGAGTCTCTTCCGCTGATCCCTCTCTGAGACCCTGTTCTAGGATCTCACACAGGGCCCTTGTCCCTGAAGTGGGGAATGAAAGGAAGTGGGTTCTGTTCCAGACCTCCATTCATCTGTAGACGAGCTCCATACGCACAGACCCCAGAGGACACAATCAGGGGAGTCGCCCACTAACTTCAATGGGCTTGGATCAGGCCCAGATATAGGCCCAATAAAAAGATGGCTCCTGCTGTCCCTGCAGCAGAGTGTGGAAAGGAGAGGCTCTTTGCTGTGGCATTATTCCCTCCAGGTGCAGAATGGACAGTAGGGGATTTCCACTTCAGTTCCTGGAGATTTAGGGAAGCTGATCCCCATTCTGTGGCCTCACCCTCACAGCTGGCATGAGAGGCAGCAATTGGGCTCGAGACATGGCCCTTAAAATCTGCCTTCAAGTTGATTCTCCATAATTCTCCATCTTGGATGAAGAATAACATTTCCTTTCCCCACTATGGCAGATCATTTTGGTTTTGCGCTGCCCATTTCAATGTTTAAAATTTTCCAGGATTAGGAAGGAATGAGGAGATATAGATACATGCTCTTTAATGCTTTTGGGGGTGCAATTCTCCCCCTGGGCTGAGGGTCAGCAAAAAGTCATGTACCTCTTACATCCCACTAAAATCCAGAGCCTTGGAGAGTGCAATGAAATTTTGCAATGAATGTGAAGAGCTGTAATTTTTCCTTCTGTCTCCAGTAGAGCAGAAGCAGCGGCGGCTCCAGGCACCAGCGCTCCAAGCGCGTACCTGGGGCGGCAAAGCCCGGGGGGTGCCCTGCCGGTCGCTGCGAGGGCGGCAGTCAGGCTGCCTTCGGCGGCGCACCTGTGGGAGGTCCGACGGTCCCGTGGATTCGGCGGTAATTCGGCGGCAGGTACGCCGAATCTGCAGGACCGGCGGACCTCCCGCAGGCGCACCGCCGAAGGCAGCCTGCCTACCGTGCTTGGGGCGGCAAAAAAGCCAGAGCCTCCCCTGAGCGCAAGCATGTAGATTAAAATTTAAATCTTTGACAGAGGATTTAAGTAATATTGGAGCACAATGTGATATTTTGAATACAGCTAAACTTCATGTTGCCCACTAGACTAAGAAGTATATTGTGATATTGATTGATGACCATCAAGCCTGTAATCTTAGCTTTGTGAACTTCTTTCTCCATCTTTGTTCATAGCTCAAGTATTGGAGGAAACCAATGATTGTGAAATTAGTTAAGAGTCCCAACTTCTAAAGCAAGTAAACTTTGGGCTTAAAATGTTTTGGGTTTTATGGGCCAGATCTTCAGCTGCTATAAATCGACAGCTCCATTGACTTGAATGAAGTATTCTGATTTCCAGCAGCTGCGGATCTGACTCAACAAATGTATTATTCAAATGAAACGCGTATGCGATGGACAGTGTTCAATGTGGGTTTTTTTAGAAGCACCATAACTGAATTTTGGGTTGGCAAATATTGTCATACATGTATAGTTGTTTGGATTTTTAGGTGCTTTATAATTCCACTCTTGGTGCTGTCATTGTGTCAGATTAGTTTTGTCGCCTCTTTTCTCTTTACAAACATTAACTAAGTAACCTTCCTCATCCCTGGGAGGTACAGAAGGGTCAGTATCATCCCTTTTTGGTACATGGGGAAACTGAGGCACGGGGCGGGGACGTGAGTTGCCCAGCATCACACAGTGAGTGAGTGGCAAAGCCAGGATGAGAAATCTATTTCTGGTTTCCAGTCCCATACTCAAACCATTAGACCACACTGCTTATCCTTTGCATAATTTTGAGTATATTTATTGACTTTATTAAAATAACAAAGTTCCAAAAGGAACCCCCAAACCTTTGCTAATATAGAATTTGAGTCGAGGATTTATTTCTGTATTTAAAAGAACTAGATTCATTACAGCTGAGCATTTACATGTTAAAAAGGAAGGCAATTCTCAACTGAGGTTCTGGCACCAACCTTTAATCTGGCCCCAGCACTTCTCATTTTGTAGAATCACAGAACTGTGGGGCTTGACGGCTCCTCAAGAAATCATCAAGTCCAGCCCCCTACGCTGAGGCAGGACCAAGCAGGGTGCGATTCCCTGCTTGAGGAGACATCCCTGCGCTAGCTGTCATCAAGCTAGTGTGTTAAATAGCAGTGTGGCTGCGACAGTTCAGGCAGTGGCTTGGGCTAGCCGCCGGAGTACGTACTCATAGGGTCCGGGTGGGGTTGTACTCGGGGTGGCTAGCCCCTCTCACCGCTGTCCATGCTATCCTTGCTACAGTGCTATTTTAGCAAGCCAGTGCGAATATGTGTATGCGAGCTGGGTATCACACCCCCAGCTACAAGTGTAGAGATACACTTGGTGGGGGGATTGGCAGGGGGTGCAGGGTCCCAGGCCCAGATTCTCAGAGGTATTTAAGCTCCTAACTGCCATTGATTTCCATGGAAGTTGGGAAACTCCAAACCTTTGAGGATCTGGGCCCCAGTTCTCGGGCTCTGCTGTCTGTGGCTCACATTTTTAGCCGGAGGACGACGCACACATTCTCACTAGCTTCAGGCTGGAAATTGTCCCGCAGACAATAAGATCGACTGAAACAAAACTGGCCCCCCTTCCTGACTTGTTGCAGAATGGACGTGCACAGCTTGCCAAGGGAGGAGAAGGAGGAGGACGCGGCTGCTGAGGGCACGTCCACCTTGGGAAGAGAGGAACATTCCAGTGGAAGTCAGCGTGAGCTGGAGCTGGCTCGAGAAGATACTCAAGATGGCCCAGCCAAGGTCGTTCCTAAGCAAAGTGGGCCCATCCTAAGGTGTCTAAAGCGAATCTGCCAAAAAGCGAAGAGAGGCCAGACGCGATATCCCCGAACTGTCACTACAGGTAAAAGGAAAGGCTAAGGATGCGCTAAGGGGTGGGAATGAAGGGAGGCAAACTCAGTCTCAACCCCCATGTGTTCAAAGATTTGCAGTGATCCCAAAGGCTCTTGGGTTTGTGTTCCACTAAGGGGAAACTGAAGACAAGGCACAGAGAGTGGGGGGGAAAAACATGGAAAAAGTGGAGGAGGGGAGAACAAATAGATGTGGCCGCATGGCTTTGCTAGTGGGTGGACGGCGCTCTTCCATGGCTGAGTCTGCATGCAGCTCGAGGGCAGCCCTCTGTTCTGCATGGGGGGCAGAGATCACTGCTGGAGCTTGGCAAATAAATAATGAGCTAGCAGTAATCAGTCCCAGGACTAATCATCCCGGAATCTCCCAGAGACTGGAACGACAGGAGACAGTGTTCCTGAATCAGGACCAGTTTGGTAAATGCTGGATCTCCATGAGGTCCTTCCATCCCCAGTGTGAACACAATACTTACAAGCCCTGATACAAACACTAGACCCGGGTGACGGTCAGACCCCTGTATTTCTAAGGCTCTCCAGCACTGGTGGAGGTGATGATGCCCCCAGAGCCTGTATTTCTCTGGGAATCTCTGGCTGCTGGAAGAGGAAGGGCAGTTTCTATTTCTCTCCACCACACACTGCTCTCCCTTCTCTTTCTTACCCTTATAGTGAAGTCATTGCTTGGAGCAGGCAGAACAATACAACACTAGGGATGACCGACTAGCCCAATACCTGGGTTGGAATGGGAGTCCTATTTCTGGATCCTAGAGCCTGGTTCTCATTACACTAAGGCCTCTTTCCACTGCTCTGGCAGGTACATCTCTCTCAGGAACCATAAGGAGGAATGGGGAGGGAGTAAAATGGGGCCTAGGTGTGGCCACGCTTCTGCACCCAGAAGTGTGCAAAGGAGACACCCCCACACACACTCTGGGCCCAGCTGGTGCCTCTCCACAATAGGGTCCTGCTCTTGGAGAGCCCGTAGGCATTACTATAATAAAAATCTTAAGTAACAGCTAGAGACTTACATTGTTTCTAAATGAAAGCTTAGATGCTGCAGAACAAAAAGGCATTAGAAAAAAGAAGCCAATATGCCAGGCCACCGCGGCCCATCCCATGCTGAGCCCTGGTTTAGTCCAGTCTAGTTTTAAATGTCTTTAGCCAACGTTTCTCAAACAGTGGGTCTTGACCCCAGATGATTACACAGAGCAATCAAGGGAGTCAGGAGGCATTGAAAATTGTATTATAACCTAAAGCAAAAATAATCTTGCTCCCCCACTCCCTGTACATCTTTACCCTTCAAAGTCAAATATTCTTGGCCAACCTCTCACAACACACGTGCAGGTGAATTCTGTAGGGCTAACGTTGTTAGCAATGACACATTTCTAACTCTTATAGTGAGTGTAAAGGCAAAATTCTTTGACTTTGAATAAGTGGCCAACCCGAAAACCACAGACTTAAGCAATGGGGCTTCCACCACTTCCCTTGGGAGGATGTTATCCTGGCTGTTCCACCCATCACGAGCTCCTAGCTGCTTTCCCATGCTGCTGACGGGGGCAAAGCAGGATATGTGAACTGAATCCTAATTGCAAGAGCATCAGCCAGTCCTATTCAGCAATATTTGGCTGGCTAATGTTCATGCTATCGGACAAATCTATTATTTGGTTGGCCCTATACAGTACAGCGAGTCCTGGTATTTCTTTGGGTCTGTGCTCATTCATGTCCAATCGGAGAGCACAAGATATTTATTGTGTAATGAATCAATGACATTTATCCAAGAAATAAAGGGGGTAGAGGATGTGACTGGAGTCAGGAGAACTATCTTCTATTCCCAGCATTGCCAGTGACCTGCTGTTTGACTGAGCCAGTCACTTCAGCTCCCTGTGCCATGGTTTCTCCAGCCATAAAAATGGTGGTAATAATACCGGCCCACCTTTAAAAGCCATTTGGAGATCCTCCCCTGAAAAACTCCATAGAAGTGCAAAGGAGTCTCATTCTGGGTCTCTTATTTTGTTTTTGTTTTTTAAGGAATCCCCAATTTGATTCTGATTTTGATCACACCAATCTCTCTTGCTTTGAGAGTCAGTGGCTTATTTCACCAGCATCACAGTTTCCTTCACTTCTCCCCTGCTCAAGCAGGATATAGATGTCTAGCCCTATTCAAAACAAGCGGTGGGAATCAAACCAATCAAGCCAACAAACAAAAGATAACCCTACCCAGAGCAGAGATATCTTACCCCAAAAAGGGAGATGTGCCAGTGACGCCAAGCTTTCCATAGGAACTTCGCTATTGCTCATTGATTTTAGCTGGAAGGAGCCCAGATACCACGGTGATGGGCAGCAGTATACAACCCCAAGACAGACAGACCGTGTCCTTTCTTTGGTTTAAATGAACTGTCTTTTGGGCACCAATCAGTCCATGAATGACACCTCAGGGCGCGTTCGTTCCCCTTTAACCAGCAATGGCAGTAATTTCTGTCTTTCTGTCATTCTTTCTTTTTTATTAGTCCCAGATATCTCGTGCATGGAGACTATTTGGGAGGCGGATGAAAGTGGAC
This sequence comes from Chrysemys picta bellii, assembly GCF_011386835.1. NCBI lineage: Eukaryota > Metazoa > Chordata > Testudines > Emydidae > Chrysemys > Chrysemys picta. The sequence continues at coordinate 343,940,962 of NC_088791.1, forward strand.
GTGAGCAGCATGGCTGTGCTATGGAGGGAGCCATGCTCTTGCTGGAATCATGGAGAAATACTGTTGACTACTTCAATAGTAACAAAGAGGTATAAACCTTCTCCATCTAATCTGTAAACTAGTGTCCCCTCACGCTGTCCGTCCCACCTGACCCAGCCTGGGACATCCCAGAAGGTTTATCACATAGGGTCTGACTTCTCTTCAAACCCTTTGCCTACAGCACTCAACCTTTCTTCTTTCACTTACTCCAGACAATCCAGCCTCTGGATGCTTTTCTCCTATTATACATATTAGGTGCCTTCTCCAGATACATCCCACAAACTCTTTGGTGATCTCATGCCCCGTTTGTTGGTGGTATCCTTGATTTGCAGGGATTTCCCACCACTCTGTGCTAGTTTCAGTAGATTCTTGCCCGGCTACTCCCCTGCCTCACACTATCTGTTGGACTCAAGGACGAGACATTTCCACCCAAGGTCTCCCCTGGCGACTGCTACTCTCTCAGGGCTGGTCTACACTGGGGGGGGATCGATCTAAGACACGCAACTTCAGCTACAAGAATAGCTACGAGAATAGCGTAGCTGAAGTCGACATATCTTAGATCGATTTACCTCGGGTCCTCACAGCACGGGATCGACGGTCATCGACTCCGCTTCCGCCTCTCGCTCTGGTGGAGTTCCGGAGTCGACAGGGAGCGCGTTCGAGGATCGATTTATCGCGTCTAGACGAGACACGATAAATCGATCCTCGATAGATCGATTACTACCCGCCGATCCGGCAGGTAGTGAAGACGTACCCTTAGATCTTCACTGACAAAACAAATGGGTCCAGCTTTGTCGCTTATACACATGGTGTCAAGGCTGAATCCCTACTCTGGCACTTCGAGTGCAGAAGGTGGAGGCTGGCAAGGATTTAAAAAAGCAATACCTGCCACTCCAGGCTTGTATTACACTCCCAAGGTTACAGCTTTTCTCTGACCTTGTCTTGGTAAACGCTGCTATCACCCAAATGCAAAAAAACCCCTTGGACCCAGGAAGGAGCACTTGGGAATTCTTCCTTGTGCGGTATCCTCAAGCCCTTTCAAATCCCGCCCCCTCCCCGCCCCCGGGGAAGAGGTGAGAAAGAAAACAAAGGAAATCTGCTGTTGCCACCAGCTAATTAAACAACATGCGCACAAACCTCTTAGGACACCAAAAATCCAATTCTGTTCTTAAAAAAGGTAAATTTTGTTAAAAACAAAAAGGAAGAAAGTACATCTGGAACTTAGGCTTTTTGCTAGATCTTAAAAGAAAACAATTACAAAAATTAAGCATCAAGATAGCTCTGTTGAGGTTCAGCTTCAAGGTTACAAGCAAAACAAAAGTATCTGGGGTTAGCACAGAGGAGATCCACAAGCCAAAATAAAGAAATAAACCTGATCGCGTCTAGTTAAACATTCCCTGTCCAATGATTTTTCTCGGTATGGAAGATGAATTTTCATACCTGGTTGCAGCCTTACACAGAATTGCTGCTCCGTGTCCTGTCTCCAGAGAACAGACACAGACAAAGAGAAGTTTTTTCCCCATTTTAAAAAGTTTTAGCCCTCCATTGGATCTTTTGGTCAGGTGCCCACTCCTTTTCCTTTAGCTGGGGAACTTTGTTAACCCTTTACAGGTAAAGCAGCAGAGAACAGCCACCAAGAGGGACTTTATAGCTAACTGGCTGGCTGGGTGTTCATAAAAGGGAGCCCCCCACTTCATTTATTACACATGGTCACGCTACATCTGGCTACTTGTCCTACAGAAAACAGGCCCTGTGTGGAGTCCTCCACATGGAGTCCCATTGCTGTTCTGCTTGTTCTGCTTGATCCAACCCTTCTCTGAACAAGTAGCTCACACAGTCAGGTCCTACACAAGCCAACATTCTGCTGGAAGCCATCAGAACCTTCTTAGACTGTCAATTCTTGGGAGCTGGGCCTGTGTCTTCCTTTGTTTGCAGACAGAACCCAGTATATTGTAGGTGCTGCCCGGATACATCATCATCCTCAACTCACCACGATTTCTGATCCTGACTATTCATTGCTCTGCAACATTGTTAATTTATCTACCAGGTGTTCCATGTGGAGGGGTTTTGAATGAAGGTAGAATATTCTACCCGATGATGTTCTCTATCTAAATCCCTTTCACCCTGATATATATTTTTTCTCATTTTGGTTTAGGATTTCATTGTGAAAAAAAGTCTCTTAAGACTCTTGTTTGTTCTCAGCAAGAGCATCGACTGGCATAACATGCCTGACTTTTTTATTCACAACTTTGCATCAGACACTGCAGGAGCCATAGTGGTGAGTAAATAATATACACAGGGTCCGTGTTGTTGATTGGAAAAGATTGATGAACTGTGGAGAATACTTAGCTGCTAAACCCACGCTAGGGTCCATGGAATCTGGAGAGTTGTAAAGAACTTTGTTGTATACACTGAAGCAATTATTTCAGTGTGTAAAATTGAGGTCAGTGCTGATTGACTGGAAATATTAGTGTGAATGGACAGAGAGAGGATGCTAGTTGGTGGGAAGTAGGAGATGAGTGGACAGAGATGGATGAGGAAATGAGTGAGTGAATTTGTGGCTGGGTAGAAATGGATGAGATCCCTTTGGACAACACCACTGACTGAGTAGCTTCATGATCTGGGAGCTCTTCCATCAGAAAGGAAGATCCTGGGTTTTGGCTGGGCTCCTTGTTACTTTTGGAATATCTGATGTTCTTTTAGCTGGGGATTTATTGGAGACTCCGGAGAAGCCTGTGGCTAATTTAGCCTTTTTTTAGGCCTCCAGAGTTAGCTGTGATGCCAGGGCTTTGTATAACCTCCTCAATGAACGTGTGAGGGAGTAGGACTGATGCTGGGAGCACTTGTGTCTCATTTACTATGTTTGCCCCTTTGTGACTTACAGGAGATGATTAAGAAAGAACCCTGGGACTCTCTCTCCAGCACCATACGGCTCCAGGCCATGGCCATCATTATCGAACTGAGGTAACGTGACTTCTCATTTAACTGCCCAGCCTTCACACCTGGCTTCTCACTCCATGCTCGGTGGGACCAGAGTTGCCAATAGCAGTCCCTCACTTCGTGCCTTTTTCTCTTTAGATGCTGAGGACTCTTTGGGGAGGAGCTAGGGGACTATTGCATGTCTGACTGATGATTTTCTACCCAGTAACATTGTAATCCTCTTTACTCCACATGTGATTCAAAGCCAAGAGTCTCTGCAGACATTTTGAGATGATTTTCTTTCTGGAGGTGTCAGCTGAGTCATTTCCTTCACTCTCTTCTGTAACGTTTCTGAGCCGGATTTACTATTCGGGTCACCAGTCCCTGCCCTCCCGTGCTTTTCCTGTGTTCTGTTAATCTTTGCCAGTGTCTTACTCTTCTACATTGTTACTGTTCACATGATCTTGTTCTCTTGTATAGTCCAGATGTCTCTTAGTCTCACGCTCCTTCAGCATAACCCTCAGTTCATGTCCTCACCATCTGATGCCTCCGTTACGCTTCAGCACCTCAAAGTCCAATCCAGGCTTCTTCCTTTTACCAGCAAAAAGCATGTGGTGAAGGCCATGGGCTCCCACCAGAGAAGGGTCCTGCTGAGAACATTCCTCAAGAGCGTGTTTTCCCTGCCACTTCTAACGACATTGCAGGCGCAAGGAGTAATCAGGGGTACAAGCGCCCAGGACACAAAGGTAACTCAAGAATGGCTTCCTGTTACTTACTTTGGGCCCATATTGGTGATATGTGACTACACTGTCAGCGAAATTTCTCATGGAACGCCATTGTGGAGTATCAGTTGGGGACTTTAGCCCCGGTGACGTGGCCCTGATCATTCGTCCCATGCATACAGCAAGTAGCTGCCACATTCCCAATTATGAAAATGATCCATCCGTTTTCAATTTACTAGGGAACTACTGGGGATCCCAATCTGGGTGGTGAAGCTAAAATGAGGCATGTGGAATGAGGAAAACGTACTTAGTGCTTGCCCCAGAAATGGGGCTGGCTATTGTTTGATCACTGACCAGGTATTTCTGGTGTGTGGCACCTCCCACAGCTAGGTCCTCTTGCATGAAGGGGCTGAATAAAGTTGGGGTCCTGCAGCACTCGATACAGCCACATTTTCAGCCTGAACTTTACTTTAGTCCCTACTTTTGACCTGCAATTATTTGCAGTTACACCTTAGCTCACGTGGGCACCTGAAATACCTGATTTCACACCTAAATCCAGTATTTTGGCATCCAAGTGATCAACTTGACGGGTGAAAAGACCAGTAGGAGCAAAGCTGCGCCTGCAAATTGTGGGTGTAAATATGGTGGCAAATCTTTAAACATCTGACCCGTACTGTGAGAGTTGCTAAAGCTTTCAGTGCCTGCGCTTTTTTAATTCTGAAAAGCCATTTATGGCCCTAAAGTTGAGGGGAGAGAAATTACAGACACTGGACCAAATTCACTACCAAAGTCAATAGAATTTAGAACACTTAATTTGCCTCACATCCCGCATGCTCACATATGGTCTCTCTAACCAAATCATTGGAGTGAACAGTATCTAAGACCCAGAGGAGTAAAGGGCACAGACACAGGGCCGGCGTAACCCATTAGGCGGTCGCCTAGGGCGCTACAATTTGAGGGGTGGCGACCACAGTGGTATTTCGGCGGCGGGACCTTCCGCCGCCTCTGTGGGGGGTGGCATTTCGGGGCGGGACCTTCCGCCGCCTTGGGCAGCAGAAAATCTGGTGGCGCTCCTGCAAAGACAAGGTGATATATTTATTAAAGTGATATTTATTTCTAATGTTAAAAAATCTCATTTCAATGTAGGACTTTCTTTGCTATAACATTTTCCTTACTCTGATAAGGGCTTTGCTGCATGTTATCTTCCCAAGGGAGGCATTGATGAATTCATTACATCAGGTTTGGGGGATGATTTGGAAGATCAATTATAAGAAAAGGGTCATTTATACTGCAGATGTCTTTCTGTTATCAGTTTCCTTTGGTTTATAATGGAAATGAGGCAGGGATATAACGATGCATCTGGCTTTCTGGGTGATTGTCAAGAGCACAGCTTTGAATCACGGCAGGCCAATATCAGTTGAAACATGAGGCTAGTTTTCTCGAGATTCCTGAAGGATTCACTGCCCAGAACAAATCTAAATACGGTTTCTCTTGCGCTCAGGGCACCCACATTATTGAATAAGTGAAGTAGCTAATTATTTAGCAACTATTGTGCACAAGAAGTACGGGCCAGACCCTTCGCTGGTATGAATCCGTGTAGCTTCACGCCTGCTGATGGAGCTATGTCAATATGCACTCATTGAGGATCTGGCCTTATTTTTATAGACCTTGTCTTAGGAGAAGGAGCCAGAATTTACCAACGTATATTGCTGAAGATCCACAGTAATATGTCAGCAGCCCCCGCATCAGCTCCCCCACCCCACTCCCAGCGCCTCCCGCCCTCTGGCAGCCCCGCTGATCAGCGCCCCCCCCCGCACGTCCCGATCAGCTGTTTGGTGGCATGCAGGAGGCTCTGGAGGGGAGGAGCGATGGCACGGCAGGCTCAGGGGATGAGGCGGGAAGGGGTGGAGTGGGGGCAGAGCCTGTGGCAGAGCCAGGGGTTGAGCAGTAAGCACCAGTAGCGTAGCTAGGGTGGACGCGGGGCAGCGGCCGCTCCCCCACCGAGCACAAGTGGCACCTTTTTCATTTTACTCACCCGGGATCAGAAAAAAAAAAGGCACCACCTGCTGCGGCGCTTTTACTGACGGGGCAGCGCTCCGGGTCTTGGCGGTACTTCGGCGGCGGGACCTTCACTAGCTCCGGGTGTCTTCGGCGGCACTGAAGCTTCATCGCCAAAATGACACCAAAGACCCGCAGAGCGAGTGAAGGTCCCGCCGCCGAGGTGCCGCCGAAGACCCGGAGCGCCGCCCTGTCAGTAAAAGGGCCGCAGCGGGTGGCGCTTTTTTTTTTCCACTGCCCCTGTTCCCTCCACCTGGCTACGCCCCTGATGAGCACCCCCGGGCACATTGGAACGTCGGCGCCTGTAGCTCCAGTCCCGGAGTCGGTGCCTATACAAGGAGCCGCATATTAACTTCTGAAGAGCCGCATATGGCTCCGGAGCCACAGGTTGGCCACCCCTGATCTAGCCTGATTTCTTGTATAATACAGGCCAAAGAATTTCACCCTGTGATTCTTGCCTCAAGCCCATAAGATAAATTATTTGTATAATCCACAGCTCTGTGGCGCTGAGCATAACGGTTTCCCCTCCTTTCAGGATCTCTTCTTTGGAACATTGCAGACCCTCAACGAGATGCTCCAGAGTCTGATTTTAGAAAATCCAGTTCCGGCCGAGCTAGAGAGCATCTTGCAGGTAAACAGGATCTGGAGATGCCGGTTGGAGGATGGTAAGGTAGGGAAGAGGAACAGGAAAATCTTGTTAAGAGTTTGTGAGGGAAAGGAGAGTTAAGGAAAGAACGGAGTGCCCCATCTCCACAGGGTTCTCCTATTAGGGCATATGTGACAAGGTTCATGTAGCACGGGGGAGTCTTCTATTTCCATCTGTGAGGTCTGACAATCTCCTCCATTGTTACCCTCAGTTTCTTTCCTGTCTCCTGGTGGCCCTTACATCACAGTGTCCTTTCCAAATGAGGACGTTATTCCCTTTACTGCCCATCATTGCCACTCCTGATGCAATTGGAGGGGTCGCTGCCAGGACTCTAGTCCCCCGTGAGGGCTGGCACCTGGCCTCCACAGAACTCCCAGCTCCAGCTGTCCCACAATGAGAATCAATGGGTGCAATGGGAACCAAGACTGCCGCTAACTACAGAGCATGAGGGCTGGCCCAAAGTCTGCAATCATGAAAGAATAGAAGTTTTCCTCCAGCTGCTCTTATTTTGCTGAATGAAATGCTGGATTGTGTGGCTTGTCCAGAGAAGACTTGGCCCTTCCCTTCCTTACATAGGACCCAATCCTGCATCCATTAAAGGCTCGATCCAATGCTCATTGAAATCAAATGGGGACCTTTCCGTTGACTTCAATGGGCATTGGATCGGTCCTTAGATCAATGTCAAAACTTTCATTGACTTCAGCGGGTGTGTGACTGGGCCCTCAGAGAGAAATGCACTTTGCTTTCATTCGAAGAGAAGAATTCCATGTGTATTTTGAGTCTGCACAAAGCAGACGCAGCCTGTATCTGTAAGAGTGAGATGATTCAGCCAGAATAAAGATTATCCTTTGGGGATCACTTGTATACACCCTTTCCCCCTGTTATTTTTAACCTCTCTTGTTTTTCCTGCAGCTCATGGACTCCTGGATGCAATCCAGGAAAGATTGCTTGCGGGAGAGGGCTGTATGGAGCAGCATACTGCTCCTAAACTTCGTGGCCACAGAAGTCAAACTGGATGTGAGTAACTCTTGACTTCTAGTGACCTGATTGCAAACTAGACCTACAGGGCACTCTTCCACACCAGAGAAACTTCCTGCTTAGAAGTATGTTGATGGGCCCCACAATGCAATGCTCCCTAATAGGCGGAGGAAAAACCGATCTCGTTGCTCGTCCATCATCCTGACTGAGATGGGTTGGCGTCTGATACACTTGGAAAATAAATCCAGTGCCCTGGAGGAATAGGCCACCTCTTTCCAATGCAGGAAAGACAGCTAACAAGGGGCACAGGAAGAACGGGTTTTTCTATGGTTGGATCTAATGAATTTCAGAGAAAAGAGATTTCAAAATCCTAGAGACTGAAGACATTTCATCCCCAGCTGGTTCCCTGTTTGCCTCCATTCCTCATCCTAGTACCATGGGATACTTTCCTCTTGTGGAGCTGCAGGAATAGGCCTCTCCATTCCAGCCCACCTCAGCCGTTACAGATCATTATGATCCTGATCTTGGTCCCACTGACGTCTGTGGCAAAACTCCAGTGGACGTGTGTGGTGCGGGATCGAGCCCTATATTCTTCTTCTGGCTCCCAAGCCTCTTCTGAAGAGGGAGAGCTGAGGATCACGCCCCATTATAGAAAGGGACTGTGTGGATATAGACTCCTTGCCTAGGAGACACAGCCCGCTTTACCTGCAGTGGTAATGGATTCCTCCTCTCCTCTTTTGTACAATTAGGAAGCGTCTCCATTCACCAGGCTCGGACACCTGGTTGCAGTGCTGGGGATCCGCTGTGGGGATCCCGTCAAGGAGATCGGCTCAAAGGCAGCAGAGGCTGTTCATTACCTCATCTCTATTGCGTGGCGCCAAAAGAGTAAGAGAAGCACTGATGAGCATCTGAATCCCCCTCCTGGGAGCTAAATGCTAGAGACTTTCCTCAGGCAAAGCTCCCGTTCAGGATAGTGCCTGAGGAAGAAGTAGAGCATCTGGCTCGGTATTGGTTCCTTTGAACAGAGTGCTGGTTTTTTTGTGGCTCTAGAAACAAGCATCTGATAGTCATCCCGTAATTCTAGCCCTGACTTTCAAAGAAAGGAAAGGGGAGGGGGGGAATACAGAGAAAGGCAACACACCTTTTGTGTGTTGCCTTTCTCTGTATTCCCCTCCTCCCCTTTCCTGAGACTGGTAGAGCTCATTCCATCAGTGGGAATGGGAAGGGTCAGTGGGACACGATGATAGGGGATTAAACGCCATCAGACCAATTAGATCAGTTCGAGATGCCTGTACCCCGAACGCCCCAGAACTTTGATGGCTGTTGGAAATCTGGATCCAAATCTGGGGCTCAATTCATGACTGTGTTCATCCACTTCTATGCCACTGAAGTGTTTTGGCTAGATTCCAGTCACCACTTGATAGAGCCACTTTACTCTGGGGGTCAAGGCCCTGATCCAGCACAACATTTACGCACATCTGTAACTTTCATCAGGCGAGTAGTCCCACGGAAGTCCCTGGGATTATTCATCTGCTTCGAATAATGTATGTGCTTAAATGCTTTCCTGGATCAGGGCCAAACAAAGGGCTTTGTCCAGTAAAGAGGGATGAGAGCAGAACCCAGGAAGCAGAATGGAAAGTTAAGAGTGTTATTAACATGTATTTCAGTTGCACAGTTGGACAGAAAGAATGTGGAATGCACTGAACAGAGGAACAAGGAATTTCTGGCTGCTTGGAGCCCCACTGTGGTTTGCAACAGCCCCTCCAAGATCGCAGAGGTAATCACGTCCTGGCACTAATGACCATTCTACATTGGGGTCAGTACAATACGGTATCGCACAGCTCCAAACTACTTCCTGTCCCTGGATCGCCCATCTCTATTGTGTATGGCTTACCCAAGAATTACAGCTCCTGCCCTTACTCATGGCTAGAAATGACATGCTCAGAAAGAAACAAGATGGGTGAGGTCCAATTTTTTTATTGGATCAACTTCTGTGGGTGAAAGAGACAAACTTTTGAGCCATAGAGAGCTCTTCTTCAGACAGACACAGAAGAGCTCTGTGTAGCTCAAAAGCTGGTCTCTCTCACTACCAGAAGTTGGTTCAATAAAAGATAGAACCTCACCCACCTTGTGTCTCTAATATCCTGGGACCGACACGGCTACAACAGTGAAGACAACAAATGCTCATAAAGAGTGATCTACTCTCTAGCAAGTGGTTCTCAACCTTTCCAGACTATTGTACCTCTTTCAGGAGACACTGATTTCAGTCCCAGGTGGCGGGGTTCGGGCTTCAGCTTGAGCCCCGGGGTGGTAAGGTGGCCGGGTGCCCGGTTTTTGACCAGAAAATCTGGTTGAAAAGGGGATCTGATAGTGTCCGGTCAGATCTACTGATGGACACCCAAAGTCCAGTTACTGCGGGTGAGGGAGGTGGGGAGGTGCCAGGTCATCACCCGCACCAGCCCCTACTCAACCGGGGCCGCCACCTACCCACATCATGCGGCTGCAGCTCCCAGCAGGCAAATTGCTCCTGACCTGGGCGGGGAAGAGGGGAAGAGCAGTGAGCAACAGTGGAAGGGGAGAAGAGGACCAAATGGGGGGCAGGGCCTCGGGGGGAAGAGGCAGGGCAGAAGCGGTCCAGCACTCCTGCATGAGCGTCCGGTTTTTAAATATTACAAAGTTGGCAAACCTAGGCATTGAGCTTGGCTTGGGCTTCAGCTTCTGCATGTATCTTAGATTTGCGGGGGCCCTGCTTGCCACCCCCAATGGCGTCCCTAAACTTGTGACTCCCCTAAACCCATCCCATGACCCCCCTGGGGGTTGCCACCCCCAGATTGAGAAACACTGATATAGTAGATAGAGCAGTATAAACAAGTCATTGTCTGTATGAAATGTTAGTTTGGACTAACTTTGCTAGTCCTTTTTATGTAGCCTGTTGTAAAACTAAGCAAATATCTAGATGAGTTGATGTACCCCCTGTACCCCCAGGGACGGCAAGTTATATGGGCCCATGGTGCCCGGGCTTGAGAAAATTCAGGGCCCAGGGGACCTGGCGCCACCAATGTTCGGGGCCGGGTCTCTCTCCCAGCCCCGCCTGCCGCCCCCACGCACCTCCCCCGGCCCCGGCTGCCACCCCCAAGCGCCTCCCCCAAGCGCCCCCTGCAGCTCCGCACTGTGCTCCCTCGCCTGCCGCCCCCACGCACCTCCCCCGGCCCCGGCTGCCACCCCCGCGCGCCTCCCCCAAGAGCCCCCTGCAGCTCCGCACTGTCCTCCCTCGCCAGCCGCTGCCGCAGCCGGCTACAAGGACGCGGCGCCGGGGGCAGGCTGAGGTGGCTGCTGCGCCTGCGGAGGGAGGAGGGGAGGAGCGCATGGCAGCCCTCCCCCACCCCCACCCCGCACCCCAGCAGGAGACTCCGAGTCGACTCGGGGGAGGGGGGAGGCTTATCCTGGCTAGACCTCCTGAGCAGCAGCCTGGGGGGGCTTGGATGAGTGTCGTGTTGGGGGTCGGAGAGGAGGCCCCCCCTTCCTCTCCCACAGAGCTCGCTGCGGCCAGCAGGGAGAGGGCTGCGGGGAGTCCTCCTCTCTGGCCCCCTGCCCCAGCCCAGGGTCAGCCTGCCTGCTGCACCCCAAACTCCTCATCCTTGGACCAGCCGCACGCCCCCTCCCAGACCCAAACCCTCTATCCCAGCCCAGAGCCTGCACCCAGCACCCAAACTCCATCTCAGAGCCTGCACCCCTCCTGCACCCAAACTTCCTCCCAGAACCTGCACCCCAAACCCCCTCCCGCACCCAGACTCCCTCCCAGAGCCTTAGGGAGGTGTAGGGGGAGGTGGGACTTGGACCCATTCTGGGCAATGCCAAAAATTATACAAACCTGCCACCCCTGTGTGTACCCCCAGGGGTATGTGTATCCCTGATTGAGAACCACTGCTCTAGCAGATGGGTTCCCAACCTGGGGGGCACAGGCACCCTGCCCTTTCCTTATTGCCAAATGGGACAGGGTCTTGGCTAGTTTGGAAGGGGATTCTGGGAGGGTCCTAGTATAGGAAAGGGAGTGTCCATATGGGGAAGGTTGAACGCCTACTGCTCTCGTACTTTGGGTTGTTAGAAGCTGTCACAACGAGGTCTATACTATATAGGCTTGATCCAAAACCTATTGAAGCCAATGGAAGTCTTTCCATTGATTTCAATGGTCTTTGGGTCAGGCTGCAAGCCAGGAAGTATGGTGATGGTGTCGTAATCAGGACTTGGGTGCTGTATTTATGCTGGGATGTGTTGTAGGAGGGTATCACATACAGTCACAGTCAAAGACCGAGTACTGTAACAGTCATTACTAATATTACTACATGGATCCCACAACTGCTGATCTTTTAATGGTGACCCTTGCACCTCGGATGCCTGAGAAGTAGGTGTCTGACACCACTAAATGCACATCCTGACGTGCACGGCAGCACTCCTAGGTTGGCCACTGTAATGGTTTAACTAGTCCTCTTGCCTCACTGTGAGTGATATGGTTTCGCAGCAGAAGCCTCATCAGCCACTGGGGCCCTGTAATAGAAAGGAGTAAAACAGAGCCCCTGAGAAGCTGGAGAGGACCTGCAACCCCCAGACAGGGCTTTCTCTGGGCTCCAGTAGTTATCAGCCCCCCGTGGAATCAGGACGAGGCCTTTTGTAAATTACACTTTTCCCTGTATGCTTCAGCTCTTTGGAGTCTATTTCAACCCAAGAGAGAGGACAGATTTCATTCTGACTGTTATGGATGGCCTGACGAATCACTGCAACAATAACTGCCAGCCAACTGCAGAGGGATTGCTGTGTGCCATGGTGAACAGCGGTGGGACTAAGGTGGAGAAGGTATGGAGCGCTGCTGCTGAGATGGACGGAAACTAGAATTCCCAGTGCTGGGAACAGTCATACGTTCAGAGAGTTTAAGGCCAGAAGGAACCATCAGATCTTCTAGTCTGATTCCTGTATATTGGAAAACATAATCCCAACTATACATACAAACGGAGGGGGTCTAAATCAGCTGTTACCACTCAAGGGTGGAATCATCATGGACAATTCTCTGAAAACATCCACTCAGTGTGCAATGGCAGTCAAAAAGGCTACCAGAATGTTAGGAAGCATTAGGAAAGGGATAGATAATAAGACAGAAAATATCATATTGCTTCTGTATAAATCCATGGGATGCCCACACCTATAAATTCATGAATGGTGTGGAGAAAGTAAATAGGGAAGTTTTATTTATCCTTTCACACACACACACACACACACACAGACACAGACACACACACACACACACACACACACAAACCTGGGTTAATACAAACCTAAGGAAATATTTCTTCACACAACACAACTCGTAACTCATTGCCAGGGGATGTCGTGAAGGCCAAAAGTATAACCAGGTTCAAAAAAGAATTAGAGAAGTTCCTGGAGGACTGGTCCATCAATGGCTATTAGCCAAGGTGGTCTGGGGTGCAACACCTTGCACAGGGTGTCCCTACGCCTTCTGATTGAAACTGGGACTGGGTGACAGGGGATGGATCGCTCGAGAAATTGCCCTGTTCTGTTCATTTCTTCTGAAGCATCTGGCACCAGCAGAAGACAGGATACTGGGCTAGATGGACAATTGGTCTGACCCAGTATGGCCATTCTTATGTTACCCCTGTATTGTGCCTAGATAGGACTCATCTCCTTTGAGCCATTGATATGTGGTCTTTGCGACAATGCACCTTGTAAGGCTCTGAAATGAGCCCTGCCAATAATATAGGAAATTGTGACTTTTAGGCAAAACCTAGAGGCTAACTCTGATTCTCCAGGGATGCTGAGGTTCCCTCTTGCCCCAGCTGCAGGATGGGATGAGAGTCTTGTCCCGTCTCTTCTGGTTCCCTCTCTCTCAGGCAGCAGACCTTGTGGCTGGGGTTTGCAGCCGGTTGGATTCAGTCCAGCAGCCCAGCTCCAGGACCCTGATGAAGAAGTTAGTGGCCCTGCTGGCTGGCGAGGCGAAGCATCTGGACACAGTGATCTCATGCCTTCTGGACTACTCCTTCCCTACAGACAGGTACGAAATGCCTCCACTCTTCAGGCTTCGCGTGATCCTTTGAGGCCCTATATGAGAATCTCACCACTGAGCACATTGTTTGGTCTTACTAAGGCAAAGTATAAAGCACTGACTGTTGAGGACTGAATCTCCCCACTCTACCTGGGGCAAATTACCTGCCCTCTCCTCCTGATGGCTCTTCTCTTTTCAGCTACAAACCACAGCGAGCGAAATCCACCTGTCAGAGATTCCTCTCCCCCATTCCCTGAATGTGTCTCCACCTGTGCAAGGCAGGAGCTCTCATTCCCAGTCCCCCTCTCCCGGCCCCTGGGACTTGTTAGAGATCTGCCTGTGGGAGGGGTTCTCAAAAGCACAGTCCCCCGCACCTACGGTCAGTGCTCATGGGTCCTGGAGCAGGGGGTGGATTTAAGTCTGTGTTCTTGAGTTCACTATCCCTTTGCTACTCCGGCTGCCAAGCGCAGAGCTCATTCCGCCGTTCTCCTTCATCTGAACGTACAGATAGTGAGCCTAGGTGGAACGTTTGCTGTCTGAAGCACATTTATGATTGGGCAGGAAAAGTTGAGCAACAGTGATTACGCAAAGCGTGGTTTTATGATGGATGATCCCAAGCGGTGAGTTCCAGAAACAATCCATATCAGCAGGGCCGGCTCCAGGCACCAGCAAAACAAGCAGGTGTTTGGGGCGGCACGTTTGTAGGGGCGGCATTCTGGAACCGGCCATCATAGGTGCTGATGCCGGGGCATGGGGAAAAAGTGCCCCCGCCATGTCAGCTCGCCGCCCCAGCTCACCTCCGCTCCGCCTCCACCTGCTTCCCTGAGCGCGCCGCCACCGCTCTGCTTCTCCCCCCTCCCTCCCAGGCTTGCTGCGCGCGAAACAACTGTTTCGCGCAGCAAGTCTGGGAGGGAGGAAAAGCCGAGCAGCAAGGCGCTCGGGGGAGGCGGCGATGGTGGAGCGGAGGTGAGCTGGAGCGGGGAGCGGTTCCTCTACCCCCCATTACTTCCTGCGCCCCCTGACCCTAGCTCACCTCCGCTCCGCCTGCTCTCCTGAATGCGCCGCTGTTCCGATTCTCCCCCCTCCTTTGCCTGAGAGGGAGGGGGGAGAAGCAGAGCGGCAGCGCACCCGGGGGAGCAGGCGGAGCGGAGGTGAGCTAGGGCGGGAGGTCGCGGGGGCCCCCAGGAAGCAATGGGGGGGGGGAAATGTGGCACGCCCGGGGGAGGAGGTGGGGCTGGGGATTTGGGGAAGGGGTTTGGAAGAGGTGGAGTTGGGACGGGGTCGGGGGGAGGGGGCACGAAAAAAAAAGTGGGGGCGGCCAAAATTTTTTTTGCTTGGGGCGGCAAAAATCCTAGAGCCAGCCCTGCATATCAGAGGACTCCACTGAAACTCTCCCTCACACAGTTGTTGGCTGAGCGCTGCGGAGATCTGAGCCACGCTGCTGCATGCCCGCTCCCTTTTTTTTTAAAGGGAATTTAATGCTGGTGAAAGGTGCCCCATTGACACCTTTGGACAATGAAGACCTCAGCTGCAGCCCAGGAAGTGACGATGAAGCTTCCTCCACACTGCCCCTAAGAACACTCTGAGCTCATAGCTGGAGGGGCTGCCGACTAGGCAAGAAAGGCTCATTCAGCCTCCATGTCCCGTTCAATCCCTGAACCTACCAACAAGGGCCAAGTATGGTGGTTGACTCTGTAATGTGGACAGCGTGCACTGGGCACTGGTCCGAGACCCTTAGTTCATTTCATATAGGACATCTGCTGCCAGAGAAGCTGTATTAGCCATTAGCCATCAGCCTCTCGGTATTAGCCATCAGCCAGTAACAGGTCGTTACCAACTCAGGCCAGATTCACACTGGCAGCCTTGAGCTGAAATGCTCCATATCCTGTGTCAGTGATTCTCAATCTGACGTCCATGGAGTCCTTGTTCATGCTCCACATTGAATTGCACAAACTCTGGGGACTGGACTGCTGGGCAGAGCGTTGGCTCCACAGGAGGATTTCTCTTACAAAGAGGTTACATTGGTGAAGAGGTTTATTAGCTTTTCTCCTAAGCCATCCAGTCCCTCACGTTGCCGTATTTCTGAATTTCTAGCAATTCGGCCGAGCTGTGGCAGTTCCTATCTGCTGACCCGGCCCTCGGAGGACAGGTGATGGAGAACCTGGTTGTGAAGCTGCAGAGTCACCACAGCTCTGAGCACCAAGCCTCTCACACGTCTGCTGCCGTAAGTCACTGTTTGAACATCCATAGCCCCATACAGTTAAATCTATCCTATGTCTCTGTCACAAGGCACACTCACCGCCAACGCGCCTCCTCATGCCAGGACATGATGTTGCAGGGCTTATTCCACACTGGTGTCCCCTTGTCCAGCCTCCTGGTTCTGTAACACTCCGCAGGTTCCATGGTCTGGCCCTCTGGCCACGTCACCTCTTCCAGGGTTAACAGAAAAGTCCAATATGGGAAAACCCAACATGTAGTGGCCTCTGTGCCAGGCCCTCAGCCCCCATCTGAGCCTCATCATTCTTGGTCTCTTAGTCCTGAGGTCGGTACTTTGCCTCTTGCTGGGGAACCCAGACCTGACTTCTGCTCTGGGTTCCAGCCCACGGACCCCATGATAGGCTGCTCAGGACTGTTCCTTCAATCCCTCACCACTTCCCTGAGCTGTTCCTCCCTTTTTCCTGCTTGTTAGCAACTCCCATGGGTCTGCAGCTTCTGCTTTTCCTGCCCTGGATTTGTGGCTCCTTGTGACTTCTTCCCACCCAACTTCTGAGGAGCTTCCTCAAAGCTGTTCCCAGCTTCCCTGGCAGCAGCTGGGCTGTGTTTCAAACAGTCCTTCTGGTTTCCCTCCATAAGACAGGATTTCCCACCCCCTAGCCTTCCTCCTGGAGGTGGCATTTACTTCAGGCAGTCCCTCCACCTCTCCTGCAGGCAGGACTCCCCCAGTCTCCTCCTTTATGCTGGGTTGTAAGTTAGCCAAATGTGGGGCCTTAGCCAGATTCTCCTGGTGGCCCTTTTTCCCCAGTCAGTCCTCAGGCTCAGAGGGTTCAGGCATAGGTGCTGGAACTGGTGGAATGGGAGTGCTGTAGCACCCCCTGGCTTGAAGCAGTTTCCATCATATACAGGGTTTACAGTTTGGTTCAATGGCTCTCAGCACCCCCACTACACAACGTGTTCCAGCACCCCTGGGTTCAGCCTTCTCCTGCTGGTGTTTTCTCTGCTAGGAAATCCTGAGAACTGACGCAGGAGGGAGTAGGATTTCCAAGTAAGCTTGTGTCTGTCTTGTTCCCTCTTCAGGCCACATGCGCCCTCTATGAGATGATCTCGGTGAGCAAGTCCAGAGATGCCACAAACCGCCTCTATCCTCAGCTGCTAATGGCTCTTCTTGTCGAAATCCATTTCAGCCTGGGACAGAGCATACCAGGGGATAAAGTCTCTGGAAGGGAAAGCAGCTGGCAGAGCCTCCACACCAGGTACTGCGCCTACTGGAAAGTCAACGGTCTAATTACAAGGACAGTCATAGAGAAGTCATAGTTCTCTTCTCCAGCTCTCATGTGACCCCTGCAGGTTTTCCATAACTCTCTAATTCTGAGGGAGTTAGCAGGCAGGGCTTAGGTTGCAAGGGTGTCTCTCAGTGGTAAATGACATACCGACCAATGCACTGCAGAGGAAGTAAAAAGACTATCCCAGCAGCTATGGGGAGAAATTAGTGGGAGCCAATTTGCCAGTGTGTCAAAGGAATGTGGGTCCGACACTAAAGGGCTGAAGTTCTCCTGTTCTGTGACACTGACATGCCCTAGTGCTGATGTGCAATTGTCTGTAGGATTTGCTCAGAACTCTTTCTCTTTCTTCATATTATTAAATTGTATTACTATAGTGCCTAGGAACCCCAGTGACGAACCTGTGCCTTCCTAAGCTCTATTTAAACCATTGGTGTGTCTTTCCACAAACAAGTGAATCCGTCACTCCCTGACAGACCTACCATGAGGGGGCTCCTGGCACTCAGTCACGCTGGTGTATTGTTTGAATCTAGCTCTGCAGTGGAGGCTATAAAGATGCTGCTTCTCTGTGTTGGCTGCCGTTCCGAGCTGACTGTTATGGAGAAGGAGCAAGGCTGGATCCTCCTACAAAGCCCCCAAGATCACCTCCGTGGGGTGAGCCTGCTGGCCAGGTAATACACAAGCGTTTTCCATGCAGTCAGTCCTGCTAGTGGGGGCAATTCCAGAATGAAACAGTCCTCACTTCTGGGCTGCCATGTGGCCCCAAGCTGACCCCTCACCCCCTTGTTGCAGAATGTGCTTCTTCCCTTACTAACAAAGGTATTTCTGCTTTGTGTCACAGAGCCGTGGTGCACTATGCTTGCCCTGAGACCACAAGGATGCTGCTGGACCTAGTGATCCCGCTCCTCGACAGAGGTGATAAGAAACACAGGCTGACCATGATGGCCTTCTTTGTAGAAGTAAGTTTCATTAGCTGATGAGAGCAATTGGGTCTTGTGTCCTAGATTAGTGAGCAACTCCTTAAATCAAGCCTTTGAGACTCATTATTGCGCTACATAAACGATGAGCTTTATTGGTCATGTCCACATTGCGAGGTGTCCATGCAGCACTGACTAGGCTCCCCCAGTCCTGTCCCAGCACGCTCAGTGTAAAATCTGAGATGGATCCTTTAGGGGATCATTGGTTGCTCCAAAGTTGTAATCAGGAGCCTGATGGGAATATCCAAGAAACTTGGGTTCTGTAGAACAGCATCAGCCTGGACTCTCTCGAAGGGCAGCTGGGTCTCCTGTCGGCATCAGCCTTTCTGCAGGTCCATGAAAGGTTCCTCCCTGCGAAGTCACTAAGGAAAAGCAAAGAGGGGCATTTTGAGTGGGTATAGAGGAGAGAGGCTCATGGTAAAAGCTCCCCCAGATGCAGGATCATTAGCTCTGAACGTGGTGAGCAATCTTTAGCCTTCTCTATTGGATGGGTTAGTTAGAGGCACATCACCAGGAATGAGGTGGCTCTACAGTCCATCGCTAGGTTGTCCTCCCCATTTCCACGGTTTCTGTCTGGCTAGTTCCTATTGACAGTTTTCAGGATTGTCTCCTCATCTAACTCATTAAGGGATGGGGTTTAATTCTCTCCTCACCAGGAGTCCAATCCTGGGCCCATTGAGATCAATGGCAAAACTTTCACTGACTTCAGTGGGGTCAGGATTTCAACTGAGGGGTTTGATTTCTCAGTCCCAGCTTTCGCGTTATCTCAGAGCGGCTTGTTCTGCTTCACAGGGTCACCACAAGGGGTTCGGCTGCTCTTGGCAAACCCCCAGATGCACAAGAGTCCGCCATACAAATGGTCACTGAACATTTTGTTGCCCTACATGTTCTCCTGGAGGGTAGAGCAGCTTTGCTAACGCCTATGGCTGAGTCTAGTGCTAACGGCCAGTCAAAGCCCCAGGAAGTCAGTGGGAGAACTGGGTGTCACACACAAAGTGGGGCTGATGTATAGCAATGGATGGTACAACATGGAGGTTATGACGCCTCTCCACAGAACCGACACACAAAGTTTTCCGGTAAGCACCCTGCTGCTGATTCGCTCTGTGTTGTTTTCAGCTTCTGCGTTACAAAGAGGCCAAGAAGCTCCCACATCCAGACACTTTGGACCGTCTCGAGGAGTGGACAAAACACCCCAGCCCAGTTTTCCGTTCACTTGGTCTAAGAGGACTCGGCATCCTGGCAACCCAACCAGGGAAGGTGAGAGCCCAGGCTTGGTTAACTGGAAAACGACGAGGTGGCTGTGACCCAGTGGACTGAATTCTGGGCAGGCAGTGAGGCACAGTGTTCTGAGCCCACCTCTGCTGCTGACTTGCTGACCCTCTTGGTGCCTCCATTTCCCCAGCAGGAACGGGGATCACAACGGCCCCTCAATGCAGATCTTTCCTCGGAGAGTATTTTAGATGGGATTTTACTGCTTGGATTTCAGGTGGACATTATCATTCTCCTAGGGCTATCACACTCCGGGTTTCCCCAGACATGTCCGGCTTTTCGCTCTTTAAATGGCCGTCCGGGGGGGATTTCTAAAAATCTAAAAATGTCGGGATTTCCCCCCAGTCGGCTATTTATCGACCGAAAAGTGGCTGACAGGGTGGCCGAGCACCGCTCGCATTGGGGCCTCGGCAGCCAAAGCCCCTTCCCAGCTCCCCCATCCCCTGCAGCCTTAGCACACCGCCCGGCAGCGCTGGGGGGCGGGGCTGTGCGCCTGTGAGGGAACGCGGCGGCGGGGCTGGCAGCGGCAGCCAGAGCCCCTCCCCCGCTTCCCCCCCTCCCCCACAGCCTCAGCACGCTGCTCGGCAGCACTCGGGCGGGGCACTCCTTGGGGCGCGGAGCCAGACACCTGCTCTAAGCCGAGTGGCACGGTAAGGGGGCCGGGGAGTTGGAGAAGGGGGGCAGTCAGGGGACAGGGAGCGGGGCGGGGTTGGATGGGTCGGGAGTTCGGGGGGGGCTGTCAGGGGGGCAGGGGTGTGGAGAGGGCTTGGGACAGTCAGGGACAGGGAGCGGGGGGATTAGATGGGTCGGAGGTTCTGGGGGGGCTGTCAGGGGGCGAGAAGTGGGAGGGAGTGGCTAGGGGGCGGGGCTACCCCCGCCCCAATGGAGTGTCTTCTCTTTGAAAGTTCAGATATGGTAACCCTAATTCTCCCCCATGCAAATTACCCCAGCAGCATTCCTGTTCCTTCTTGGAGAGACCATTCCTGGTGCTGTCACAAAGGAAGACCTTGATTGGTCTAAAGACCTTAGCGAGCACACAAGGCCCTGTCTCATAGCCCCCTCCAGTGGCAAGACCCAACATTGCAGCACTGCCTCAGTTTTCCCCTCCTCGGCTTGACTTGACAAATACCTCGTTCAATAACACCCTTATTCAGGCTCATTTATTAAGACAAACAAGCCTTTGAAGGCCAAAGATAAAACCCTCAGAATCAAACCTGACAATGTCCAACAGACTAAAAATCAGAAACAGGCTCTTCTGCCATTACCACATCTCCTCTTCTGAGCTCACTCAACAAAGGTTCCACCCTGTCCTTAGTAAACATAAGAAAACTTAACTTTGGCCCCCTTCCAGGGCACCCCTTCTGCAAGCTCTTTGCCCCCAGGCTCTGCGGAGTTCTTTGTTCTCTTGAGGGAGGACTGCTTCCCAAGGCTTCCTCCCTGGAGGCCCTTTTCCCCCATCAGATTCCCCCTGCCTTCCCTCCCAGGGTACTCTAGGAGCCACTCCCCGCTGCTCCTGCTTCCCCTTCCTTCCTGACAGCCCAAAATAGTTCTCTCCTCCTCCGCTGCATCTGATTAATGCATGGGGCTGGCTGGCCCCAAGGTCTCTGGCCCTGAGAGAGGCAGAGCACTCTCTTAAAGAGTGTTTGTGACCCTGCCCCCAAATGATATTTCAATGCCTTGCACTATCAGGTCCAAGTTTCTCAAACTTTGCAGAGGGTTCAGCTCTCACCTAGGACTCCCCATGGGCCAGGTTTGAATTTTTCCCCAAGTTTCACCATTTGGGGGATTGTCTGCATGGGAAAAGAAGGTGGCTAGAAGTTTTCGTTTGTTTGTTTGTAAGTGGAAAAACTGTCCTACAGCTCAGAGACGCAATCTCCCCAGGAAAAAATCACAATTGACTGGGGAGACAGCATGGAACATTTCCATCCAAAAAGGGAATGTTTTTAGGAGCGTATCAAAAGGAGCAACTAGAATGGAAACTGTGTACCAGCCTTAACTATGGAGATTGCTGCCAGCATCTGCTATAATAATAATGAATAGCACATAGAAAAGAGAGAAAAGCCCCGAAGCAAACCACAGCTTTGCCCACCCTACACCAGAACGACCTGGGACAGGGTTAGGATTCACTGATTGCCTCGCCAGGCATCCCCATCGATTCTAAAGCACCACGCCTCCGACTGTGGAGACAGAGCTTCTCTCTGACTTGGTGCCACGGGGTAGAATAAACACAGCCCTGGCACTGTGGCTTGTACTCACTGGAGGGCTGGGAGATCTGATGAGCCCCCCCATGTGTGTGTGTGTGTGTGTAGGTGGAACAAGTCAAGGCCCTGCTGCCTGCCATCCTTTGGGGCTCGGATGAGAAGGATGATGGGAGTATTCTGGAGGCCATCTCAGCTGTTCAGAACCTTCTGCAGAGCCTGGATGGGAGTGAGCGCACCAGCGTGGCCAGGAAGCTAATCCCCTTACTCGATGCTGTAAGTCAGGGGCTCTTGACCTGCCCATCCCCAGCCAGGCAGTGTTGTGACTCTGGAGTCGTAGTGGTGGCATATCTGACCTGATCAGTTCCGAGCCATTACCTGGGCCTCAGGCATTGGTGACACCTTGGTCTCTCGTGTTCTCTGTGTGTGGCATGCAACCGTTTGGTCTCCTGAGGACTGATATGCTTTAATCTAACTCAAGTTAACATGCTCAATGTAGTGGTCATGGGGTGAAATGTAATGTCCTGTGCTTTGGAGTCTAGATGAATGAATGGCCCTTAAATGCTATGAAACTATGAAAGTGTTGAACCCATTAAAGAAACCCTCCAAAGAGCCCTTCACTGTGGATGGAGTCAGCACTTACAGGAGGCCTCCAGGGAAATTTAGGAATCACTGTCCTAACCTGTGTTGTCTGCCCCTCCACCCAAACCTTTCTGCAAATGGGTGCCCTCTTGGTGGGCAGACCATGGAGTTATTAGTCAGACTGGCCCCTATCTGTGGTTTGCATTGTGCCGAGCTCACCCTGTAAGGAGAGTGTGAAGCTCCCTCGGTGAGATCCCCTCATGATTGTGTGTCCATCACAGGTGAGACCCCAGGTGCACTCTGCTGCCATCATGCTCTTTACAAAGTTGCTTAAGACAGTGACGAGGAGGCAGAAGCCCCTGCTGCAGGAGGAAGTGACCCGCAGCCTGGTCCCACTGCTCCTTCACTTACAGGACGAGGACCCTGACGTGGGCAAGGTGAGTCCCGCTGCCATGTGCTCCCTGGTGCAGCAGGCCCTGACTGCTCCAGCTCTCCTGCTAGATCTGTCTCCAGAGCCGCCTCCCAAAAGTGAAAAATCTCAGCCCTACCCGCTTACCCAAGCAAGTTCCCTGGCCTTCAATGGACACACAAGTGGAGATGTTTTATGTCTCTCAGCAGCCACTTCCGAAGTCACTGAACTGCAGCCACCATGAAGATCAAACTCCAGGAGCCTCCACTAATAGGAACAAAGAGACACCAAGGGTCAGCAGGATACCATGTGACCCCCACATTCCTTTCCCTCATTGATCATTTCAGCTGGCTTTTCACTGCAGAGTGACCACAGATTCCAGCTCTTCTCATGATGCAAACTCTCCTTGTCCTATCTTGTGTTGCAGAGGTGTCAGAAAGCCTTGGCTGGGTGTTTTCAGCTCCTGGGATGGTCTTGTCCTAAGCAGATTAGCAGCAAGAAGGCTTGGCACACCCATCCCCAGGTGGTGGACAAGATCTGCCAGCACTCTGTAAGTGAACAATCGGCTTCTCGTGAGTGCTGCTTCTAGATGTGGGACCGGAAACGTGTTCCCTCACTCACTGCTCTGATTGCATGTCTAGTACTAGCATACTGCACTCTGGCTTCCTCTTAGAAGCACCCAGCTCCCCTACTCCTCCCAGTGCCTGTCAGATCTGAACAGGCAGACCTGGCCAGGAGTTCAGTACGGAGGTGAAAGCTCAGAACATAAAGAATCAGTTGATGGCAAAAATGCCTTCTGAATCCTGCAGGAAACTGGATGTCCCCATTTTTCACCTTACCCCAGCCCATTGGCCACTTCTGCACTGTATTTCCTATGCTCTGCACCCTCTCTAATGTCCTCCCCAGATGAAGCCCATACAACCGGGCTTCAGTGTTCTCTAGTGCCAGGCTCCAGCCCTGCAGTGCCAGCAGCTCAGACACCAGCAATGTGTCTGGTGACACTTTGAAATGGTCATTTAATGACTGCCTGGCATGTAGATGGTCGCCCCCAGGATACATGGAGATGGGAGCTGCATTCTTCCCACCCCTCCAAGCCAAGCAGATGAAATCTCTCTTCTTCTCACCCTGCGGCCCCAGCAACAAGAAGTTTCTTTGGTTTCTATTCCTAGGTGCTGAAGCTCAAGAACGTATCTGACATCTTGCTCCAATGTCTGGATCACCTCCAAAGCCCCCAGGCTCCAATACGACGGGCAGCAGCCATCTTTATCGGTAACCACTACTTTTCTTAAGCAACTTCTATCTGAGAGGTTGTCCCGTGTTCTGCTTGGAGGGCACTAGCAGCAAGAATTAACCCCCTGGGATCCTAGTGTCTAGATTTCCTGCCCTTGAGGCAGTTGGGCTGGGGATTATATCAAAAGGCCTGGAGCAAATTACAACCCTATCCTCCTGCTCCACCCACTGGAATCCCTGTGGGACTGCAGTCATTGGCAATCAGGCTCTCTGTATCTTCCAAGACATGAGCCTCTTTGTCTTGGAGCTCGTGGACTTGTCTGATTATCCCAGGGACCACTTGAAAGCTGTTTTGCTTGTTGGAAAGACTGCCATTTTTTAAAAGGTAGCCCCAGGGGAGGTGAAAACTCCTGCAAGATTCATTTCCATTGTATGTTCCAGGTTGCACTGTTCAAAGGTCAGAGCCTGCCATGGTCAGGCAAGAGAAGGAGCTGATACTTCAGTGTAAGTAGTTGCCACATGGCTGTGTTTGCATGTGGAAGGAGAGCTCATGCTCCTTGTGGAATATCAGGGTTGGAAGGGACCTCAGGAGATCATCTAATCCAACCCCCTGCTCAAAGCAGGACCAATCCCCAGATAGTGTTTGTTTGTTTTTTAAACCCCAGTTCCCTAAATGGCCTCCGTAAGGATTGAACTCACAACCTTGGGTTTATCAGGCCAATGCTCGAACCACTGAGCTATCCCTCCCACTTGTGAACCAGTCTAGGAAAAAGTGCAACTCCCCTGCCATGCTGCTGCATTGAGTTCAATTTAGACGTGGCCAGAGGTAGCTGTTGAGAGAGCCTGGACATCAGTCCCAGCTTTGTTTTCTCTGATGTCAGGCGTCACTTCCATCTCCAGGTGCCAGAAGGTTTTAGAAGGAGAAAGTAAATGCCAGGCAGGGTGAGAGGCCCTGGCAGGTGAGATGCCCTGGCATGTGTCAGGGAGATGGTGCTAAGGAGGTGGATGCCCCAGAATGCAGTGGAAGATGGTGCTGCCAAGGGCAGATGTCACTGAGGACTTAAGGGGTTATCAGATGGCGATGACACTGATAGCCCTGGTGGGTCCAGAGCATCTGGGAGGAGTTAGTTGCTGTGGAAGATCAGGGGCAGCTCCAGGCACCAGCGCAGCCAGTGCGTACCTGGGACGACAAGCCACGGGGGGCAGCGTGCCGGTCGTCGTGAGGGTGGCAGTCAGGCAGCCTTCAGCTGCATGCCTGCCGGAGGACCACCGGTCCCGCAGCTTCGGTGGCAATTCGGCGGCAGGTACGCCGAAGGCGCGGGACCGGCAGATCACCGACAGAAACGCCGCTGAATCCGCGTGACCAGCGGACCGCCCGCAGGCATGCCAACAAAGGCCGCCTGACTGCCGTGCTTGGAGTGGCAAAAAACATAGAGCCATCCCTGTGGAAGATACAGAGGCCCATGATGCAGGGGCTAGGGCATGCTAATACGATATGTGTTTTGACCTGAGCTTCCTCTCTCTGTCTCAGCTCTCAGTGGCCTGCAACAAGATCCGGATTCTTCTGTCCGTGTCAGTGTCTCACGGGCCATTCAGCAAGTTCGGGATGGTGGCAGAAACCAGTCACGTCAGACCCTAGGAGCTAGATTCAGGAACCTGCTCTGCTGCTTGACTGGCCAGGAGGAGAGGGAAAATGCTCCTGACAGAGATCTCTTGAGTGGCCCAGACCCTTCCCAAAGCCACCGATGGGACTCAGGAGGGCCCTGAGTTCCCACAGAGAAGTTGGTGACTGGAGGAGGTCAGCTGAGCCACCACTCCAGCCCCGAAGCCAGTGCCTGAATGATCCTGTGGTAATTACCTGCATTGTGCCCCATGAGATGTAGGCAGCTGGGGATGAGTTTAAGTGACCCCAGTACTCAGCAGAATGACGGCTACTGGCTCCAGTGAAACAAAAAGGTGACAAGACTGTTAGTGTAAAACCAAGGGCATTTGCTCTCACGTCTCTGTCTTCCTTCCATAATGGGACGAGTTGCAAGATAGCTGGTTCATTACATCAGCCACGGCATTATTGACCTTTTCCCTTTCTTCTGATTAGCCTCCGATCTCTGATACAGTCTTTGTGACCTTGTAGGAAGAGATGGAATCTGGATGATGGGGATGGATCACTTGATAAATTGCCCTGTTCTGTTCATTCCTGCTGAAGCATCTGGCACTGGCCACTGTCAGAAGATGGAATGCTGGGCTAGATGGACCACTGGTCTGATCCAATATGGCTGTTTGTATGATCCAGGCCTCTAGTTCCCCTTGGACAGTTAAAGAAAACCCTTTATCTCTCCATCCATTGACATTATATAACCTCACTCTTCTTTAGACACTTGGGCCAGCACTTTCAAACATGGATGTCAAAAGTTAGGTACCTAAATCCATACTTCTTCTTCAACGCTTAGCCGAACGGTCGGCCGTAGCAATTGTTCACCATTGATCCGTTCCTGTGCTTGACGGGCCGAGAGCCCAACGTCAGAATAGACTGGAGGCACCCATGTAATAGGGGGCCTCCCTTTGGGCTGCCTGCACCCCTTGATTGGTGAAATTGTCTCTCGGATGTTACGAGCCACTCAAAGAACGGCGTTCGCCGGAACCTCTTGTGGCATACTCGCGACATGTCTGAAAAGCATAAGACGCCATCTGCGGACAATGGCCCCAGTAGTCACGCTCACCTCAGTTGCCTTCTTTGCTGAGATAAGTTTTGTTGACTTGTTGAACTGAGATTGCAAAGTGTTGCTCAGTCCCATATTCTCACAACTGGCAGTGCCCCATATATATGTCTGGGGCACCGTGTAACCTCATTTCTCTCACATCTCTGTTTTCCTTCCATAACAGGATGAGTTGCAAGACAGCTGGTTCATTACATCAGCCACGGCATTATTGACCGTTTCCCTTTCTTCTGATTAGCCTCCGATCTCTGATACATTCTTTGTGACCTTGTAGGAAGAGATGGAATCTGTGCATTAGCCCTCTCATGCTATGGAGCCACGAGAAGATTTGACAGCAGAAGTACATGCAGTGTGGACTAATCTACGAGGGACTAACAGGTTCATGCCATATAGCAGGCCTGCACAACATACGGTCCGCGGTGGCGTGCCTGCCCGCCGACAGGAGCCAGCAATGCGGGCGGCTGAGTCCAGCCCAATCAGAGCTGCGGTGGCGGGGCTTTCAGGCGCCCCCCCCGACCCAATACCGGCGCCCGCGCGCGCCACCTTCCCTCCCCACTGCCCCAAGCGGGACACGGGCACGAAGCCCTCGCCCCCCCTCCCCAGCAGGACACCGCCCCCGTCCTGAGCACTTTTTGGCCCCCCCCCCCGGGACTCCTGCCCCATTCAACCCCCCGCGTTCCTTGATGCCCCCCCCGGGACCCCTGCCCCATCCACCCCCTTCCCTGTCCCCTGACTGCCCTCCGCCGCCCCATCCAATTCCTCTCCTGATTCCCCATCCAACCACCCCTTCTCCCTGTCCCCTGACCACGCTTGGAACCCCTGCCCCTGACTGCCTCCCACCGCCCCATCCAACCCCTGCTCCTTCCTGACTGCCCCCCGGGACCCTTGCCCCCATTCAATCCCCCTGTTCCCTGCTATCTGACCGCCCCGACCTCTATCCAGCCCCCCACCACCCTCCTGAACTCCCCTGCCCTCTATCCAACATCCCGTCCCTGCTCCCTTACTGCGCTGCCTGGAGGTGGCTGGCGGCGCTACAGCCGCGCCGCTCGGCTGGAGCCGGGCCATGCTGCCACCGCGCAGTGCCTGGAGCACCGGGTCAGTCTGAGCTTGCACCCCCCCGCTTCCCGCCAATCAGCTGTTTGCGCAGGAAGCCTGGGAGGACTGAGAAGCAAGCAGCGGCTTCGTGCTCAGGCCCAGGGAGGCAGAGCGGAGGTGAGCTGGGGCGGGGAGCAGTTTCCCTGCGTGCCCCTCCCCCGGGGTTACCTGCTGTGGCTCGGGCGGCTCCCCCCACCCCAGCTCACCTCCGCCTCCCTGGGCTTGAGCACGAAGCTGCCGCTTGCTTCTCTGCCCTCCCAGGCTTCCCGCGCGAACAGCTGATTCGCGGGAAGCCGGGGGGAGGAGCGGGAGAAGCGGGGCGGAGTGTTCAGAGGCGGAGGCGAGCTGGGGCCGGGGAGCGGGGCAGAGAGCTGGAGCACCCATGGGGTCGGCTCCTAAGGCGTCACTTTTGGATAATGTGCTCAGGGGGAGCAGCCGCTCCCTCTGCTCCCCCCCAGCTACGGTCCTGGTCACTTCAACTTACCGGTTGTTAAATTTAGAAGCCCTTTTAGAACCGGTCCCGCGCAGGAAAACTGGTTCTAAAAGGGCTTCTAAATTTAACAACCGGTTCCCGCAAACCGGCTCCCGCTCACCACTGGAGACTTCCCTTGCCGCTCTCACCCTAGGAGCCAGAGACCTCCCAGCAGGGTTGGTGAGTGTGGCCAGGGAAGGGGGAAGGGTGTGGTGGAGTGAGTGTCTGGGAGGTGTGCGGGGGGTGCTGGGCTGTGAGGGTGTGGAGGGCGCTGGGCAGTGGGGGAGGTTTGCGTGTTTTGGGGTGCTAGGCAGTGGGGGCCTGTCGGGGGGTGCTGGGCAGTGAGGGAGATCTGTGTGTGTCAGGGCACTGGGGGTCTGTGTGGGGCATTGTTTAGTTGTGGTGGTGGGGGTGTGGGGGAGGGCACTGGGAGGGAGGGAGGGAGGAGAAATCTGTGTGTATTGGGAAACTAGCGAGTGGGGTGCTGATGTGTATTAAGATGTGCTGATGTGAACATAGTACCAAAGTTCAATACAAAGTCATATAAAAGTTATACAAAAATGCATAATGCAGAGATTTATCTACAACTGCATTGATTGACTGCTGTGTGCAGTAATATAGTGACCCCTGGACCTACAGGCTTCCACACACCGTCAGTGCCTTGCTAGTGTGCCATGCACCGTGAGATATCTCTTCTCTTTCTGTGTGACTGTGATAGTTTCCCTTGTGTGTGAATTTATTCAACAAAATCTTGAGCCTCATAATGGATACCATGAGTGAAAACAAAAAGAGAAAAATAGAATCAGAGCACAGAGTTTTCAACACTGAATGGACGAATAAATACTTATGTACTATTTCCAAAGACAAAATACTGTGCCTCGTGTGTCGCAAAACGTTAGCCGTTCCGAAAGAATACGACCTTCGGTGGCACTTTGAAACTAAGCATCCCAGTCCCGCCAAATTGAGGCCAAATGAAAAAATAATTAAAGCAGCCAGTTTAGTGAAAAACCTTAGTAGAGAACAGCAAATTTTCAAGGCACTGACAGTGTGTGGAAGCCTGTAGGTCCAGGGGTCACTATATTACTGCACACAGCAGTCAGTCAATGCAGTTGTAGATAAATGCATAATGCAGAGATTTTTATATAACTTTTATATGAGTTTGTATTGAACCTTGGTACTATGTTATAGCGTGCTCCTAAGATAGTATAATTAAGGTAAAAGAAAAATTTCTTTTGTTCAAATTTTTGAAGCAGAGTTCAAATTTGTGTGCCATGAGGCAAATGCGCCCAAGTGAGTAAAATGCTTATACATTTAAAAAGTTTTAATTTGCAATTTGTGTCAATTTATATGGGTTTCCGATAGAGACATCATAAGTAAAAAAAGAAAAACAAAAGTTTGTGTTTTAAATGGAAAATTTTCCTAAAAAATATCAATAAATGATTATCAGCCAAGAATAAGATATGTAATTACAAATGCATTTTAATTTCTTTATTGGTCGAAATGTCAAAGACTGCTAAACTAACCTTACTGTTTTTCCCTGCAATCTTTTTCATTTGCCCATTCAATATAAACTCTGTCCAAATCTATCAGTCCTCAATCCAGCTAGTAACTCTTAATACACATCAGCACCCCACATAGAAACCCCCACTCGCTAGTTTCCCAATACACACAGATTTCTCCTCCCTCCCTCCCTCCCAGTGCCCTCCCCCACAGCCCCACCACCACAACTAAACAATGCCCCACACAGACCCCCAGTGCCCTGACACACACAGATACAGCCAGGGGGAAGAGATTGGACATAAGGAGGAGGGGCGTGGATACCAGACTAATGGGTCATACTAGCAGTACGGTGTCCATATCAAATGGGAGAATGTGAGAGAGGCCAAAAGGCATAAATTAAGATGTTTATACACCAATGCGAGAAGCCTAGGTAACAAAATGGAGGAATTTGAGCTCCTGGTCCGAGAAATGAAACCGGATATCGTAGGAATAACTGAAACGTGGTGGAACAGTAGTCATGACTGGAGTACAGGTATGGAAGGGTATGTGCTGTTTAGGAAAGACCGGATCAAAGGTAAAGGTGGGGGAGTAGCATTGTATGTCAATAATGAGGTAAACTGTAAATAAATAATAAGCGATGGAATGGATAAGACGAAATCTGTCTGGGCATTACTCACATTGGGTAAAAGAACTACTAGAGCCTCCCCTGGATAGTGCTTGGGGTGTGCTATAGACCGCCGGGATCTAGCCTGGATAGGGACAGAGAACTCATTAACGTTTTTAGGGAAGTAAATACTAATAGGAACTGTGTAATCATGGGAGACTTTAACTTCCCAGATATAGATTAGGGAACAAATGCTAATAACAATAATAGGACTCAGATTTTCCTAGACGTAATAGCTGATGAATTCCTTCATCAAGTAGTTGCTGAACCGACGAGGGGGGATGCCATTTTAGATTTGGTGCTGGTGAGTAGTGAGGACCTCGTTGAGGAAATGGTTGTAGGGGACAACATTGGCTCAAGTGATCATGAGCTAATTCCATTTAAACTAAATGGAAAGATTAACAGAATTAAATCGGAGACTAAGGTTTACGATTTCAAAAGGGCTAACTTTAATACATTAAGGAGACTGGTTAGGGAAGTGGATTGGACTAACATATTTAGGGATCTAAAGGCGGAAGGCGCCTGGGATTATTTCAAGTTGAAGTTGCAGGAGTTGTCAGAGGCGTGTATCCCAAGAAAGGGAAAACGGTTCGTAGGCAGGAGATTTAGACTGAGCTGGATGAGCAAGCATCTCAGAGGGGTCATTAAGAAAAAACAGGAAGCGTACAGGGCGTGGAAGAGGGGGGGGAATCAGCAAAGAAACCTACCTTATTGAGGTCAGAGCATGTAGAGATGGAGTGAGAAAAGCCAAAAGCTGAGTAGAGTTGGACCTTGTGAGGGGAATTAAAACCAATAGTAAGAGCTTTTATAGCCATATAAATAGGAAGAAAACAAAGAAAGAAGAAGTGGGACCGCTTAAGAATGTAGATGGAGTGGAGATTAAGGATAATCTAGGCATGGCACAATATCTAAATGAATATTTTGCATTGGTATTAATGAGGCTAATGAAAGGCTGAGGAATAGTAGAAGCGAGACGGATGGGAATAAAGGAGTGGGGATTGACATTACCGTATCCGAGGTAGAAGCCAAATTCGAACAGTTTAACGGGACTAAATCGGGCAGACCGGATGATCTTCATCCGAGAAAATTAAAAGAACTGGCACGGGAAATTGTAAGCCCGTTAGCGATAATTTTTAATGAATCCATAAACTCGGGGGTGGTACCGTTTGACTGGAGAATAGCTAATGTGGTTCCTATTTTCAAGAAGGGGGAAAAAAGTGACCCGGGTAACTACAGGCCGGTTAGTCTAACATATGTAATATGCAAGGTCTTGGAAAACATTTTGAAGGAGAAAATAGTTAAGGACCTTGAGGTCAATGCCAATTGGGACAAATTACAACACGGTTTTACGAAAGGTAGATCGTGCCAAACCAACCTGATCTCCTTCTTTGAGAAAGTAACAGATTTTTTAGATAAAGGAAATGTGGTGGATCTAATATACCTCGATTTCAGTAAAGCGTTTGATACGGTACCGCATAAGGAATTATTGGTTAAATTGGAAAAGATGGGGATCGATATGAAAATCCATAGGTGGATAAGGAACTGGTTAAAGGGGAGACTGCAGCGGGTCGTACTAAAAGATGAACTGTCAGGTTGGAGGGAGGTTACCAGTGAAGTTCCTCAAGGTTCGGTTTTGGGTCCGATTTTATTTAATCTATTCATTACTGACCTCGGAACCAAATGTAGGAGTGGGCTGATAAAGTTTGCGGATGACACAAAGTTAGTTGGGAGGTATTGCCAATTCGGAGAAGGATCGGGATATCCCCCAGGGAGATTTGGATGACCTTGTAAACTGGAGTAATAGTAATAAGATGAAATTTAATAGTGAGAAGTGTAAGGTTATGCATTTAGGGATAACTAACAAGAATTTTAGTTATAATCTGGGGACGCATCAGTTGGATGTAACGCATTAGAGGAGAAGTACCTCAGAGTCCTGGTTGATCGCAGGATGACTATGAGTCGGCAATGTGATGTGGCCGTGAAAAAACCTAATGCGGTCTTGGGATGCATTAGGCGAGGTATTTCTAGTAGGGATAAAGAGGTGCTGGTTCCGTTATACAAGGCACTGGTGAGACCTCATTTGGAGTATTGTGTGCAGTTCTGGTCTCCCATGTTTAAAAAGGATGAAATCAAACTGGAACGGGTACAGAGAAGGGCCACTAGGATGATCCGAGGAATGGAAAATCTGCCGTATGAAAGGGGACTCGAGGAGCTAGGTCTGTTTACCTTAACCAAAAGAAGGCTGAGGGGGGATATGATTGCTCTCTTTAAATACCAGGGAGGGAGAGGAATTATTTCAGCTCAGTACTAATGTGGACACTAGAACGAATGGATATAAACTGGCCGTCGGGAAGTTTAGGCTCGAAATTAGACGACAGTTTCTAACCATCAGAGGGGTGAAGTTTTGGAACAGCCTTTCAAGGGAAATAGTGGGGACGAAAGACCTCTCTGGCTTTAAGATTAAGCTTGATAAGTTTATGGAAGGGATGGTTTGATGGGATACAGTGATTTTAGTCAATAGATCAATAACAATGGTCAATGATGGGATATTAAAAGTTACTACAGAGAACTTTTCCAGGCGGTCTGGCTAGAGAATCTTGCCCGCATGCTCGGGGTTCAGCTGATGGCCATATTTGGGGTCGGGAAGGAATTTTCCTCCAGGGTAGACTGGCAGAGGCCCTGAAGGTTTTTCGCCTTCCTCCGCAGTATGGGGCAGGGGTCGCTTGCTTGAGGATTCTCAGCGACTTGAAGTCTTTAAATAATGATTTGGGGAGTTCAACAGCTAAGTCAAGGGAGAGAATTCTTCCAGGAGTGGGTGGGTCAGGTTTTGTGGCCCACATCATGTGGGAGGTCAGACTAGATGATCATAATGGTCCCTTCTGACCTTAGAGTCTATGAGTCTATGAGATCTCCCTCACTGCCCAGCACCCCCCAACAGGCCCCCACTGCCTAGCACCCCAAAACACACAAACCTCCCCCACTGCCCAGCGCCTCCACACCCTCACAGCCCAGCACCCCCCGCAAACCTCCCAGACACTCACTCCACCACACCCTTCCCCCTTCCCTGGCCGCACTCACCAGCCCTGCTGGGAGGTCTCTGGCTCCTAGGGTGAGAGCGGCAAGGGGAGTCTCCAGTGGTGAGCGGGAGCCGGTTCGTGGGAACCGGTTGTTAAATTTAGAAGCCCTTTTAGAACCAGTTGTCCTGCGCGGGACCGGTTCTAAAAGGGCTTCTAAATTTAACAACCGATAAGTTGAAGTGACCAGGACCATAGCTGGGGGGGAGCAGAGGGAGCGGCTGATCCCCCTGAGCACATTATCCAAAAGTGGTGCCTTAAGAGCCGACCCCATGGGTGCTCCAGCTCTCCGCCCCGCTCCCCGGCCCCAGCTCACCTCCACTCCGCCTCTGAACACTCCGCCCCGCTTCTCCCCCTCCTCCCCCCGCTTCCCGCGAATCAGCTGTTCGCGCGGGAAGCCTGGGAGGGCAGAGAAGCAAGCGGCGGCTTCGTGCTCAAGCCCAGGGAGGCGGAGATGGAGCGGAGGTGAGCTGGGGTGGGGGAGCCGTCCGCACCACAGCAGGTAACCCGGGGGGAGGGGCGCACAGGGGAACCGCTCCCCGCCCCAGCTCACCTCCGCTCTGCCTCCCTGGGCCTGAGCACGAAGCCGCCGCTTGCTTCTCAGCCCTCCCAGGCTTCCTGCGCGAACAGCTGATTGGCGGGAAGCGGGGGGGCTGCAAGCTCAGACTGACCCGGTGTTCCAGGCACTGCGCGGTGGCAGCGTGGCCCGGCTCCAGCCGAGCGGCGTGGCTGTAACGCCGCCAGCCACCTCCAGGCAGTGCGGTAAGGGAGCAGGGACGGGGTGCTGGATAGAGGGCAGGGGAGTTCAGGGGGGTGGTGGGGGGCTGGATAGGGGTCGGGGCAGTCAGATGGCAGGGAACAGGGGGATTGAATGGGGGCAAGGGTACCGGGGGGCAGTCAGGAAGGAGCAGGGGTTGGATGGGGTGGTGGGAGGCAGTCAGGGGCAGGGGTTCCAAGGGTGGTCAGGGGACAGGGAGAAGGGGTGGTTGGATGGGGAATCAGGAGAGGAGTTGGATGGGGCGGGGGAGGGCAGTCAGGGGACAGGGAAGGGGGTGGATGAGGCAGGGATCCCGGGGGGGGGCATCAAGGAACGCGGGGGGTTGGATGGGGAAGGAGTCCCAGGGGCGGGGAGTAGGCCAAAAAGCGCTCAGGACGGGGGCGGTGGCAGAGCCCTGTGTCCCGCTGGGGTTGACGGAGTGAGGGCTCCGTGCCCGTGTCCCGCTTGGGGCAGTGGGGAGGGGCAGCGGCGCGCGCGGGCTCCGTGTCCTACTTGGGGCGGGGGGGGGTTTGAGGCGCAGCGGCGGCACGCGAGGGCTCCATCCCCTTGTCCCGCATTGCTGGCTCCTGTCGGCGGGCAGGCACGCCACCAGGAGCTGCCCCAGGAAGCACCGTGTAATAGGTCCGTGCCGGGTCTCAACCCTCCTGGGCGGGAGGGGAGCCACACCGACTCACTACTGCTGGAAGTAAACAGCCAGTTAGTTTAGAAGCTCTGGTCCTCCGGTGCAGGGGAGGAGCAAAACCGACAGCTAGCTCAGGGCTCAGGCCCTCAGACAGGGGCTGAGCAGGCGACCGTGAGTTCAGGGCTTAGGCCCGCTGGTGCAGGGGCTGAGCAGACAACAGTTAGTTCAAGGCTCAGGCCCTCTGGTGCAGGGACTGAGCTGACAACAGTTAATTTAAGGCTCAGGCCCTCCGGTGCAGGGGCTGAGCCGACAACAGTTAGTTCGGGGCTCAGGCCCTCCGGTGCAGGGGCTGAGCCTACAACAGTTAGTTCGGGGCTCAGGCCCTCTGGTGCAGGGGCTGAGCCGACAACAGTTAGTTCGGGGCTCAGGCCCTCTGGTGCAGGGGCTGAGCCGACAACAGTTAATTTAAGGCTCAGGCCCTCTGGTGCAGGGGCTGAGCCGACAACAGTTAATTTAAGGCTCAGGCCCTCCAGTGCAGGGGCTGAGCCGACAACAGTTAATTTAAGGCTCAGGCCCTCCGGTGCAGGGGCTGAGCCGACAACAGTTAGTTCGGGGCTCAGGCCCTCCGGTGCAGGGGCTGAGCCGACAACAGTTAGTTCGGGGCTCAGGCCCTCCGGTGCAGCGGCTGAGCCGACAACAGTTAGTTCGGGGCTCAGGCCCTCCGGTGCAGGGGCTGAGCTGACAACAGTTAATTTAAGGCTCAGGCCCTCTGGTGCAGGGGCTGAGCCGACAACAGTTAATTTAAGGCTCAGGCCCTCCGGTGCAGGGGCTGAGCCGACAACAGTTAGTTCGGGGCTCAGGCCCTCCGGTGCAGGGGCTGAGCCGACAACAGTTAGTTCGGGGCTCAGGCCCTCTGGTGCAGGGGCTGAGCTGACAACAGTTAATTTAAGGCTCAGGCCCTCTGGTGCAGGGGCTGAGCCGACAACAGTTAATTTAAGGCTCAGGCCCTCCGGTGCAGGGGCTGAGCCGACAACAGTTAATTTAAGGCTCAGGCCCTCCGGTGCAGGGGCTGAGCCGACAACAGTTAATTTAAGGCTCAGGCCCTCCGGTGCAGGGGCTGAGCCGACAACAGTTAGTTCGGGGCTCAGGCCCTCTGGTGCAGGGGCTGAGCTGACAACAGTTAATTTAAGGCTCAGGCCCTCTGGTGCAGGGGCTGAGCCGACAACAGTTAATTTAAGGCTCAGGCCCTCCGGTGCAGGGGCTGAGTCGACAACAGTTAGTTCGGGGCTCAGGCCCTCCGGTGCAGGGGCTGAGCCGACAACGGTTAGTTCGGGGCTCAGGCCCTCCACTGCAGGGGCTGAGCCGACAACAGTTAGTTCGGGGCTCAGGCCCTCTGGTGCAGGGGCTGAGCCGACAACAGTTAGTTCGGGGCTCAGGCCCTCTGGTGCAGGGGCTGAGCCGACAACAGTTAATTTAAGGCTCAGGCCCTCTGGTGCAGGGGCTGAGCCGACAACAGTTAATTTAAGGCTCAGGCCCTCTGGTGCAGGGGCTGAGCCGACAACAGTTAATTTAAGACTCAGGCCCTCCGGTGCAGGGGCTGAGCCGACAACAGTTAGTTCGGGGCTCAGGCCCTCCGGTGCAGGGGCTGAGCCGACAACAGTTAGTTCGGGGCTCAGGCCCTCTGGTGCAGGGGCTGAGCTGACAACAGTTAATTTAAGGCTCAGGCCCTCTGGTGCAGGGGCTGAGCCGACAACAGTTAATTTAAGGCTCAGGCCCTCCGGTGCAG
The DNA here is from genome assembly GCF_011386835.1 of Chrysemys picta bellii. NCBI lineage: Eukaryota > Metazoa > Chordata > Testudines > Emydidae > Chrysemys > Chrysemys picta. Next base: position 343,977,243 of record NC_088791.1, read on the forward strand.
GGGCTGAGCCGACAACAGTTAGTTCGGGGCTCAGGCCCTCCGGTGCAGGGGCTGAGCCGACAACAATTAGTTCGGGGCTCAGGCCCTCCACTGCAGGGGCTGAGCCGACAACAGTTAGTTCGGGGCTCAGGCCCTCTGGTGCAGGGGCTGAGCCGACAACAGTTAGTTCGGGGCTCAGGCCCTCTGGTGCAGGGGCTGAGCCGACAACAGTTAATTTAAGGCTCAGGCCCTCTGGTGCAGGGGCTGAGCCGACAACAGTTAATTTAAGGCTCAGGCCCTCTGGTGCAGGGGCTGAGCCGACAACAGTTAGTTTGGGGCTCAGGCCCTCCGGTGCAGGGGCTGAGCCGACAACAGGTAGTTCGGGGCTCAGGCCCTCCGGTGCAGGGGCTGAGCAGACAACAGTTAGTTCGGGGCTCAGGCCCTCCGGTGCAGGGGCTGAGCCGACAACAGTTAGTTCGGGGCTCAGGCCCTCCACTGCAGGGGCTGAGCCGACAACAGTTAGTTCGGGGCTCAGGCCCTCTGGTGCAGGGGCTGAGCCGACAACAGTTAGTTCGGGGCTCAGGCCCTCTGGTGCAGGGGCTGAGCCGACAACAGTTAATTTAAGGCTCAGGCCCTCTGGTGCAGGGGCTGAGCCGACAACAGTTAATTTAAGGCTCAGGCCCTCTGGTGCAGGGGCTGAGCCGACAACAGTTAGTTTGGGGCTCAGGCCCTCCGGTGCAGGGGCTGAGCCGACAACAGGTAGTTCGGGGCTCAGGCCCTCCGGTGCAGGGGCTGAGCAGACAACAGTTAGTTCGGGGCTCAGGCCCTCCGGTGCAGGGGCTGAGCAGACAACAGTTAGTTCGGGGCTCAGGCCCTCCGGTGCAGGGGCTGAGCCGACAACAGTTAGTTCGGGGCTCAGGCCCTCCGGTGCAGGGGCTGAGCCGACAACAGTTAGTTCGGGGCTCAGGCCCTCCGGTGCAGGGGCTGAGCCGACAACAGTTAGTTCGGGGCTCAGGCCCTCCGGTGCAGGGGCTGAGCAGACAACAGTTAGGGAGCACAGGCCCTGGATCAGGGCGGGCCACACACAGTTATAGCTCAGGCCCTTGGGTGCAGGGGCTGAGCGAGCAAACAGGTAAAGAGCCCGGACCCTGGATCAGGGCGGGGCACACACAGGTGTTGCTCCGGCCCTAGGGGGCAGGGGCTGAGCGAGCAAACAGTTAAGGAACCCAGGCCCTGGATCAGGGTGGGGCACACACAGTTATAGCTCAGGCCCTTAGATGCAGGGGCTGAGCGAGCAAACAGTTAAGGTACGCCTAGGCTCCTACAGCCGAGCGTTAGGTGAGGGGGAAGCCTGCCATCCGTGAGCAGGGGTGGCAGGGGGGAACGCAGGCCCACTCACTCCACTGCGTTCCAGCCCGGGGCCCTAGCAGCGGTTACTACAGCTGCTGGTCAATGGGGTATCCTCACCGAAACACACTGACATTGGCTCACATTCGTCTGCAGCCTGACCGGGGTCGGCTACCCCTGGGCTACTTCCAGGTTCCCCCTCAGGGCCTACCTCGCTCGTGGCACCGGGCCCGGGCCAGTCCACCATCATGGGCTCCTCTCGGCCAGGGCTTGGTGGCAGGTCCGGCAGCTCCGCAGGGAAATCAGGCCAATTGCACTCGGGCGGCTCCTCCGGGTAGCAGCAGGGGCGGAGGGGTTCTGGTGCGGTCTCGCCTTCAGGGTTAGTGTGGGGGGGTTCCAAGGGTTCCTCCCAACGACGGGAGCAGACGGGCTCCGGCGGCTCCTCCTCATAGCGGGCCCGGGGCAGCTCCGGCCAGTCAGGGTACTGTCCTCGGGCCTCGGAGGTCTCCCGGCCGGGAGCTCCCGGCCGCACGTCTGCTTCCTGCAGTGGCTGGCGGCTGACTGAGCTCTGGCGGCCGGTCTTTATACTTCCTGTCCCGCCCCTTGACTTCCAGGGGGCGGGAACAGGCGGCGGTGGCTCCACCCACTCCTCTGCCTGCAAGGGTGCTCCCTCTTCTGGGCAGGAGGGGAGCCACACCGACTCACTAAACGCCGCCACGCCAGCCTCGGGACTTTGTGTGCGTGGGGTTTAGAATCCCCCTGCGGGCCACACAGTGGGCCCCCACGGGCCGTATGTTGTGCAGGCCTGGTCTTGTGGCATACTCTCCACATGTCCTCTGAAAAGCATAAGACGCCATCTGCGGACAATGGCCCCAGTAGTCTGTAGACCGGAGCGACCATAAACATCTGCTTTACAAATGAAGTCGTTCCACTCTATGCCCAATATACAACGTTGGCATTTTATGTGGAAAGCCTCCAGCTTTGCCCACTCTGAGTGGCGCAGTCCCAATGTTTCACAACCGTACAGCAGTACAGCGAGGATACAGTTCGATTAGATCCTGAACTTGGTTGTCGTGCCGAGATGATGTTGATTCCGTATTCATTGTAAACGACCCATGAGAGAGGCTGCAATGCCGCACTCAGGCACCTAAATAAATGGCCTGACTTTTCTCAAATGCTGAATACCAAGAACTTCTCACTCGAATCTGCCGAAGCCGTGGCTGTTCAGCTCCTCTGAAAATGAATCCACTCGTTTAGATGCCTGAATATGAATGTTAGTGCCAGACTTTGGACAGTGACATAGGAAGATATTGGCCTGAGCCTATGCATGGACTCTCATCCTACAATCCAGCCCCTCAACAGATACATCCCAGCTTCTGACTGTGAGCCATTCAGCTACAATGGGGAGGCCTAGATGCTGTAAGTGAATTAACATGTAATGATAGATAGACAGATAGATAGATAGTATAAGCTATTCTTTCTACCATCTGCCGTATGGATTTGCTCTGTAGAGCTTGCTGTCCCTGTTACTCATGGGTATTTATGTTCCAGAGCCCCACATGAGAGAGGGAAGGATTTCAGGCCCAAGGCCCAAGTGGGGCAGGAAGAAGCACACGCTCACCTCAGTTGCCTTCTTTGCTGAGGTAAGTTTTGTTGACTTGTTGAACTGAGATTGCAGAGCGTTGCTCAGTCCCATATTCTCACAACTGGCAGCGCCCCATATGTATGTCTGGGGCACCTTGCATCCTCATTTCTTGACCTGTAAGTGGGGTGGCCTGGGGTTTATGTAAAAGGCAGGGGTTGTGTTGAAACCATAATCATCCAGATACTTCTGAGGAAATCCCTCTGGAACAGTGGAACTAGCGTAGCATTCAGCCATCAGTCCCTCGGTAATTTCCCAGATTGTGACTGAGTTTGATTTCCCGTGAGACGTCTTGAAAACTGCTCTCTTTGTTGAGAGGCTGAACCTCTGAAAGTTCTCCCTGGAGAATGTAAGCATTGACAGGAGAGCCGTTGTGTTGATTCCATAGGGTGCACTGTCGAGCACGCCGGCAGACAGACCCAGATCAGAAGACCTGGACTTGGTACGTGAACGTAAGTAATATCCTTAGGTTAGTGCAGTGAGGAAGCAGAGGTCCCAGGGTGTGGGTCAAGGAGATGGCAATGGGGACGCAGAGGCCCTGTCATGGCACCAATGGGATCTAATTTGTACTGTGTACTTTGGTCATCCACTGTGTGATGATCCTCTTCTGTAATGGGCGCCATCGGCCTGTTGTAATGGCTCCAACACCACCCTCCTCCCAGCCTCAGGAGAGGGAGGTGTTCCCAAGGGAGAGGGGGCATGGCTGCGGCATCCCCGAGGCTTCTCTGCTTTATGCTGGGGGCTGGCCCAGTGGCCAGATGGCCTCCAAGTTAGTGGGGGTGGCTCACAAAAGCGGCTTTCAGGCACATTCCCACGCAGCTGCCAGGATCTGCACTGAGCCTAGGATCTGCAGAACCATATCACAGGCTGGGCCTGAAGGCTGGCAGGTTGGCAGATGCTGCACTGAGCAGCAGAGTTACTCTGTATCCTGAGTCAGGAAGCTTTTCTGCTGCTTCGCTGATCAGAGGAGCCTGGTAGTTAAATGAGGCAGGAAGATACACCTGGTTAATGCAAAGACACAGATGGAGCCCTGGAAGCCCGTATTTCCTGGTGTTTAGTCAAAGAAGATCAGGCCTGGGCAATATGACTTGACAGTCCTCAGCAAGGACTCATCAGAGAGACCCTCAGATGTAAAGAGGGAGGAGGTGGGGGATATTGGGTACAAACTCCCCAGATCCAGTTCCTTAGTCCGGGAACTGAGTGAGGGTGAGACCAGCCCGTCAGTCAAAGGAAATAGTGGACAGTGAGATGGTTATAGGCTAAGCCTAGTGACGCAGGAATGAGTCCAACCCCTCTTTGTTCAAGGTGGCCTGATCCAAACAAAGCTCACAGAAGTCAGTCTCTCTGTTGTCTTTAATGGGCTTTGGCCCAGGCCCATAGAGAAGGGAATGTGTTCTTTGAGCCCTACAAAGGACAGAGCAGAGACCATTTCCATCATTAATGGTGTGATGATTGAGCTGGAATAAAGCTAATCCAGGGTTCCCCTTTCTCTGCTGTCGCTAAACTTCTTTTTTCCTTGTTGATCCCCCAACACACGAACTGCTGGGCACCGCCAAAGTCCACAAAGAGGAGAAAACAAGGAGGAGCAGCATCCGCCTGCTAAAATTCATGGCTGAGGACGGACCAAGTAACCTTTGACCCTGGCTAGCTCATTATGCGTTCCACAGGGGACCCTTATTACATAACAGTACAGTGATTGGCCAGCCCCAGGCTGGCAGGATAAACCCAGAGCACAGCAACCTCTGTCCTCATGACTGAAATGGGCTAGTGCCACTAGACTAGGTCATGCCTCCTTCACCTCTATTCCGCAGCAGTAGGGGTATGAATCACAGCAAGGAGATCAAAGCTCTGTAGAGCTAGAGACAAGCTCTCTCCTCACCACCTTTCATATGGCAATTCTCACCCCTCCCCCACCCCACCCTCACACACACACACACATTTACAGAGGAGACTCTAGACAAAATACAGCAAAGGGCAAAATAACTGGTCCCTGGACTGTGGGAGGAGAGTTATGGGCACGGAGTGAGGGAGCTGATGGCAAGGGGAAGGCTCCGGGCGAGTGTGGTCCCGGTGATCAGCGAGCCTACGGGAGTTATTCACATTCTCCGGAGGCCGGGACAATTGCTTAAAACGAAGACAGGAAAGCTGGAGGCAAGACCACGTTAACCATTAAAGCAGCCTGTTGGTTTGCCTGGAATCTTTCACTGCCGTGGGGAAAGGCTCTGGCAGCGGGGAAGGGGCAGGACTCTACCCTACTAAATATAGCAGCGTAGACTGGGGAGGCCCTGAATGGGCATGTAGGGTGCATAGCCATAGGGTTCAAGCGTCCCTTTACTTGCCTTAGCCAGTCCTCACCATCTACACTGCTGTTACACCCGTGCTAGCGGGGTCGAAATAGCCCCAAGTGTAGACCTACCCAAAGCAACCACCTCTGTTCCTGGAGTCCTAATTGACTGCGCTTGAAGAGGCTTGGGGATTGCAAAGGAAGGCATGGTCCAAGTTAACACCCTAGCCCAGCAGCAGCCCCTCTGGTGGGAATTCGTCCTGGGCTCACTGCAAGGAAACAGTTCCCCCTTAGTTAGGACTTTGTATTGTTCTTCCAAAAAAGTAAGACAGAAACTAGTCATGTAAGCCACTCACCACAGGGTGGCGCTGATGCTCTGCCTCCCCTACGTTTTTCTCCTCTTAGGTCCCTTTGCAGCGAATCAGATTATGTCCGGTCTCTGTGCCCATTGATGCAGTCTGAGTAGCAGGAGCCCTTCAGCCCCACGGTGACATGGGCTGTTATGTGTTTGAATGATTAATCCTTGCTCTTCCTATTCCAGGCCAGAAGGGCTGAGGTGCTGTTTCCCGAGGAGCTGTTCCAGGACTAGCGAGGTAAGCACAGACACGGGCCGTGCACTACAGCTCTAGGTACACCCAGGAGCGCCGCCAGCGTTTTTGCCGCCCTAGGTGGCGGAAGGTCCCGTCCCCAAAATACCGACGACAACAGGGGCAGACGAAGATCCGGCCGCCGCGGTCGCCGCCCCCCAAATGTTAGCGCCCAAGGCAACCGCCTAGGTTGCCTAATGGGTTGTGCTGGCCCTGGGTACACCCCTGTAACCCTAGAGGGGCAGGAAACGTGGTCCTTTCAGGTGGAAACGATGGTTGCTTTAATATGAGTGTAGAGTGATTAGATGCAAGCTGGATGGATAGAAACAGAGAGTTTGGAAAATCAATATGTATCTGAAGATCATTGTTTTTACTGTGGTTTTTTTCCCCCCTCTCATAGGAGCCTTTCCAAGCGTCACAGAAGGACGGGCCAGAGTTAACATGGCATCGAGTTGTTTGTTGCATAATAAAGCTGCTGCTGATTTCCAAGTGTGTGCGGCCAACTTTCCTCACTGTGCACTAGGCCGCGTGTAGCCATGTGACTGAGATGTCGGCCTTCTCTTTTCTGGAAACTGCACCTTTAATAGTAGAGGAATCTTGCTGGCTGCCAGCATCCTGTCTAGGGTTGCCAAGTGTCCGGTTTTCGACCGGAACACCCGCTCAAAAAGGGACCCTGGCGGCTCCGGTCAGCACTGCTGACTGGGCTGTCAAAAGTCCGGTTGGCGTGAGGCTGGCAGGCTCCCTACCTGGCTCCGCGCGTCTCCCCGCAAGCAGCGACATGTCCCTCGGCTCCTAGATGGAGGGACGGCCGCAGCCCCATGCACAGCCCCCATCCCGAGCGCTGGCTCCTCATCTCCCATTGCCTGGGAGCCGCGGCCAATGGGAGCTGCAGGGGTGGCACCTGAGGGTGGCGACAGCGTGCAGAGCTGCCTGACTGCGCCTCCGCCGAGGAGCCAAGGGACATGTCGCCCTTTCCCTGGAACCAGCTGAGGTAAACACCACCCGGAGCCCGCACTCCAAAACCCCTCCTGCACCCCAACCCCCTGCCCCAGCTCTGAGCCCCCTCCTGCACCCAAGCTTGGGGATTGGTCCTGCTTTGAGCAGGGGGTTGGACTAGATACCTCCTGAGGTCTCTTCCACCCCTGATATTCTATGACTCTATGATTCCCTCCCAGAGTCTGCACCCCCCGCAACATCGCAACACCCTACCCCAGCCCTGAGCCTCCCCTGCACCCCAAGCCCCTCACCCCAGCCGCACCCCAGAGCCCACACCCCCAGCCGGAGCCCTCACCACCCCCCACATTCCAACTGCCTGCCCCAGCACTGAACCCCTTCCCCCACCCGTCATTCCCAGCCCCATCCCAGAGCCCACACCCCCAGCTGGACCCTCCTCCCGCACCCCAACCTCCTGCCCCAGCCCTGAACCCCAGCCCTCACCCAAACTCTTTCCTGAAACCCCCGTCCCACCCCCCTGCCGCAACTTGGACCCCCTCCGGCACTCCAAACTCCTCGTCACCAGCCCGGAGCCCACACCCCCAGCTGGAGCCCTCACCCTCAGACCCCAACATCCTGCCCCAGCCTGCATCCACCTCCCACACCCTGAACCCCTCATTTCTGGCCCCAGTCCAGAACCTGCACCCCCACCCCAAAGCCCATGTCCCCTCCCACACCCCAACCCCCTGCCTCAGCCCAGACCCCTCCCACACTCCGAACCTCTCATCCCTGGCCCCACCCCAGAGCCCACACCCCCAGCCGAAGCCCTCACCCCCTCCCACTCCCCAACCACCTGCCCCAGCCCGGTGAAAATGAGGGAGTGGAGTGAGGGTGGGGGAGAGCGAGTGACAGAGGGCGGGGGCAATGGAGTGAGCGGGGGTGGGGCCTCGGAGACGGGGCGGGGCAGGGCCTCGGTGATGGGGTGGCAATGGAAGGGGCCTTGGAGAAGGGTTAGGGCAGGGGTGTTCGGTTTTGTGTGATTAGAAAGTCAGCAGCCCTAACGCTGACTTTCGGGGGCAGGGGGCAAAGCCGGGGGGCTGCTGTAGTCTGATCAATGGCTGGAGTTCCAAGTGGTGCCTGTTGGCTCACAGTGGAGCAAGTTCAGCCTTTCCTTTCGAAAACTCAGCCAGACATTTTGAAGGAGAATCTCAGCTTTCTTCTTCCTTTCTTTCAAGTGAGTCGCTCTAGATTTTATGGGTGTCGGTAAATACTTGAAAATGTGAACTCCAAAGGCTCAAAAACCAGAGAGCAAATCATTTATTGATTTATTAACCTCATGATTTGGGGGACATGACATGATTTTTGAACATGGGGTGTTGGCCCTACTGCCTCTGCGTCTAACCCTTGGCAGGGGGAAATGTACTTCCTCCTCGTGGGTTGCCAATTTAGGTTGGACGTATTCCTGAAGGTTTCATAACATGACATAATTCTTAATGAAAGATTAATCTTGAATTCATGGAGACACCAAGCCAATCCTGGAGGCTTGGCAACCCTACCTGCAACACAAGCCGCCTTCTCTCAAGAAGAAACACCTACAAGCGACATACCCCAGCTCTGCCCACTCTCTGTTTTCTTGCTCCATTTTATCATTCTGTCTTCATCACAAATCACCCTTTCCCCTGCCCTGTGGGTCATTCTATCTGTTCCTCTTCCTTGCCTGTCTCTCTCCCTCCATCTTTGTTCCTCGTTCTCTGGTCCCACCTGTTTCCTCCCTCCCTTGCTCTCTACCTCATCTTCTGCTTTGCCCACCTTTGATTCATCTCCTACCTAGAAATTTAGCCAGGAGAGTAGGGGTAACCCCCCAATTCTGGCAAAAAGTGGTGTGGGATCTTCAGCAACGACGCCTGATTGGGATCTCAGTTTTACGGCTCCTCCGGCAGGTGGTCCAGCAGCAGAGCGCTCCCTAGCCCCACTGCCTCAGTATTGACACAAAGGACCTCCAGCTCCTGCATTCCAAGCAGTGCAGGCTGGAAGATTCATAGTTGGCCAGGGGGAAATCAGACCAAATCTGAATGACATTTGATGAGGAGGTAAACAATCATGAGTTAAAAGGTCTTGCAAAAACAAATCCTCAGGTGCCCGCAGATGCTCCTACACATTGGCATTCTCTGACATCACGGCCTGCTCCTGTTCCTCCTCCTGTTCATGTGTAGATAAAAGCCTGAAACACTTGGAGAGCTTTAATTCTCTCTGCCCCATGCAGAGGTAACAGGATAAATGATCCCCACCTCTGCTTACTTGTCTGTGGGGAAAACACACCTGTTCTGCATTGCTCAAGCCACAGGGTGACTCATGGGAATGCAAACGTTCTCACTGACCTCCCGAGAGCCACATCAAACACGGAGCCGTGGCAGGAAACAAACCTTCCAGACTATAGATCACGGCAAGTTCGGCTCTGGACTGTATTTCACCTGCAAACTGTTAACAATACAGGCAGCTCCAGAGAGAGTGCCACCAAAACACCCCCGGTTCAGCTTTGTGTTGACAAGAGCAGCTAAGGACACGGACAATAACAGACCCAGAGCTAGGTTCTTGACACCAGTGGTTCCCTAGGGCATAGGTTTCTGGCCCTATGCCCAGTGCAATTCAAATCTGTTATTATTATTATTATTTATTTGGATTTCAGTAGGACCTAACGGCCCCAGTCCATTGTGCCAGGTGCTGTATATGTGTTTGTTATTTATATTACCATACGATTTAGGCGCTCCAGTGATGGACTAGGCCCCATTGTGCCAGGTGCTGCACAAACACAACACAAAAGACAATCCCTGCCGTGAAGAGCTGACAATCTATCAATGGGATCAGTCTTCACACTGTGCACAGTCTCTTCACAAGCGCACAGTCAACCTGTGGAACTCCTTGCCAGAGGATGTTGTGAAGGCCAAAACTATAACAGGGTTCAAAAAAGAACTAGATAAATTCATGGAGGATTAGGGTTGCCACCTGGCCAGTCCGAGTTCCGGCTTGTGTGTCCAGGTGCCATTTGACAAGACCTGATAGCTGGGTTTTTTGGATCTGGAGTGGAAGAGGTGGATCAGAGGGTGTGGTCTGGGAGAGAGGTTTATCTCCTGGTGACACTAACACTTTTGACTGGCTGGCCAGGAAGTACCACCCCCTCATATCTGAGGACTTCCTGAAACAATCAGAAACACAGATGGACTGGGGTTGCTCTCCAACAGTGCCACCTCTGGGACCTACTTCTGGGATTCACAGCATGGCAGTCAGCACATCCCAGAGCGCATGTGGGTGTCCAGCGCCCTGGGGCTGGAATTCCACTCTTGCCCATCATAAATGCCAGCTGCCACGCTGCCGCTGGAGGGATTAGGAGCATTTAGATCCCAGGCTGTGATTAGGTCGCTGACGTTCCTTTGTACAGACTAACACCTTTCACCTGGGATTCGGGGCAGGACTGCTAAGGGCGCAGCCGCAGAATGCGCCTGGTCCAGTGAAGCTGCCTGCAGAAAAGAGCATCTGCGTGGCAAGGAATGGCTTAACTGGGCAGGGTAAGGACGCGACAGGTGAAGCCTCTGGTATGGCACTCGAGGTGTATATGTTCCGTATGCGGCTCCTCCAATACATTACGTAAAGAAGAACCCCACTGACTAGACAGTGCCATATAGGCACAACCCTGCGCAGGGCAAATCCACTGCCCATAGGAGTATGAGGCCTAAAGCTTGCAGAGCTCCCCAGCCTGGGCCCACGGCTCTGCCCCACAGGAGGGTGCAGGGTGCCCTCCCCTCTGCTGCTCACCAGCTTTGTCTCTCCACTCCAGTCCTTTCACCACGGTGGCCAGTGTCCACCAGGCTACTAGCCGGGAGCAGACCCTGCACCCTCCAGCAGGCCTGTTTCAGGAGGGCATCAATGTGCATTAGGTACCTTTAGTTCCCACCAGCGGGGTCTACACGGGCTGGCTAGAGTGCGACGTGCGAGTGCTGCACAACTCCCACCCCCATAGAGCGGACTGCGGCGCCGTGTAGACAACCCTGTCGGTGCCTAAAGGGGCAGTTAGACACCTAAATCCAACAATTAGGCACCACTAGCATTCACAAAAGCCCACTCAGCTGCTACCCTGTAGGCACCTAAAGCCCCTAGGCATCTACTTTTCCACTGTTGAAGTCTGTGAGGCGCTTACACTTAGTGGTGGTGGCCCCTGCGCAATAGCCCAGGAATCAGAGCTCTCACCCGGATCCAAATCCCCCCTCTGCCTGATGTGGGGCAGGGCCTCGAACCCTGCTCCCACCTCCCAGGAGAGTGCCCAGGCCCCAGGCTCTGGGGTCTCTCTCCTGGTGAAGCTGTTCCCAGTGGTGCAGAAGCAGGCTGTGGAGCCTGGCATAGCACTGGGCCAATGCTCGGCTTTGGCGCCCGTCTCCCGCGGGGGAGTTGCTGCCGTGTTGTGCAGCAGATGCTCAGCTGCGACTTGGAGACGGGGCTGAAGATGCCTCACGCACTGGGCCCTACAGGCTCTAGCATCTGGTGGGCTCATACCCAAGGGACCAGTTAGGATCTATGACACACAGTAATTCCTATCTTGGCCTGTAGGGGGCAGTCCAGTAGAGGGGTACAGGGTAACCCTGCCCCAGGGTGTTTCTCATGTCTGTTGCCTGGGGTGCCCCTTCCAGGCCGTCCCTATGTTAGAGGGCAGGTTTCCCTGTCCTGGGCTCAGTCAAGCAGCCTGGTCTCATTGGGGCCTCACCTCATTCTCCTCCTGTCTAGCTGCAGCGGTTGGATCACATCTGTTATTGCAGGCAGCTCCCCCTGGGAGAGACCATTAGGCTGCAAGCCCCAAACTCCCACCCCATTGACGATGCACGACCTGCCCCAGGCCCTTTCCATGCAGAGACGTCCCTTCGCTGTGGTCAGAACACACTGCCCCCTGTCCCAGGCTAATCCCTGGTGGCTGGGGCACTGCACTGCACCGTTAGTTCACATTAGTGCCCCATTGAGAGACTTGAAGGGCACCTGCCTCTGTGCTCCTGCTGCAGCTTCTGCAGCCTCCTCTCCTGGCTGCATCCCCTTCCCTTCCTCTGCCTCCAGTTCCCAGGCTGCTGGACCCCTCACGTCCTCTGGCTCCCTAGTCCCTCTCCACTAGGCCGTCATAGCACCTTCTAGAGGCTGAAATGAATCCCTGCCCCGCCAGGAACGACCCATGGCTCCGTCCCTTGCCACCAGCCCGTTCTGAACCGCTACAATGGGCTCTGTGCAGACAGGGGCGAGCTGCCAGGAACTGGCGCCCTAGGCAAACCATGCAATCGGCGCCCCCCCACCCCCAAGGGCAGATCTAGGCTGAGGTTTTTGGTAAACTGGGAAACATTTTGCCCCTTTTTTCCTTTTAATGTTTTTTAAGCGTTTTTTTTTTTTAAACAGAGTCTTAATTATTCGGTTTGTCCATCCGTCCATCTGTCCAACCAATGTTTCTGAGATCAGATAAAATAGAGACACACAATTTTCAGAATAGATTTGTACACGACAGCTAGATGATATTTCAATCAGATTTCAAATAAAAATGCATTTAAAATGTTAATTATAATTTTTATTATTACAAATCCAAAATCATCCATTACGCTATCCTGCTTTAACTGCCATTACCACCACATCCGATATAGAAAGAAAGAAGAAAACTCTGCAATGAACTTTAACCTGTATTTACAAAACACTCCGAATAAAAAACACTCCGTGCTCTTAAAACATGACTTTTCTTGCTTTAAGTTTTGAAAATTCAGTCACTAGTTCTTTTAGATCCAGTTTTCCAGCTCTTTCATGCTCTATTGACATTGTGGCAAGTCCAACAAGTCTCCACCATTGTCGAACACAGATATGTTTTTACCAATTTTAATTTTGAGAAGCTACGTTCCCCACTAGCTACGGAAACTGGCAAAGTTAAAAGAGCTATAAAAATGTTTGGAAAACTGTCTGAGTTTATTTTCACAAACAAACTTCAGGAGTGGAATGTTTCTTAAGTGGTCTGGAAAAAGCCTGACTGAAGCTCACTACATAGATCTGTAGCATCAATGTCTTCTGAATTTTCATGAGTCAATGCCGACACCAGTTTTATACAAAATTCTCTTATCTGTTTTGCTGTTTTCTTTTGCAAGCTGTGGATATCATCTAGAAAGCCAAATACTGACTCTAACTGCTGCATGTATTGAAATCTTTCATCAACTGAGACACTAGCAGTATCAAGGACTGCGAAGTAGAAATTCACTTTGAACCTTTGTTTTGGATTCTGAATGGGTGTGTCTCATCCTTCAGACGAAAACTGCTGTTTTTTTTGCCGAATCAGAACTGGCTCTGCTTCAAATTCTGTCGGAAAGTCTATTTCTTCAGCAAGCGCAAGAGAATCTACCAATGTTCTTTCGAACCCTTCATCACTTCTGAATTCCTCCAGAATATTTTTATTTTGCTGCAGTTTTTGAATAGCAGAATGTACGTTCAAGTTCTTTTCCTGAAGCTGCTTACTAGTGAGGTTAATCTCAAAAAGGATATTATACCACAAAATGAGTGAAAAGTCACAAATTTGAACTTGGAAAGACCATTTGCAAGAGCTTCTGCATCTGAACGTGCCATATTTCCAGATGATCCAATAAAGGTAGTATCATCAGAAATTTCAATTAGGGCATCATAAATGTTTCCAAGTTCATAGTGAAGAGGCTTCAAAGCATCAATGCGACTCTCCCATATTGTCTGACTACGTGGCTTCACAGTTAGAGAATTCACACGGCGAGTTCGAATCTCCCAACGGCGTGTTCAGCCTGAGACAAACACATAAACACGTTGCACCAGGTCAAAGAAACTGCTTGCCTCCAAACAGCATCTAGCAGCATCATTGACAACCAAATTCAGAGAATGCGCACTGCAAGGAACGAAAAAGGCCCTAGGATTGATTTCCATCATTCTCCTTTGCACACCATTGTCTTTACCCTTCCTATTACTCACATTATCATAGCCTTGGCCACGTAAGTTTTCAACAGATAATGACATTGTTTCAAGCTCTTGTAGAATAGTTTCAGTCATAAATGCTCCAGTTGTCTCCTTCGGTGATACAAAACCCAAAAAATGTTCCTTTATGAGCATTTCAACATTATCTTCATCTGCAGACTTTTCCATATTCACAAAACCAATGCTCATCGTCATTTGTTCAACATGACTCACATCTGGTGTACAGTCCAGTATTATTGAAAAGTATTTTGCAGAATGGGCAACTTCTACAATTTTATTTTTAATGGCATTTGTTAGGATTTGAATCAGTTCATTCTGCATATTTTTTCCTAAGTAATGAACCTGTGTTTCATGATTAGTTATTTTACGTAGATGCTCCTTCATGACTGGATCAAACAAAGCTAGGTATTCAACACATTTTTAAAAGTTTCCATTACCTGGAGTATATAATTTTTCATTTCTACCGCAGCTGCGGAATGCTACATTTTGCCCACCGAGAACTCTCACTAAAACTATCAGACGCTCTAATATTTGTTGCCAATATTCTTCTTTTTCCTTGATCACACGTAAATTTTCTTCATCGATAGTTTTTCCTTTTTTCAATCATAATTCAAGTTCTTTCCAATTTTGAAAACATTCCAAATGTTCTGTATTTCTTTCATGTGAAGAGAGAATTGAAGATATATTTTTCCAGTCCTTTGAACCATTTTCAGTAAGTGATGTACCAATTGCTTGATTTCTAAACAACTTGCAGCAAAAGCAAAACACAGAGTCCTTCGCCACTGAATATTGTAACCAGTTTAGATTAATTTCTTCCCCATTATGAGTTTCCTCTTGTAATGCTGAGCAGAGAATTTTCTTTTATTTCCATCCTTAGGTAAGGGAAATTCATGAACTTGTTTGGGTCCATGTTCCACAAGAATTTGCCACATGCTCTCATCACATCTGGGTCATGAAGCTGGGTCCCCATACTGTAACTTCCTCATCCTTTCTTCCAGAATTCTACTTCACTTACTTCAATTTCTGCATGTGTCCGAAGGTGAATAAATTTTTTCCACTTCCATATCAGTCTGATGCTCTGAGCTGCCTTCATCTAGAAGTAAGTTTCCATCATCTTGATGTTCCAAACTGCTTCCATGCGGATGTGAGATAACCTTTTCTCCAAGTAAAATTCCTTCATCTGGATGCTGTGAACTGCTTCCATCTTTATTTGGATTAAAGAGAAAATATTTCAGGAAGGATCCCTGCTGTTTTGCTTGGTCCTTTTCCTTCTCAGTCTTTTGTTTATGATACTCAGTTCCGGAGGGTTTTCTTTTTCTTCTTTCTGCCATGGGGCACTTGAATATTGTTATGTACTGTGCTCCCGACTGCAAGCCTTATAGTGTTAAGGATGGCTGTTGCACCACATGGTTGGTGAGTTAAACCACATTGCAGCCATTCCAACATGTCTTTTCACTGCTTAAAGGTTCAATAATTAGTAACATACACTCACTTACCCTATTAAAACAGTTAGTTACAACGTTTACATGGAAACAAAATTACCTTTTTTGACGTTATAACCTGACACCAGTTGTTTGGAAAGTGATCCCCTTCCTCACGGTTACCCGCTTGGAGGGGGACGTCATCACTTTTGTAGTCTATTAAGCGTTAACGCTGTCACTTTTCTTTTATGGACCTTATTTATTACATGTGAACCAGTTATAACAAAGAAAAGTTCATAATTATACAGCCCGATAATAACGCTAAGATTTAATAACGCTTAAAGATACTCACATTTTGGATTTATAAGGCTGAAAGACGTTATTCTTTATTCTTTGGCACCAAGAAACACAATTTTCCACAGTATTTGCTCGATTCTTAACCATCTACCTGCGATGTGTGTTAAAATGACCGTCTGACATGTATCAACTCGCGATATCTCCGCTCTACATTAATTTCCGGCTATGCAACCTTGATGTATATTCGAGTTAGGTGTCACTAGCATTGTAGCTCTTGCCACTGGCGGATGTGTTTCATTATGGCTGACTTATTGCTTATCAAAATTGTGGAGTGGGTCATCTTGACCCTACGTCGCAAATTGAAAAAAAAAATCGCTAAAATATTATTTATTTTTGCACTAAATAAAAGATTTGACATATTAATAAATTCTCAGAAATGTAGAGAAATTAATTATAATTCCTATTCCCTCTGTATGCACATGGGAATTGAAATAATGACATCTTCCTTATTTTATTTGTTTATTTTTTTCATCTTTTTCATTTTTTCCCCCTTTTATTTTTTTTTAATTTGAGGTTTTTTCCTTGAATTTGGCGCCCCATTTAACTTGGCACCCTAGGCGACCACCTAGTTCACCTATATGGACGGGCCGTCCCTGCTTCCAATATATTAAGAAATATGTTAGAAAGAGGCCAGTGATCAGTTGTTCTCCATGTCCACTGAAGGGAGACAAGAAGTAATGAACCTGCAGCAAGGGAGATTTAAGTTAGATATTAGGAAAATTTAATAAGAGTTAAGCTCTGGAATAGGATTTCAAGAGAGGTCGTGGAATCCCCTTCACTGGAGGTTTTAAGAACAGGCTGGACAAACACCTGTCAGGAATACACCAGGGTTACTTGGTCCTGCCTCAGCGAAGGGGGCTGGACTGGATGACCTCTCAAGGTCCCTTCCAGGCCGATATTTCTGATTCTGTTGGGCTCTATTGTAAATGACTGGATAATTATAGTCACTTGAAAAAGAAACCAAGACCCATTTGTCTTGTAACCACCCATTTCGTTGTCACTTTATTTCATTCAATTAAAATTTTTGAAGAAAATCCATTCTATAAACACCTGCATTTTTAAGCACCAGAAAGGTCAGTGAGCCCCTGTCATTCTGACCCTCGCTAACCCATGACTTGAGACCTACTGCTACGCAGGGCCAGCTCCAGCTTTTTTGCCGCCCCAAGTGGCAAAGCCAAAAAAAAAAAAAAAAAAAAAAGATAAAGCCGCGATCGGCGGCACTTCAACGGCAGCTCTACCACGCCGCTTCATTCTTCGGTGGCAATTCAGCAGCGGGTCCTTCCCTCCGAGAGGGAGTGAGGGACCTGCCGCCGAATTGCCGCCGAAGGACCGGATGTGCTGCTCCTTTCCATTGGCTGCCCCAATCACCTGCTTCCTTTGCTGGTGCCTGGAGCCGGCCTTGCTGCTACGGGGATATATTACAAGACTCTGGGCTGGATCCTTAGGTGGTGGAAAGCGGTGTCGCTCCATTGACTTAAATAAAGCTATGGCAATTTATATCAGCTGAGAATCTGGCCCCATGACCCCAGTGGAGTTACATGAGGGATGAATTTGACCCCATATGTTTAGTTTTACATAGAAGACTGGACTTCACACTTCTTTCCAGCTACAAGTTTCAACCTGCAGTCTACAAAAGCAATCAGCATTCCAGCACAGTTTAATAGTGTAATAAATGGGTTAAAAGAACAGGAGTACTTGTGGCACCTTAGAGACTAACAAATTTATTAGAGCATAAGCTTTCGTGGACTACAGCCCACTTCTTCGGATGCACGAAAGCTTATGCTCTAATAAATTTGTTAGTCTCTAAGGTGCCACAAGTACTCCTGTTCTTTTTGCGGATACAGACTAACACGGCTGCTACTCTGAAACCTGTCATAAATGGGTTAGCGCATGCATGTGCACCACTGCCCTCTACTGGATGGAATCCAAACTACTCAACTTTTCCATTATTAAAATTTATTATTTCGGGGGTGCCATATTTACATACTACCTTATTAAAAAACTTTTTGGCCACTACCCTGTGCTATTATTTTTAGTAGGAAATGCCTTCACTCATTCTGAAAAGGAATTAATTATTACCAATAAATACTGGAATCTTTCCTTACTTCTTGGCAATTTATTAATAAAATCAATTTGAACCCTGTGCCACGGCCCAAGCCTTCGTTGGTGCATCATGGGTTGCCAGTGCAGAGGACGAGCCTCGTCCTGAATGTACCGCACACAATTCCGCACCCATATTTTAATATTATTCTTTCCAGGGGTCGGCAACCTTTCAGAAGTGGTGTGCCGAGCCTTCATTTATTCACTCTGATTTAAGGTTTTGCGTGCCAGTAATACATTTTAACATTTTTAGAAGGTCTCTTTCTATAAGCCTATAATATATAATTAAACTATTGTTGTATGTAAAGTAGATAAGGTTTTTAAAATGTTTAAGATGCTTCATTTAAAATTAAATTAAAATGCAGAGCCTCCTGGACCGGTGGCCAGGACCCAGGCAGTGTGAGTGCCGCTGAAAATCAGCTCACCTGCTGCCTTCGGCACGCGTGCCATAGGTTGCCTACCCCTGATTCATACACTCCCATTCTGCTACTTGTTTTAGCCTTTTTAAAGTCCCTTCCACTTTTTCATGCATAAAATGATGGGCTACATTAAGTAACTTCTGTTTTTTTGGAGCACCTTTAACTGTTTAGGGTTTTTGTTACCCACTGGTAAATTTTTTTTTTTTTTTGAATATGCAATTTTTTTTTATTTGCTGCTTTTCACCTGTTCCTATACCAATGCTGTATCCAAAACTGTATTCCCTTCACACAAAAATCACTGTCAGCATAAATATATATGGGCTGTGGGGAATTTTCATATTGCCTTCAAAACTGATAAATTGCGTGGAGCTTGGCATGCTGAGCTGATCCATGGTCTAAATGTCCCTGAATGACTTCCTCTTCTAAGTTAATGGCAGCGTATTTTACACACCTTTTCCTTTTTACTACCATTGCACTCCCATCAGTAAACCAGACATGCTTTTCTTGACCCACGGTATCTCATTCTTCCAGTGGGGGGGCCTCTACCAAGGCAATTCTTTGCTTCAGAGTGACCTCTGGACATTCATGTTGGGGTTTTTTTTATATTAGGGCATGTGTTACCATGTCCAGCTTGGACACTGTTTCTGTTGTCACCCCTGTTAACTATAATAAGTGTTCATTGGGCCATTCGGGTGTTTGAGACTTTACCTCCCATTAATCTTCCTGATAAAATCTACTTTAGAGGACTGTGGGTGCTTTGAATAGTATAGGGGCTGTTCCTGTAAGAGGCTGAAAAAATGGTACTGCCCAGACGGCTGCTAGACACTCACGTTCACAGGGATCAAAATTTATTTCTGCTCCTTGTAATTTTCTGGATTTATATACTACTGGCACTAGCTTTCCCTCTTCATTATTTTGTAATAGTGTGGCAGTCAAGGCTATGTTATTAGCCGCCAAACGAATAACAAAAGGCTGTAATTCATTGTAGGGCTGGGGCTGTGAGAGCCTTCTGTTTTAATAGGGTTAGAGTGGAGTCCTGCTCTTTGCCCCATTCCCATTTTGTCTTTTTTTTTTTTTTAGCAGTTTTCACAATGGGTGAGTTATTTCAGCCTATTTATAAATGTGCGGTCTAAGAAAATTGAATCCTCCTAGTAGTACTCTTAAAGAGTGGGCATCGGTGGGGGCCGGCATTTCTACCGGTGCCCTTACCTTCCTCTGATCTACCTGTTTTCCTTCTTATTCTTTGGTTTGATTCCTTTGTGCTGCCGTTTATGGGCAGTTCTTTTCTTCCTTTATTAAAACAAGAGGCTGCTAGGCAGCTCTCTAACACCACATTCTACAGACCATTACCCTCTGATCCCACTGAGGGTTACCTAAAGAAACTCCACCATCTGCTCAAGAAACTCCCTGAAAAGGCACAGGAACAAATCTGTACAGACACATGCCTAGAATCCCGACCAGGGGTTTTCTATCTGCTACCCAAGATCCATAAACCTGGAAATCCTGGACACCCCATCATCTCAGGCATTGGCACCCTGACAGCAGGATTTCTGGCTATGTAGACTATCTCCTCAGGCCCTACGCTACCAGCACTCCTAGCTATCTTCGAGACACCACTAACTTCCTGAGGAAACTACAATCCATTGGTGATCTTCCAGAAAATACCATCCTGGCCACTATGGACGTAGAAGCCCTCTACACCAACATTCCACACAAAGATGGACTACAAGCCGTCAGGAACAGTATCCCCGATAATATCACGGCAAATCCGGTGGCTGAACTTTGTGACTTTCATAGAATCATAGAATATCAGGGTTGGAAGGGACCTCAGGAGGTCATCTAGTCCAACCCCCTGCTCAAAGCAGGACCAATCCCCAGGCAGATTTTTGCCCCAGATCCCTAAATGGCCCCCTCAAGGATTAAACTCACAATCCTCACTTTAGCAGGTCAATGTCAAACCACTGAGCTATCCCTCCCCCCCACACCCCTCACTTTGTCCTCACCCACAACTACTTCACATTTGGGGACAATGTATACCTTCAAGTCAACGGCACTGCTACGGATACCCGCATGGCCCACACTATGCCAACATTTTTATGACTGACTTAGAAGAACGCTTCCTCAGCTCTCGTCCCCTAACGTCCCTACTCTACTTGCGCTACATGGATGACATCTTCATCATCTGGACCCAAGGAAAAGAAGCCCTTGAGGAATTCCACCAGGATTTCAACAATTTCCATCCTACCATCAACCTCAGCCTGGACCAGTCCACACAAGAGATCCACTTCCTGGATACTACTGTGCTAATAAGCGATGGTCACATAAACACCACCCTATACCGGAAACCTACTGACTGCTATACTTACCTACATGCCTCCAGCTTTCATCCAGACCACATCACACAATCCATTGTCTACAGCCAAGTTCTAAGATACAACCACATTTGCTCCAATCCCTCAAACAAACACCTACAGGATCTCTATCAAGCGTTCTTAAAACTACAATACCCACCTGCTGAAGTGAAGAAACAGATTGACAAAGCCAGAAGAGTACCCAGAAGTCACCTACTACAGGACAGGCCCAACAAAGAAAGTAACAGAATGCCACTAGCCGTCACCTTCAGCCCCCAACTAAAACCTCTCCAGTGCATCATCAAGGATCTACAACCTATCCTGAAGGACGATCCCTCACTCTCACAGATCTTGGGAAACAAGCCAGTCCTCGCTTACAGACAGCCCCCCAACCTGAAGAAATACTCACCAGCAACCGCACACACCACACAACAAAAACACTAACCCAGGAACCAAACCCTGCAACAAATCCCGGTGCCAACTCTGTCCACATATCTATTCAAGGGACATCATCATAGGACCTAATCACATCAGCCACACCATCAGGGGCTCGTTCATCTGCATATCTACCAATGTGATATATGCCATCATATGCCAGCAATGCCCCTCTGCCATGTACATTGGCCAAACTGGACAGTCTCTACGCAAAAGAATAAATGGACACAAATCAGACATCAAGAATTATAACATTCAAAAACCAGTCAGAGAACATTTCAACCTCCCTGGTCACTCAGTTACAGACCGAAAAGTCGCAATTCTTCAACAAAAAAACTTCAAAAACAGACTCCAATGAAAAACTGCAGAACTGGAATTAATTTGCAAACTGGACAATATTAAATTAGGCTTGAATAAAGACTGGGAGTGGATAGGTCATTACACAAACGAAAACTATTTCCCCATGCTAATTTTTCCGCTACTGTTACTCACACCTTCTTGTCAACTATTTGAAATGAGCCATCCTGATTATCACTACAAAAGGTTTTTTTTCTCCTGCTGATAATAGCTCACCTTAATGGATTAGTCTCCTTAGAGTTGGTATGGCAACCTTCATATATATATATACACACACACAGAGAACATGAAAAAATATCTTCCTACTGTATTTTCCACTCCATGCATCTGATGAAGTGGGTTTTAGCCCACAAAAGCTTTTGCCCAAATAAATTTGTGAGTCTCAAAGGTGCCACAAGGACTCCTTGTTCTTTTTGCTGATACGGACTAACACGGCTACCACTCTGAAACCTGCATTAACACTGACGCTTTCTGGCTTGCTTTTGGATCCAAAGCCATCAGCAGTTGAGAGACTCTGTCTTAAAAGGGACACAATCAACTTCCACCAGAATTTCGATTACTTTCCACTTTTAACTCCTGCTTCCAAAACACCCAGCCATCTGAAAAAGAAAACAACCTATTGTGGCTCCCTTTGGAGCCCTAATAGGATCTTAATTAGGTAGCATGGTATGCTTTTGCATTTCTTTTACCCCTTCTACAATATACACTGCACGTTTTGGGGAAAACGCACATTCCTTCCATAGTTTAACTTTTATAACATTAGCCATATTAATTTTGCCATAAGGTGTAACTGTTTCTTTTGTGCTCACAGAGTTTTTATGTTCCCTTATCAAAGTGACAGTTTGATGACACAGAGCCACCTTAAGGCTCTGTCTGGGGCACTGTCTTTTTTTTTAATTTTATTTATTTATTTATTTTTGACTACAACTCTTATTTGCTATTTTGTTACTAAAAAACAAATCCGGAATTTTTTCCCATTCTCCTGGGTTTGACTGCCCTGCTGCAGCCACGACTTTGGTCTTTTAAAAAGATATTGAACTTATAAAGCATTAAGGTACCTTAAGAGTCCTAAATACCAAAGCCAAACACCACTAGTTACCTGTGGATGGCAAAAAGTGTTTCTCAGTGTTGCAACTTTGAACGAACAATTCAAATGGATTTTAAAGATATTATTTAAAAACAAAACCAATTCATCTGAAGCCTACAAAACAAGAGTTTTACAGCCAGGAGTGTTGATTTAGGTCCTAAACACTCCACATATTTACACAATATATTTATACACATTATACATATTTTTTTCTTAACATTCCTTACACTGCTCTAATTTTTACACACTGTACATAGATTATATTTGTATACATTTGGGGGCAGTTACGTTCCAACAGAAACCCCTTATGTTCTTTTAGCGAATTTAACTAAATTGTCCATAATCAAATTATGTAAATCAGATAGTCTCTTTGCCTGGCTTATTTACAGACATTCCTTTAGAAAAGGGCCCATTTCCCTTCAGAATGGCTGCAAAGAAACCAGGAATTCTCTTTCTATAACACTTTTCCTTTTTAACATTTTTACAACATTCAACTGCTTAATTCCCTCCAGCTTCTGCAGAGCTAACGTCTCACTCTCTTTCCTTAAATCACTTGTTTAGCTCCCAAAATGATGCCTTCATCAACTCAGATTTCACCATTCCAAGTAGTGTTCCAGGGATCTGAATTCCCCAGGCCTGTACGTGCTGCTTTCTCTAGTCCTGCCACTATGCCCTCAGGGCTTCCAACCTGTTTTCCCATTTTTTTTTTTTATTTGTTG
Source organism: Chrysemys picta bellii (assembly GCF_011386835.1). Taxonomy (NCBI): domain Eukaryota; kingdom Metazoa; phylum Chordata; order Testudines; family Emydidae; genus Chrysemys; species Chrysemys picta. Next base: position 344,000,257 of record NC_088791.1, read on the forward strand.
CCTGCCTGCTTGTCTGGGCCCGATTCTGCGTTCCTTGCTGAACTGTCCTTTTCCATGGACACAGGCTTTGTTCCACTACCAATTTAGCAAGGAGGGTGGGCTCCTCAACTAGCCCCCACCCCTCCTGGTCCCTTTCCTGAAACATTTTTCTTTAAATTGTGAAATCACAACAATATCCCACTCTCCTATATCCCTCAGAGTGAGGTCTTACAGAAATCTACCCCTTATTTGCCCACGCTTGTGCTGGGGCTTACAAAACACAAAAAGTCTACACCCACTAAAAACAATGCCTGACAGAGCAGGATGGGGGAAGGCTAAGTCCCCTACCTTTTGGGCTCGATCCTGCTACGACCGAGGGTATATTCACCTATGAAATTTTTCCCCGACTGACAGATAGGAGCGAGGACTCTAATCCTCCCCATTATGGCCCGGCACCTCTACAACCAGGGGTGTATATAGCTAGACAGTTTGTATATATCTTATTTGGATAGTTTTCCCCAACAGATGGGTCGGAGTGAGGACTCTAATCCTCCCCCTATTGCCCGGCATTACTACAACTCGGGGTGTGCACACCTGAATGATCGATCACTTTATATGGATGGCATAACCTTTTAGCAATGTTTAGCAGTACAGTAACTGCTCACTTAAAGTCATCCCGCTTAACGTTGTTACGTTGCTGGTCAATTAGGGAACGTGCTCATTTAAAGTTGTGCAATGCTCCACTCTTACGTTGTTTGGCTGCCTGCTTTCTCCACAGCTGGCAGCCTCCGTATGCCCCCCCCCACCAGCGCCTCCCGCCCACCAGCAGACCCCGTGGATCAGCGCCTTCCCCCGCCTCCTGCCCGGGGCAATCAGCTGGCTTGTGGCGTTTTGGAGGCAGGAAGGAGGGGGGAGGAGCGAGGACTCGGCGCGCAGGCTCCCCCTCCCTCCCGAACGCCGCAAGCCAGCTGATTGCCACGGGCAAGAGGCAGGGGGGAGGGGGGGGGAGCCTGCGCTAAGACCTTGCTCCTCCCCCTTCCCTCCTGCCTCCTAAATGCTGCAAACCAGCTGATTGCCCTGGGCAGGAGGGAGGGGGGAGGAGGGAGGACTCGTCGCACAGACTCCCCCCTGCCTCCTGAACTTGGCAAGCCAGCTGATTGCCACAGGCAGGGGGAGGAGCCAGAACTCGGCGTACCTCCCCCCTCCCCCGAACACGTCAATCAGCTGGCTTGCGGTGTTTAGAAGGGAGGGGCGAGGAGCCAGGACCCAGCGTGCGAAGTAAAGGGGGAGGAGGTGGGGGGGAAGGGGTAGAGTGGGCGGGCTGAGGGTTGAGCCCCCCGCCCCTGGTGCTTGCAGAGTAGGGGAAGCTGCCCTGGAACCTAACCCCCTCATTTACATTAATTCTTATGGGGAAATTGGATTCGCTTAACATCGTTTCACTTAAAGTTGCATTTTTCAGGAACAGAACTACGACGTTAAGTGAGAAATTACTGTATGTTCAATCACAGTGCATGTCTTCCCCCTTTCACAATTCTCCACCCAAAACTGTTATGCTTAGAAGAAGCCCACGGGATCTTCTGCAGGGGAAACGGCAATACACCACGTTTCTTGAAGATACAACAATTAGCATATGCATTCAATCACACACACACACCCCCACACACACTGACAGTCTATGGTATAGTTACCAGTTTAGAGTCCGGATCAATCTAGTGGCCCGTTAGGTTGATCACGGTTAGGGAGGAGCCGGGTTCTGTCGGCCACGACATGATGTTCCGGGGAAGTCTTGGCAGGACGAACCCAAAGTTTCATGGCAAGGCACCCTGTTTACATAGTGATTTTCCTTTACTGGGACCAATGAGTTTTGCACCATCATGCTGTAATCAATTGTTGTTTGACGAGTGCTTGTTTTCTTAAATTGTCCTCCTTACTTTTTATTTTGTTTTTTTATTAATTTTTTTAGGGAGTTCTCCCAGGCTGGTTTTGATCGCAGCTATTTTGTCCCCATTGATAGGTGCCTGTCTTGTTTTTAAAGTTGTTAATCTGCCCTCCTCTGACATTTCAATAGGGGCATGTTGCAGCCTCCTGGCGCCCTTGCGTCTGTCTCCAGTTCCTTCCTAGACCATCTGGTTCAGCGATGCCCTTCACACTTATCTCTTAACACACACATTTCTTATTTACACACAAAACAGAATTAATTTACACAGAACATTTTGAACAGGAACATCAAGTTGCAGTGCAAAAGAAAACACTCATGGCATTCTTTTACTGATTTTAAAATGCTAAACCTACAACAAAGGGGTGACCTTAAAACGTCTGTTACTGCCTTGAAATCAGCCCAGACAGATTCCGGCTGATGCCGCTTTACCAAATGGCCCATTAGGCCATTCCTTTCTGCTCTCCAAAAAGGGTGGCTGGCAGGATATGATCAAATCACACACCAATACATTTAACACAAGCTACATTATTATTCTTTATTTTTCATTTTAAATTATACAAAATACAAACATAAAATCCTCAAAAAGAAGAACAGGAGGACTTGTGGCACCTTAGAGACTAACAAATTTATTAGAGCATAAGCTTTCGTGGACTACAGCCCACTTCCACGAAAGCTTATGCTCTAATAAATTTGTTAGTCTCTAAGGTGCCACAAGTCCTCCTGTTCTTCTTTTTGCGGACACAGACTAACACGGCTGCTACTCTGAAACATAAAATCCTATTACTACAACTGTATATCATAGGCCTTATATTGCTAACAAGTCTCTCTCGGCGACAAATGTAGAAGCCTGTGCTTTTGGAATAGGAGGAACTGAGCTCCATCTCTGCTGTCCCCAGGAAGTTCTGGGTAGCCAACAACTGTGTGTGCTACGTGGCCTTGGATTTATTAAAATGCACAACCGTTTACCCAGTGCAGGGAACACAGCTTACGTGGCGTACGGACCCTTTTGGCCCTCGGGACAGAGACCAATGGGAGCTGCGTGCGCTCAGCCCCTCTCGAGATCAGCCCCACAGAACGTTTTCCCTTCTCTCGGATTTGTTCTCTGGCTGCTGCCCTGAGAATGGGAGGCCTCCCTATTCAGAGCCCCATCAGACTCCAGGCCGCACATGCATAGCAAGAGGCTGACAGGACGTGGAGGGACAAATTAAACCATCCGATTGGCTCATCCGCCAGCCATTCATTCTCTGCTCTGTTGACAGAGGCATCTGCACACACCAATGCCGGGTCCCAGCACCAACGTTCTGGACTCTAGGTGGAGACAAGAGGGGCCCTCTCCTTGTGCTCCCACCCAGTCCCCAAACTGTGTCATGCTCTGCCCGAGCCAGGAGCCCACTCGCTGTTGAGCTGCGTGCACCGGGATCTCCGCATCCATTTCTCTATGATCTCATATGGCGTCCAACATCACAATAACTAAGAACTTGCAGCACTCACATGCATCCCATGCACCTTTGCATGGGAGCAAAGGATTCTGGGATACACTTAAAACCTTCCATCAGCCTATCCCCGGGCCCTTTGGCGTAAATGGAGATGCTCCTTTGGAAGAGAAGGAGGTTGGCGGAAACTTCGCAACTGGTGCAGAGTGATCCAGGACGGGCCTGCTAGCGAGCGTCCAGAGCCGTCACATGACTATTCGGCGGCCTCTAAGGTCTGGCGCTCTCTGCCTGTGTGCAAGATCACGCCTGCTGCTGCTCCTCTGCACTAAATGTGTCCGCGTGGCTGTCTCGTAGCAAGACGTGTGTCGGCCCCTCCGAGAAGAGTTTGACTGGACCAGGGAAAAGGGTTTCTCCTGCTGCAGGAGGCAGATGCCGGTAGCTGTGCATGTCCTTGCAACAGTGTCCCTGCCCTGCTCAGATCATAGACACCCTGTTCTTAATGTACACGTGGTAGGGGTCGCTCCGCTTGTCCACCCTCCTGGACTTGGTGTAGCCCAGAATCAAACTCCCCACCGTGGCGGCAAACAGGATCATCACGAACAAGATGTACATGTAGGAATAGTCGTCCTTGCTGGCTAGCTTGACGTGACTGCCATTTGTCCGCCCCGTGGCCTGGTCTGGTGGGCACAGGATGGCACCATGAAGCGTTTGGTTCAGGGCCGTCAGCATTGACTGCAGGCTTTGGTACCACGTCTCCGTCAGGTTCCCCACCTCCATGTCCTCGCAACTCCCAGGAAACTTTCTGCCAGGATAAAGGGGGAAAAGTGACTTCAGTCAGGCCTCACTGGGGGATGGGGAGGGGGCACGTACACAGTAAAGAAAGACCCACTGCAACGAATCTCAGAACCTGGGTTAACTACCCGGGATTGCGCTGCAGGGCTACATATAGCAGTGTAGACGTCCGGGCTTGGGCTAGAGCCTGGGCTCTGAAACCTGGCGACGGGGTGGGTCTCAGAGCCTGGGTCCGACCCGAGTCCGGATGTCTACACTGCTAGTTTTAGCCCTGCAGCACGAGCCTCGGTCAGTTGACTCGGACTCTGAGATTGCAGTTTATTTCACAACGGTTTGAGGGAGCTTACGAGTCACACAGCATCACTGCTGCAAGCCAGGCCCTGCGGTCATGCTGGCTGATTAGCAACAGTGTACAACTTGTGCATATTGGTGAGAAGGAAACAAAGTGCAGCTCCCAGATAACGTAACATTGTGATGTCACCTTCCCCCGAAGGATCCCAAAGTGTAATCCTAATGTATCACCAGCCACAGACACGCAGCGCCACGGAGATGCAGCCACCTCTGGTGCAGAGCACAGCAACCAGACAGCTCACAGTGGGGACATTTTGGCCATGTGCACTTTGGAAAACCCCTGTTCTTACGTAGGGAAATCCTGATCCTTTCCTCTGGGGCTGCAAGATAGTCGCAACAGATCCATTGCAGGGTGCTGGGCGCAGGATTTGTGGAGTCTGTAGAGAAGCTCTGGCATAGGCCTTACAGATCATGGCTGGGCAGGGGCTCTCTGTGCATGGCTCTGATGATGGATTGAGGTAGGGTGCTACTGGAGCAGGAGGGTCTCCGACCCACACGAATCCACCAGCCCTATGCCCTGATGTACAGGGGGCTGGGGCCGGGGGGATGGAGGAGGGGTAAGTAGAGCCCACTGACAGTAACTGCCTCTTTAGGCCTGGTGGGACAGGAAGCTATTAGGGTTCAGCACAGCTGGAAGGATTTTCCCCCATCAAAAGTGCTTCACGTCTCCGTCTCCCACACTGCGCTACACCAAAGCTCTGGTGATCCCTCACCAGGTGGGAGCCTCAGCAGAGGTTCTCCTCATATTTCTGTTCCCTGCTTTGCACCACCCCTCTGGTAGCCACCCTGGGGACTTTCCCTCGGCCAAGAGTGACAAGCTACAGATCGGTCCCTTCCTTCCCCACCCGGGAGTCTAGCTTCAGTCTGCCTTCTGAAGGCACCTGGAGCAGAGCGCAGCACAGAGGAGACCATCCGGCAAGGTCTACACCTCCATCCACATGGCCCCTGTAACTGGGTGATCACCAGTGCCGACAACACGCTCCCTTCATTGTGCTCCCAGCTGGGAGGGGCACCGTGGAAGACCCTGGTTAGACAGACGCGCAATCAGCCCCTGTCCATCATGTGCTGGGGCAGCCGGAGAGCAGTCATCCCTGGGTCCTAACCCCATGTCAGGTAAGCCAGGGTAAATTCTTTGTACTTACACAGCGTCTCCCATCCAAAGAGCGAGACAAAGGGGCCATGTGGTGTTGGCATCCGTCCCGTTGTGGAGATGGACAGGTACCGAGATCCCCAAGGTCACACAAGGAGTCACAGACGTCCACAGATAGGCTCCCTCGGGGCAGTCACCCTCAGAGAGGCCAGAGACCGAGTAGGCCTGCAGTGTGGGTAGCCCATTGGTGAGGTGGGGCGGAGGAGCTGGTCCCGTCGCTGCCTTCACAGGGCCTGTCCTGTGGACAGACAGAGGATGAGTCTCCAGGGCTGTCGATCAGGCACCATCATTCAGTTAAACTAAACATTAAAGTGGGAGAGCTCTCTGGGGCAGGTACCACCTTCTTGGTTCTGTGTCTGTACAGCGCCGAGCACAACGGGGCCCTGATCTTACACGGGGCCCCAGTTTAACCCATGCCATGTGTAGCTCTCTGCCCCTCTCTAGCGGCTCGGCCCCAGAGATTTCGGATGGTGCCACAGCCATTTTGCTAACGGATCTGTTCATTTCACTCAAGCAGTGGAGACTGACGCTCTTCGATTCAGAGTTTCAATCCCAGCAGACAACCTGCCCGGGACACTGTCATGCGAGGCACCGTTGTAATGCAACAAACCAACCACCTGATCAAACCTCCCGAGATTTCAGCAAAGCTTTCGGCTTGCTTAGGGGCCACGCTTTGAGTCTGCTCCAGTTCTAGCTGCTCCCTAGCCCAGAGCTGGTCTCTCTTTCCCAACATGTCGGGAAAGGATGTAAAAGTCAAACGAACCGAACAGTGACTCTGGGGAAAGGTGAGCCCCTGGCGTGAGTGGAGGTGCAGGGAAACCCTGAAATAAGGGGGGTGGAAGTGTGAACACAGGGGCCTTGCGGGAGGGGAATGGAGAGATGCCAGGAGCGCCTGGCGTGTGCAATACACTCATCCCACAGCAGCATCAAAGCGTGCGCCCCTCTAATTAAACTGCCCCCCAGAAACACTGCAGAGTGGGGCAGCATTGGGCACTCAAAGCTCGAGCTGGGGAGTTTTTCACAGCTAATTGCCAGGGGTTGAGCCTCCTTCCAACTGCTGAGTGAGGCCGAACACCCTCGAGTCCCAAGGACTTGTGGAGCATGGAGGATGCTCCCGGGATCAAGCCCGTGGTACTAATTGGGCCTAGCTGTGAGCTCAGCTGTAAGGAGCGAACGTTCCTACAACAGCACCACACCTACGGTAATAAATGTTGATGGGGAAAGGTGCAAAGGGAAGCCACAGAGAGGAAAGGAGTCCAAACAAAAAGGCCTGTTGATACAGCTCAGGGACTGTGTTAACACCATGCCCCGTAACCAAGAGAAGGGTTGGACTGAAAATCAATGGACCAAAATTGGTGTGTCGGAAATTAGGTCTAATTGGTGAACAAATTCACGAGGGGAAGGGCTGTTGACCCATTGCATCCTTCTGGGTTCCTCAAAAAAACCTAACACTTTTGGGAGGAGTGTGGGGGGGAGAATCAAGAGGATGAAACTGGCTGCCAACAACCGCTGGCTGAGAGACCGGAGAACAGGAATGGAGCGAGATTCCACATCACGGCTGCCACCCCCACCAGCTCCTGGGACCCAGGACCCACCATGACATTGTTAGGCCTTCGTCCTCCTGATTCTCAGCAACGTCCCGACAGGGCCAGGCCAAGAGAAGGACCCAGACTCAGGCCATATCTACTTTACAGACCTGTATCGGTATCACTACATCGCTCAGGGATGTGAAAAATCCACCCCCCTGAGTGACGCACTTCTACTGACCTACCTCCTCGTGTAGACAGCGCGATATCGATGGGAGAGCTTCTCCCGCCAACATAGCCGCCGCCTCTCAGGGAGGTGGATTAACTACGCCACTGGGAGAAACTCTCCTGTCGGTGTAGGAGCGTCTTCACGTAAGCGCTACAGCGGCGCAGCTGTGCCGACGCAGCGTTTGAAGTGTAGACCTGCCCTCAGTGCTGCAGGTTTTGATTCCAGCCCTGGGGCACAGTGTTCTGGCTGGCCAGGCAGTTGCGTGAGAGCAGCGGGGGCCCGAGCAGCACAGGCCCTTGTGCAGCTGCACAGGTCGCACAGACCCACGACGGTCACTGCTGCTCTGGCCGAGATTCCCCTGCACCACACAGGGTCTGTGCCGGTCAGCTGATCTGCACAGGATGGCCTTGTGGCTCAAGCGCAGCGCTAGGGCTCAGGAGATCTGGCTTCTATTCCCCGCGCTACCACAGAATGTCCCAAAGCAAGTCCTGTAGCCGCACTCTGACTCAGTTTCCCCGTCTGAGACCCAGGGATAACAATACTCCCCTGCCACGTAGGGGCACGGCGAGGCTTAATTCACTAGTGTTTTGGAAGCGCTTAGAGCTCCTTCAGTGGTCGGGCCAAACTGAAGTGTGGTGTAAGCAGGTCTAACTCCTGCTCTACTGCAGAGGCTCACAATCGCTCTACTGCTGCATTGCAAGGAGATGGCTTTGGCAGATTACACCCGGGGGTGGGGGGGGTGCCAGCGGCTAAGGCCTCCTTTAACCCCCCGAGGAGTTTCACCCGCTCACGCGGATGCTGCAGCCCTTTGTTCCTTCCCAGACAAACGATGGCAGCTGCCCATTGTTCCGCCCCTCACCAAGGCTGTAGCACAGAGGCGGGCAAACTACACCCCACGGGACCATCCTGCCCGGCCCCCCCCCCCCCCGGTCCCTTCCCCGCTGACCCCCCTCCCCCACAGCCACACCGCCGCGGCGTCCAGACATGCTGCTCTGAGCAGCATGGTAAGGGGGTCGGGGCCAGGGGGTTGGATAAGGGGCGGGGGATCCCGAGGAGAAATCAGGGGACAGGGAGCAGGGGGCGGTTGGATGGGGCAGAGGTTCTGGTGGGCGGTCAGGGTATGGGGAACATGTGTACGTGGGGGGGCTGGATAAGCGTGGGAGTCTCAGGGGGCGGGGGTGGGGATAGGGGTCAGGGGACCGGGAACAGGAGGGGATTGGATAGGTGTGGGGTCCCGGGGGGCCTGTCAGGGGGCGGGGGTGTGGATAGGGGGCAGGGTAGTCAGGGGACTGGAAGCAGGGGGGTTGGATAGGGGGCGGGGGTCCCGGGAGGGGGCGGTCAGGGGACAAGGAGCGGGCGGGGTTGGATGGGTGGAGAATTCTGAGGGGGGCAGTCAGGGGGTGGGAAGTGGGAGGGGGTGGATAGGGGACGGGGCCAGGTTGTTTGGGGAGGCACAGCCTTCCCTACCCAGCCCTCCATATCATTTTGTAACCTCGATGTGGCCCTCGGGCCAAAACGTTTGCCCACCCCTGGTGTAGCAGAACATTGTGGTGTCGTTATTAGTCAGCACATGGCAACGCCCTCTCTCCTTCCCTCGCATCACTGGTACCCCATGTCCCAGCACTCAGGGGTCACAAGAGCCGAGGAACGACCAACACAGGGGGCTCAGCGCCTGCATTCGATCAGTGACCGGACAAAGGAAGGAACTGCCGAGCCCAGGCAGAGGTGGGACGCAGACAGTAGAGAAAGGGGAGGATGTCATGCAGCCAGGGCTCCTGACGACTTGTTCCCTCTGCTTCCCCTGCCCCAGAGCTCAGCACCATCTGCACCATGCGTCCAACGTGCATCCACCAGCATCAATGGGAATCTGTCCTTCTCCCAATCTGGCTAACATTTCAGCTCATCCCTTACATGCAGACCAGAGACAATAAACCCAGCTTGGGCTAACCATGCCCTGGCCTTGCAACAGCTGGTCAGCTCCTACTTAAATGCTGGCTAAAGACATACTCTTGCCAAATAATCCATTTCACTGGATCCCATAAGTATTTAATGATGGTATTTTATTACAGATCCCCTGGCGGGGCTGGCCCAAGGAGGCACTACAGGAATTCACAGGGCCTCATAGTGCGTTAACCAATGAGACGAATTGCAGCATATTAAAGTCCATTTACAAATACAGCAGCAATGTCGATTATTAACGTAACAAGCCCCGAATAAGCAGCGACAGGTCAGTCCTGTTAGAAACAGGGGCAGGCAAACCCTGGATCTGGATTTTGCATTTGGCCGAGAGGTTCCAGCTGCAAACAGCAGCCCCATTGCTGGAGCAGGAGATTAGGCCTCAGTTTGCCCCTGACTCTGGTCCCATTGCCAAGGAAGGGAACCGAGCTGGCCCATAAGTTGTAAGCATGTGCAGGGCCCCCAAGCCGCCCTTATGCTTAAGGTCCTCTCTGATCAATGCACTCACAGGGAGATAGACCCATCCACAGCAAGTGTCACTAATTATACTAGCGAATGCCCCTGCCCCGCCTGTTTGCTGAGGTGACACATCACATCTCTTTTACAAAGCGAGACCCAGGCACAGAGACACTTGCCACAGGTCAGAGACAGGGCATGGCACCCAGGAGCACTATGGTAGCAACAGACCTTCTCCACATCGCCGTCACGGAGCTTAAACCAGGGTCAACGTCCTTTGTTTGTCTCGACGCAGCTGCGCACGTGTCCCACCCTGCCAAGGACCTGCCCCGCAGCAGCGCCGGTCAGATGGGCTCAGCTGAGCCCCCTTGGCGGCCTACGGCACTCGAGAGATGAGGGAGCGAAGCAGCAGGGGAGCAGTAGGGGGTTGCCAGGGGAGATGATCCACTCCAGGAAGTTTCACACCATCTGCATAATGAAGCGGCTGGAGAAGCCCTGGCCCAGGGGCTCCTATTCTAGTTTGGTAGCAATATTATTGCTTCCTGCGGGCTGCTGGTTTGCACCGACCCTGCAGGGAGGGAGCATTTGCCACAGTACCAGCTAACCCCTAATCTCTTTTGAAAAGCTCCATGTAAAAGGTCACTTCTCCCTGGCCAGCCTTCAGAGATGGGCAGAAGAGACCTTGGTTTAACATCTCATCGGAAGCATGCCATCTCTAAGGGCTTGTCTACACGGGGAAACTTACTGGCATAATCATACCTCTACAGTTATACCCGTGAGCCATTTTTAAACGACTCGCGCTGGTGAAAGGGGTCGTACGGCCCCTTCTGTAGATGGACACTTGCTGCCCACAATAGAGGTAGCAGTAGAGCAACAATCCTTACACCATCCACCTGTAACCCCAGAACCAACTCGGCCCTGGACCTGCCGTGGCTGGGAGAGGGGCAGCCCAAACCCAGTCCCGGCTCAGACCTGCCACGGCCGGAGGGGGGCACTTATCCCACGGCCCCAGCCCCGGAGCTGCGGCGGGGAGAGGCACCTCTCCCCACAGCCCAGGTGCTGCAGTGGGGAGAGAGAGCTGGGGGGAGTTCTCTCTCCGCGCCGTAGCACCGGAGCACCCTTCTGCACCCAAAACCCCTCATCCCCGGTCCCACCCCAGAGTCCACACCCCCAGACGGAGCCTCCATCCCCTGCACCCAACCCTCTGACCCAGCCCTGAGCCCCACCTCAGAGCCTGCACCCCCAGCCCACAGCCCTCACGCCCCAGCATCCCAACCCTCTGCCCCAGCCCGTAGCCCCCTCCTACACTCCAAACACCTCAGCCCCACCCCCACCAGATGAATTTTGTTATGTGCACTTATATGAAGATGATGTGTCACACATCACCTCCATATTGGTGCACGTAACAAAATTCATTCCGCACATGGGTGGGAAAAATTAGAGGGAACGCTGGCCCTGTGTATAGAACCAATGTGGAGTTTGTGCCTGGCTCATAACAGACTGAGGTTGGTACTCGAGCTCTTAAGACACCGCAGGACAGCTTGACACAGAGGCCACAGGCTCAAGCCCTCCTGCTGCTCACATGCTCGGGGTATCATGTGATAAATGGTGGCCCTTCCAGGAAGCTCAGCTGGGCAGAGCTCTCAGCTCAGGATGAGTGTCCCCAGAGGGGGAGGTCTGTTAGCTCAAAGCCAGAGGCAATGTCAGAATTCTCTGGGGTCCAGCCGCTAGAGGGAGAGAGCCACGCTCAGTGGTTTGAGCATTACCCCCCTAAACCCAGGGTTGTGAGTTCAATCCTTGAGGGGGCCACTTAGGGATCTGGGACAAAAATCAGTACTTAGTCCTGCTAGTGAAGGCAGGGGGCTGGACTCAATGACCTTTCGAGGTCCCTTCCAGCGCTATGAGATAGGTATATCTCCAGATATTATTATATTACTAAGCAAGCATTGACTGATGACATACTAATGTGCCCCAGCCACACCCTAGAGGAACCACCAATCTCCTCACTGGGGGAAAGAGGACCAAGTTAGCCCCTGACTTCTTGGGGTGGTTGTGGCCTAGACCAAGGCCAAGTTTATTTCATAGCTGGCTGAGTAAGGCATCAGATGGTAACAACCATCAACCAACTCCCAACACAGGCTGGGTTTGAACTGCTGCCCTAGAGCTGGGAGGAGCTGCAATTCACGACCAATCCCACGAGCTAACGAGTTCCCAGCTACACCTCTCTGAAAGGACAACAAGGCTCTGTAGTGACAACAGGGCTGGTCCACCTGAGCTTCCTGCCCGGGCCAGACACTGGCTTCTGCAGCTCTCTCGACAAAGGAAAGGATAATTGTCCCTATTATTCAGGGTCCTGCCTGGGGGCGGAGTTGAATACCTGCCCATGTCTCTCATGAATGCAGCAATTGTTCTGTCAGAGGGTAAACTGATATCTTGGGATGTCAACGGCTTAGTCACCTGCTAAGGAGCTATATCTATACACTTGTCAGGCCTATTGTTGCAATCCCCTTTCTAATGCCTCAGTCAAAGTGAGGCCTGGTCTACACTACAGGGGTAGGTCACCGTAAGCTGCCTTGCGTCCACCGAGCTGTGGAAGTGTCTTCACTTAAATTCGGCTCCCATTGATGTAAAGTGCCCCCCTACACCGATTTAGTAATGTCACCTCCCCGAGTGGTGTGGAGTCATGGTCAATGTCATTAGGTCGACACAGTGTCAGCGTAGAGCTGCCTAGGAAGGAGTACTGCGGAAAGGGATCTGGGCGTCATAGTGGATCACAAGCTGAGTCAACAGTGTAACACTGTTGCAAAAAAAGCAAACATCATTCTGGGAGGTATTAGCAGAAGTGTTGCAAGCAAGACACGAGAAGTAATTATTCCACTCTGATTAGGCCTCAGCTGGAGTATTGTGTCCAGTTCTGAGCACCACATTTCAGGAAGGATGTGGACAAATTGGAAAGAGTCCAGAGAAGAGGAACAAAAATGATTAAAGGTCTAGAAAACATGACCTACGACGGAAGATTGGAAAAATTGGGTTTGTTTAATCTGGAAAAGAGAAGACTGAAGCAATGGGCTTAAATTGCAGAAACGGCAGTTTAGGTTGGATATTAGGAAAAACTTCCTAACTGTCAGGGTGGTTAAGCAAATTGCCTAGTGAGGCTGTGGAATCTCCATCATTGGAGATTTTTAAGAGCAGGTTAGACAAACACCTGTCAGGAATGGTCTAGATCATTAGTCCTGCCACGAGTGCAGGGGATGGACTAGATGACCTCTCGAGGTCCCTTCCAGTTCTGTGATTCTTCAGGTCTTGGAAAAGTTTACAGGGAGAAATCATTAGCTGGTTGCGGGGTACAGGATAAAAACCCGATCGGATGTCATGCTCTTCTTTGCATGAACCATTTCAACTAAACGTTTGCTCGCTTCATCTTGAAAGCCCTTATTTCAGTGGATCTTGAATCTCCTACTTCATATGAACAGCCATAGTGGGCCAGACCAATGATCTATCTAGCCCAGTGTCTTGCCTCTGACAGTGGCCAGTGCCAGGAATGAACAGAACAGGGCAATTATTGAGTGATCCATTCCCTGTTGTCCAGTCTCAGCTTCTGGCACTTGGACGTTTAGGGACATCCAGAACGTGGGGTTGCATCCCTGATCATCTTGGCTAATAGCCATTGATGGACTATCCTCCAGGAACTTCTTTAATTCTTTTTTTAACCCAATTATACTTTTGACCTTTACAATGTCCCCTGGAGGGAAGGAAAGGGGCTTTCAGAGGATGGATCTACAAGAGAGTTGTGGGTCCCACTTGACATAAGTAATAAAACATGGGGGACGCCTTATTTCTTGGGAGACAGGATTAGCGAGGTAAATGAATCAGCAGGCTGGAAACAGAACATCTGGACTAGCTAAGATAAGGGGGACACCCAGGAAACCATTTATAATGGGCAAGATAATGGATAAGCTAAGCCTGGAACATAAGATGGGGTACAGAGTAAGTTGCGCATGGACAGTGCACACTGTACAGAGATTGGTTTCTGGAAAGTGACCGTGCCAATCCCAAAATGTGTGATTCAACATACAGTAAATGCCATATAACGTGTAATTATATATAAAGGAAGAGATTTGCTATGTAACTTTGGATGTGTGGTACGCCCTATACACACCCCCTACGCTTGAGTCTGAACAACTCAGCCTAGCTGGGTCGTATGCCAAATAAAGGAACCAGAGTGACAAGACTGGAGTCAAACTGAGTTCTTGGGGAATCGAGGGAAGAGGTCTCAGGGAAAACCCAACAGCGTGGTGCCATGACACAGATCCGCTCGTCTGGAGCAGGTAATGTATACACCCCTTAGAGTAAGGGTCGCGACCCAGGGTTAAAGGAAATGGCATTGGAAGGGTTTAAGGGTTTAAACAAAGTTCGCACCACACTGGAAAAGTAGGTTAAATCTAAGGGACTCCCCAGAAGTATTACAGGGAAACTAAGATTGGGTGAAAAAAGGAACTCCAGAGAGTGGTACCGGAGAGGAAAAAAAGAATGCATGGCAGAGCACAGCAGAGGTCCTCTGAAAGCCACTGAAATGTTCAAAAATTCTCGAAAAAGCAGGAGGAAAACAATGTCTATTACCTATTTGCATAAATCCAAAGTAAAAAGCAGCCGTCCTTCCAGAATGCTCGGTTTAATAATGAAACCCAGTTATGGCAGTAAAACTCTGTGCAGTTATGTCCGGCGACACCCTTAGTAATAAAACAAATTATGCAATGGGGAGGTCAAGTGGTGACAACTACTACCACGATATGCTCTTCCCCCCGAAAAGCCTTTACAGCCATTCTGAAGGAAATGGGCCCTTCCCGATGAATGTGTCTGGCAATAATTAATTGCGCCAGTTGCTGCAGGCAGAGTGGCAATCTCATTTGAGTTACTGGACTATAATAATTCAGTCAAAATCTCTAAAAAGAAAATAGGGATTTCAATATGGTTTCACTGCTTCCAGATATACTAGTGAAAATGTAACAAAATCTGACATCAAAATATAATTAAGAGCAGCGCAAAGGGCATTAATCGGCTCAAACCACAGACTGTAAAAAGGGGAGAAAACACCTAGTCAGTGAAAAAAATACCGCCCATCCCAAAAAAATAAATGTAAGCGTAACAGTCAGGTTACTAATGCATCACTCCTTCCACTCTGCCAACAACGCCAGCCTGAAAAGTTTCTGCTACCACTGGCTGGAATTATTATTATTAATTTTTTTTTTGGTTGATTTTCAACCACATTACAGAGCTGGGCAAATTTTGGCGAAAATGAAAATGTTGATGAAAAATATTCAGCCCGATTCCAGCTGCTACTTTCTGCTCCTTCAGAACCTTCCTTAAGACCCACCCGCACTGCAATGCCTGTAAGAAGCATATGCGGGTTAATGGTAGATCCAGGAGAACCCAGACTGTGAGTCAAGCAATCTGGGTTCTCCTCCGCTCCCACTAACCTAATATGGGACCTTGGGCAAGTAACTCCACCTATCTGTGCCTCTAGGACCACCTCTCGCTAAGTGTTTGTACACAGCCTGGCGCTAGGAGGCTGGTTGGATACTACGGCTATGTCAGGTGGTAACTGGGTTGTCAGCGTATGGAATGTAAGGTGAGGCTAGATGGAATTGTGCAGCTCTAAAATGCTGGACTGGAGCCACGGGAGCGGGGGGTTGTTATGAGAAACTGAATAACGATTGCTACAGAAAATGGGGTGGCTTTCCTGCAAACTCTGATTCTGCAGTGGGAAGAAATACCTGCATACCCTGTCCTGTTGCCAGCTCAGTGGATTGCTGCCAGGAAGTCCCACCCTCTTTCAGACAGAGGACTGTAACCCCAGAGCCCTTATCATAATATATTTAAAACCTCCCATAAAATTCCAGGGCTGATCCTTCTAGCCTGGACTATGCTGGCAGAAATCAAGTATGGAATTCCCCAGTGTCCCAGCTCCACTGGCAGGAGCAAGGATGGAAGCCACAGTGGAGACAGGGCTCAGGCATTTTTCTCCCTGTATGATGTCTGCAGGTGTTAGACAGCAGAGTGGTTAGGAACAGCTGAGCCCTGCCCAGGGAAGTGCTTTCACCATTATTACCATCTATGGATCTACACCACCAGGGAACCGTGGGGTTTATTTTTGCCAACCCAGAGGCAGCCTCTGTTAAACTCTGCCTCAGTGATGACCCCACATCTGTCCTAGAGCTTCACTTCCACAGGAGTTTGACAGAAACACCGGAAAGATCCACATCCTCCCCAGGGCCGGCTCTGGGATTTTTGCCGCCCCAAGCGAAAACAATTTTGGCCGCCCCCCCGTTTTTTTCTTACCCCACCCCCGGCCCCGCCTCAACTCCGCCCCTTCCCCAAATCCCCAGCCCTGCCTCCTCCCCCAGGCTCTCAAGCCTAGGAGGGAGGGAGACGGAGAAGCAGCGCGTGCGCCGCGGCCACTCGGGGTCTCCCTCTCCCTCCCAGGCTCTCAAACCTGGGAGGGAGGGGGAGATCCCGAGCGGCCGCGGCGCGTGAAACAGCTGTTTCGCGCGCCGCGGCCGCTCAGGATCTCCCCTTCCCTCCTGGGTTTGACAGCCTGGGAGGGAGGGCGAGCAGCGGCGCGCGAGCAGCAGCAGCGGAGGTGAGTTAGGGCAGCCGGGGCACATTTTTAGGGGCGGCATGGCCCGCGCCAGAATGCTGCCCCTAAAAATGTGCCGCCCCAAGCACCAGCTTGTTTTGCTGGTGCCTAGAGCCGGCCCTGATCCTCCCCCATTCTCCCAGTGGAAATTCAATTTAGCATCTGTCCTTGTATAGTGATTTCCACTCCCCAAACCCCCGATTTAGGAGAGGTGGGTGGACTCGCCCTCCCGCTCCCGGGAGACGCTGTGTGTTGCCAATCCCCCTTGACGAACACATTTTATTGGAGGTCCTCACCACACAGGCAAGTGGTTCCCATCCCAGCTCACATGGCCGCTTTCTCCCCTCGCTTCCTTTCCTGCTGCTGTCTGGCCATAGTTCCTTTCCACCACCCTCCTCTAGCAGAGGGGACCAGCAGGGCACCAGCAGGTGGCTCTCTCCCAGATTGCTACTGAGGGCTAGACCTTGCAAGGACTTGCGACATTTGGATTTTTAACACTCCCAAACATCACAGGGGTTTGAAGGCTGGGGATTTTGGTTAAACCACTCGCTAATGCATGTGATGTCAGGCTTTACAGGTACGTGAGCATTTAATCATTGAAATACACAGTTCATTTCAAGGGGTAGCGACCTACATAGGGGTAGGTATCTGCACAATCACCTTCAGTAACCCCACAAGTCAGTCTTTGTCCCCCTCTTGTGGCTGATTCACAGAAGGGGTTGAAGAGTCTGTGGTTGCTAATTGAGGGTACATCTAGACTGGCATAAAGGCATCTCTCTGTATGTGTGTATATATATCTCCTCAATATATGTTTCACTCTATATGCATCCGAAGAAGTGGGCTGTAGTCCACGAAAGCTTATGCTCTAATAAATTTGTTAGTCTCTAAGGTGCCACAAGTACTCCTGTTCTTCTTTTTGCGGATACAGACTAACACGGCTGCTACTCTGAAACCTGTCTTTAAAGCAAGTTAGCTGACATTTTAAAATCCTGCTGTGGACGGGACAAGCTGTATTTTAATGTGTGTTAGCTGGAATTGTTAAAATACCTCTTGTTCGGTTCACAGCACTAGGGTTTGAAAACATGTTGGCTAAATTGCTTTAACCAACATGTTTTGAAAATACACCTTTTATCCGAGCCTGGACAAGCCCTAAGGCATTTAATTCTTTATTCAATTGTTTGAGGCTTATGCTTTCGTTACTGAAGGTCCTATCTAACTCACCTGATTGGTCCACGCTGGTTCAAGTTACATATGCCCAATATACTATTTCCAGTCTCCTGTAACAAAACCATAGTCACGTAGGATTTCCCAGTGCCCATGACACAGCTACTTAGAACTTCACTGTGACATGTGAAAGCCCAGATCCTCCTGCTCCCAAAGCACTAGCCCACATGTTTTATTATTATTTGTATATGATAGTGCCTAGGAGCCCTAGTCATGGACCAAGACCTCATTGTGCTAGGCGCTGTACAAACATAGAACAAAACAGTCCCTGCCCCCAAAGAGCTTAAAGGAGAATCTCCATTAGCTATTAGCAGCATAATGTTTATGACCCAGTTGAGTGGTTCTCACTCCACCCAGTAGAGGGCAGTCCTGCATACACTCTAGCCAGGACATTCAAGTAACAACTAATAATTATTCAACCAATTCCCCCCTTCAAACTTTGCAGTGCCTGCACACCTAGAGTTACCTCTACCCTGAGAAAAGTCTTCAGTGTAAAAAATACCTCCCCTCGCCCTGCTACTACAAGGGCGGCAAATCAAGGCTTTGCCAAGCTCCCTCAAGAGGACATTCAAAGCCAACAAGTATGACAATTATTTTTGCCCAAACGTTAAAACTTCTGCGAAGAAGTTAAGCGCCTGAAAAGGTGCTTTTGTTAGGATACGCTCCTCACCCCAGCATCACTTGTCATCTACACCCACTCTGGCTTTGTATCACCCCAGTTCCAAAGCAAAGGCACTCTCCACAACACACACAGGGCCAGAACGTCTCAATTAGGACAAATCTCCCTTCCCCCAACTCACACACATCAGGTAAGTGTCACCCCTGGGAGTCCCCTGAGCAGTTTGGTTCTCCCTGAACCCTCCAGTGCCTCCTGGAGCAAAAGGACAGGGGGTTGGGGCACAGGGATATGGGTTGAGAGGGATTTGGGGACAGGGATGAGGGGGGCAGGTGAGGGACCCTGGGTCAAGGAGTAGGTAGTAGGTGATGTCTGAAGACAGGTGGTAAGGGCTCTTTGGGGGAATGTGCAGGGGGTTTGGAGGGTCCCCTGGGACAGGGGATAGGAGCTCCATGGGGAAAGTGTGGGGGGAGAGTCAGGGCCTCCTGGGACGGGGGGGGGGGGAGATCGGGGATCCCCTGGGGAAGGAGGGAGAATCAAATACCAGATGGGGGCTCCCTGGGGAAGGTGAATGGAAGCTCGGGGTGGGGGGGGGTCCCGTAGGACTTGGTATGGGGGCTCCATGGGAAAGATGAATGGCGTTTTAGGGGTTCCCACGGTGGGTCGGGGGTCCCCGGGGCAGTGGATTGAGGCTCCCTGGGGGTGGGATCAGGGGTCCCCAGGAAACGGGAAGGGGGAGCCCTGGGGGAGGTCGGGGGGTCCCCGGGGCAGGCTATGGGGGCTCCCTTGGGGGGAATTCGGGGGGTCTCCAGGGAGGGGCTTCGGAGCTCCTTGGGGAAGACCCGGGGATCCTGCGGCACCTCTCGAGTCCCCGGGCCGTGGCAGGGGCAGCGAGCCCTGGCTCCCCGCAGCGCCGTCCAGCCCGCCCCGCTCCCCGCCGGCACTCACCCGCCGCTCGCTGGCTCGCTCCCCGCCGGCTGTGGCTGCAGCACGTGGGGGCCGCGCTCGGAGCCGCTGCCCCGTCCCAGCCCCGCCTCGCCTCGCCCGCCCAGGCTGGGAGGGGAGCGGAGCGGAGCGCAGCGTCCCCCGGCTGGGGCCATCGGCACCGACCGTCCCGGGGCAGGGCCACCTGCTGCTGCTGCCCCACACTGCCGCCGGGGGGAGCCTCTGCCCCAGCTCGGGGCCCGGGGCCCCTCTCCCCTGATCGGTGTCCCTGCCCCCTCCAGTACCTCAGCCCCAGGGGCACCCCACACAGCCCGGGCCCCACCGGCTCCCTGCCACGTCCCCCTAGGTGAGGGGTCCCGGCTCCCTGCCATTTGCCAGCAGCCCCCGGGCCATCGGTCCCAGCTCCCTGCCACGTCCCCTGGGTCTGGGTCCCGGCTCCCTGCCACGTCCCCGGGGCCTGGGTCCCGGCTCCCTGCCATTTGCCAGCAGCCCCC
Source organism: Chrysemys picta bellii (assembly GCF_011386835.1). Lineage (NCBI taxonomy): Eukaryota > Metazoa > Chordata > Testudines > Emydidae > Chrysemys > Chrysemys picta. The sequence continues at coordinate 344,019,984 of NC_088791.1, forward strand.
GGGCCAGCGGTCCCGGCTCCCTGCCACGTCCCCTGGGTCTGGGTCCCGGCTCCCTGCCACGTCCCCGGGGTCTGGGTCCCGGCTCCCTGCCACATCCCCGGGGCCTGGGTCCCTGTCTCCCTGCCACGTCCCCGGGGCCTGGGTCCCGGCTCCCTGCCACGTCCCCGGGGCCTGGGTTCCAGCTCCCTGCCATGTCCCCTGGGTACAGGGTCCTGGCTCCCTGCCATGTCCCCCAGGCCTGGCATCCTGGCTCCCTGTCATATGCCCCCAGCCCCACCCCCTGCTTGGCTAGAGTCATCACTAGGACGGATGCAAAAGTCTTGGGGAAGTCAGGAGGCGCTGAAAGGGCTGGCCCAGCATTTCCCTCTTCTGTACTCTTAGTCTTTCCTGTTCCTCTTCTCCATGCCAGATCACCCCTTGCTGCTGTCGCCAGCTTCGGCACCCTTTGGCCTAGCGGGGTCTGTGACACCAGTCGCTCTTGGTTCATGGAATTAAATGAGCCCTCTGTGCACTATGGCAGCTGGCAGCCCTGGGAAGTGTGATCCCCAGAGAGCCGGGGCAGTGGCCCGGCAGCCTGCCCCTACCGGTCATGGGCCTTGTTCCACGCTCCACAGATCTCCTTAGCCCCGGTCCATCTGGGTGGAGAGCTGGGTGCAGGAGCCAAGCTGCACTGATGGTGTTGGCCGGGGAGCATTCCCACGAAGGGGATGAGAGAACGTACAACACATGCCAGATGCTAGTCGCCTTGTTTAAGGCACTACGGGAAGGCGCTCCGCTACGCCGGTGGTGAGCGCGGTATCAGAAGTGTTAGAGAATAGAATGTGTGTCCCAGCTGATTCTGTTTGATCTCTTGGGTGCCTTTGCTGTGGTGAGTAATGAGGGTGTGTGGTCGTCCTTAGCAGGAAGAGGTGAGACAGCTTGGCAGTGGCTCCATTCCTTTTAATACGGAAGGACCCAGGTGGTGATCCAGGGCAATTGATTATCTAAGCCAAGGGCTCTCTTTTGAAGGATACTGTATGGTCGTGCAGTATGCGTATACTAGGTGGATTAGCAAGGAGATGTGGGTCACGCTATCTGCTGTGTGTTGAGAATAACTATCCTTATAGCTCCGTTATGGATGATCCCACCGGTGGAGAGGGCTGGCTACCTGCTGCCTACTGGAGACTGGGGTTGGGGTGAGGTCTCATTGGGTGAGGCTCAGTCAGGACCAGATGGAGGTAATATTGTTCGGGTGGGGGACGTAGCTAGAAGAACTGACTGGAATTTGATCAGCTCTGCCAACTGACGGTGACTGGCCACTATATGTGAAAGAGGTTAGCAATTTAGAGGTGTTCTTAGACTTGGGGCTGTTCTGGGGGCCTAGATAGCTGAGGCCCTTGAGCATTCTCCAGGAGAGCCCCTCACCTCTAGAACACGCTTCCCACCCTGCTGTGCCCGGGCTGATGGGCTGCACTGCAAGGCTCATGGGGGAATTACATTGGGGACTGGACCCAAGGATGGTTATGGGGGACCGTGGCATTGGATCTAAACTATTTAATCATAGAATCATAGAACTGGAAGGGACCTAAAAGAGGTCATCTAGTCCAGTCCCCTGCACTCATGGCAGGACTAAGTATTATCTTTTAGACCATCCCTGACAGGTGTTTGTCCAACCTGCTCTTAAAAATCCCCAATGATGGAGATTCCACAACCTCTCTGGGCAATTTATTCCAGTGCTTCACCACTCTCACAGTTAGGAAGTTTTTCCAAATGTCCAATATAAACTGCCCTTGCTGCAATTTAAGCCCATCCTCAGAGGTTAAGAAGAACAATTTTTCTCCCTCCTCCTTCTAACAACTTTTTATGTACTTGAAAACTGTTATCATGTCCCCTCTCAGTCTTCTCTTCTCCAGACTAAACAAACCCATTTTTTTCAATCTTCCCTCATAGGTCATGTTTTCTAGACCTTTAATGTAATGTTATTCCTTATTCCTTGAATAAGGAATCTTGTAACCCCTCCCCAAGCTTGGGATGAGCCTTTCCATTGTATTATAGACCAAAATAAATAGACACGGTCCCCCTCCTTCCCACTACAGGCTTTGTGCATATGGGTATCAGGGTTTCTCCCATGTGCACTTGGAACTTGATCCTGCAGGCCTGCACCCCAGTGATCCCAATTGACTTCGATGCTGTGAGCAAGGACTGCTTCTGCCCTGGTAAAGGTTGCGGAACAGGGTATCCAGGACGTTGCATAGGAAGTTTTGTGCACGTAAGAGTTGGCATGCATAACTGTCTGGAGTTTGGGAGGGGATGTCTGAGAGCACCATTATTTAATTTCTTACTAGAGAAACCAGCATTTCACAATCCTGGCTTCAGGCAAAGGAAGAGAACAACATGTGGGTCCACTCCCGCTCCCATTGAAATTAAGGTCAAAACTCCCATCAACTTCAGTGGGAGCAGGGCTGCACCGTGTTATTTGTGCTTTGTGGCATGACTGTAATCCACATTCAGTCTGATCTCTGTGTACCCTAGCTCATTAATAGACAAACCCAAGAGATATACCTGAGTTACACTTCAGACAAAGTGTAACCCTTCTGCCAGGTGGAGCCGGCAGCAACCAGGGCTGGGATCAGTATCTAGGGGTTCCTTTTCAACAGTACAACACAGAACTGGCTCAAGCCCCCACCCAGTAACCTGGGAAAATTCCACACCACCCGTGGGTGCCTGAGAGGCAAAACTTCCCCACTCGCAAGCACAGAGTCTGAGTGTAGAAAAGAAACTTTTAATGAAAGGAGGGAAGTCACCCAGCATTAATTAGGGTAAATGCCACAAGCAGGATTCATAAACATAAAACTGAGCAGGACACCCACCCCAGGGCGCGTGGGGCAGAGCCTTCCGCCTCATGTTCTACAACCAAAAGTTCCTTTTCTGTGCCCCTCTCTGCTCCCTCACCATACCCCCTCTCAGGGGTTGTCCTTGGTCAGTGAAGACCCAGGGGTCAGAGGTGCATCTGTGTGAGTTCACCTCCCACCAGCAGAAGAAAGCACCTTGCTTGCTCTGCCATCTGAGCGCTTGCTCTGGCTGGTTGCCCTACCAGCTGTGGTTCCTCTCCGCTGGCTGCCCCGCCAGCCACTTGTTCGCTGCGCCCGCCGGCCACCTGCCTCTCTGCTGGTCAGTCTCTTAATGATTTTCAGCTTTTTGCAGGTTGGGTAGAAACACAACCCCACCACAAGTGATTTCAGCTCTTATTTAAGCACTTAAATAATAAAGGCTTTTAAGAGACCCTATTTAGCTCTGTCTTTGAACAGTGGGAAGGACCAGGTTAAACCAGACCAGGGACCCTTTGGAAGAATCCACATTTTTCAGCTGGGACATCTGGCATTTGAGACCCTGGCTTAATGAGGTCTTTTCAGCTGAGGGTGAACCCCTCATTTGGCCTAAACTAAGCACAGTTCTGCTCCCCTTTATTCATACAACAACATTGATAACTACATCTCTCTACCCCTGCTTTCAGTACTAAAGTGATTTGTAACCCAATACCAGCCAAAGTGGATCACTTTGAGCAACACAGCTCTATCTGCTGGATATCTTGGCAGAGTAGGTGTGTTCATGTAAATACAGTTTGCTACTGAAGTCTCTCCCCTCCCAGCTAGCTGTCAGGAGAGATCTCATTCAAACCCTGCTTACATAGGTATCCCTGGGGATGGGAACTCAACTGGTAACACTACAAGCTACCATTTACCTACATGTGCCATACAGAGTCCTTGAATGCACCTTCACCCCTAGGTATAAAACTGGTCCGCTATTAAACACCTTTTTCAAAACATAATTATTATTAAACATAGGGATGAAGGATGGTCTTCTGATTACAGCACCGGGCTGGGAATCAGGAGATCTGAATTCTATTCAGGGCCTGCCCATCAGCCTCCTCGGTGCTCTTGTACACAAGTCACTTAGCAGCTTCATGCCTCAGTTTCCCCACCTGTAAAAGTGGGTAATAACAGCTAGCTGATAGGGGTATTGTGTGGCTTAATATAGCCATGATTTTTGAGATCTTTGGATGGCAGCTGATACAGAAGTGTTGTTATGCTTTCCTTAAGGGGATATCGGTCATCTATGGTGCTTATATGGCCTCCATCACCACAGCAACTGAGAGCCTTGCAATCTTTAATGTATTTATACTCAGGACACCCCTGGGAGGCAGGGCAATGCTATTATGCCCATTGCACAGTGCAGATCTGAGACTCAGGAACTAAGTGACTTGCCCAAGGTCACACAGGAAGTCTGTGACAGGGGAGGGACTTGAGAAAGGATGTCACCCTTGGTGTCCTGGCTAAGTTCCAGTTTGTGTAGTTAATGGTCATTTGTCTCCTTATATTTTCCTTGACGTTTCATATGGATCCACAATTCCTAAAATGTTAGGTAGTGTTGCCCTGTGCTGTGAAACAACTGCCATGTTACACCCCAGAACTGGCTGTGTTTCGGTGGTGGTGGAACAGATACCTGCTGTACATGCTGTCTGGAAAGCTCTTTGAATTCTTTGAGCAAATGGGAACAATTATTCATAAACATTCCTCCCCTGACGGCTGTTGGTCAAACAACGACAGGTCAAAATTGCATTGGTGCTTTAAGTAAGCTGAGGCCACAAACTCATTTCACCTGTGATCTCCGCCAAAGTTGAAACGACTGGGCCATCTGTTTAAGAACTAGTGTGAGAACAGAAAAACATGTGAGCAAAGAATTAAACCAAGGTGAAGGAATCTATTGAACTATGTTGTCTCCTAATGATTTTGTTCTAAGCAAGCTGTCTTTTTCCCCTTACATTATTTTGGGATCGTGGGGGAGGAGAATTTGGTAACCTGTTTTGAATAGAAACAAAGATGAAAATCTCCATGTCAGGACAGGGGGAGCTGGCAGTTGGCAGGGGCGGTTGGAGGACGTCAGGCCTGATGATGCATTACTCATTTGAGCTATCTGTCTTGTTCATGGACTTTTAAGACAAGTAGTCATAGGTTAATATCAGCTGACCTATGAAAATCCCTGATGCCCAAGCTAACTTCTGCCTAATAACACAGTAACAATCCAGTGGCCACCCAGGATATGTGGCTGTAGATTTGTTACACTGGCAGGACTGAGTGTAGGTAAAACCCAGATTCGGGAGCACAAGTTTTTCCTAAAAAGAGGAGTGTGCAATGAACTAGCTAGTATGCATAGGTACCACTGTCTTCTATGGGATGGAATTGCTCAACTCTTTGTCATAGGCTCTATAGTGCTAACTTTCATGGAGATTCTCCTTTCGTTCGAGTGGTAAGGGCCTGTGCTTTTTGAGTAGGAGGATCTGAGCTCTATCACAGTTGTCACTGAGGTATCCCGGTGCTCCTGGTACCCAGCGCAGTGACATAGGCAGACATGGATTTGCTACAGTAGAATAGAATAATTTGTCTGGGGGGATTGCTGTCATACCGCCCCCTACCCCAGCAATAAAACATATTGCATGTGCTCCCTGTCCCTGTTGGGAACCATTTTCCTCTGCTGCAGCTAGCGACCATGATGCCGAAGTAAGGAGAAGTTCAGCTCTGTCCAGCTCCCAGGGGGTTAGACTCACAGCCCCCGCGCTCCTCTGGCGAGAGCTAACAAGCTGGCACTCGATCCATCGTGAACTGAATTCTGTGCTCACGCTCATGATTGATTAGCTTGTGCTGGGCCCTGCTTTGTTCTTTAGCCCTGGGGATGTTTGACACCGGGTTGCAATAGCCGATGGAATGGAGCCAGCACAGAGATTAGAGCGGGTAATAATTGCCTAAACAGTAACAGAGCCGGCCCAGAAAGGCTTCAAATCAGGGAAGCTGCCACCTTTGGCCTGTGACCTGTGCTTTCTGCTCAGCGAGCTGTGGAACCTCCAGAGGCATGGTTGGTTTGTCCCAGATTGGAGATGACGCCCTGCCCCAATTTGGAGTGACGGTACCTGTGGGGCGTCCTCCCCTGCCAGACAGCAGCTGAGTGGGGCCCTGCCCCTTGCCCTCAGGAGTAGCAGGGGTAACAAAGGGGTTCCCTTTCCCCCATTCCCAGAGAGGCAGGGACACCCGCCTCCCCCAGTACCTAGCTTAGCAGATGGGGTGTATCAGCTTTGGTGGGTGGGCTGGGCCTGCCGCCCTCTTCAGCTACACACAGGGTCTGTCCACCCAGCAAACTAACCTCTGCGGGTGCGAGTCTCAGAGCCCAGCTCAACGAACTCAGGCTCACGGTGCGGGGACAGAAATAGCAGTGTAGACCCTCGAGCCTGGGCTGGAGCCCAGGCTGTGGAACCTGGCGAGGGAGGAGGGGCTCAGAGCCCGATCCTGAACATCTACACGGCTGCCTTTAGCCCTGCAGTGCGAGCCCCCTGAGTCAGAGTCAGTTGACCCGGGCTCTGAGACTCACTGTCTTTTTTGGCAGTGTGGACATACCCACGGAATCCTCTGTTGGGGGTCGGGTGTGGGGGTCGCAGGGCCTTCACCCCTCATTTCCAGATGTCGTTAACAGCCATTCCAAAGGCTGGAAACTGACAGGAGACAAATGCAGACTAGAAATAGTGTGCACATTTTTCACAGGGTGGGTAATGAATTAATCCCTGGAGCAGCGGACTTAGGGAGGTGGGGGATTCCCCAGCACTTGGGCTCTTTACATAGAGAGTGGATGTGTTTCGAATAGACGTGCTAGCCTGTGTTATGCAGGAGATCAAACTAGATGGTCCCGTCTGGCTTTATCCGCTTTGAATCTCTGAACACTCCACTGTGATACGCGGGGCAATTCATTTCTCCGAGCTGTTGGTTCAGGCTGGCTGCAGGCTCAGGCAGACGTCACTGCACTGGCTACAGTCAGGTCATGTTTTCAAGTTTGAATTTGAAACCATGCACTAGACTTGAACACAATCCTTCTTAACGCCTTGTCTGCACACAAAACGTGCACAGGTTTAACTAAAATCGGTTTTAAAATTAAACTGCAGCAAACCCCTATGTGGACACACTTAAATCGGTTCACAACTGATTTACCTCGATCTAGCTTAAGGCAATTCCTTACCAAATTAAGGTAAATTGCTATAAATCATTTATAAACTGATTGGAATGTACCACACAGGGATTTGTGCCAGTTAAAATAAATCCATTACAAAACAATGACACGGCTCCCCAAGTGTTAAATGTGCTCATGTGCCTTTGTTTTCCTTACCTTGGACAATGTGTCCTGGCTCTGCTCGTGCAATGACTGTCTCAAGCCTATCAAGGTGCAGGAGGCAGTTGCACCGCCTTTGAACCAAATGCACAGCTGGCAAAGCGCCCATAGGCTGCAGGATTTGGATGTAAAAGAGCCGAGTGTGTTTGGCAGAAAGGCTCCAAGGTGTGATTTAGCTGATATGGAGGGAATCAGAATGGGGGAGCTGGTTTGCTAGCTTAAATGGTGGCACTTCCAAAGGTTACTTAGTGTTTTGTGATTTACCCATTTAACCACTGAGTCTTACTTGCAGGATGATTTAATGATCATTTACAAGGGGTGACCCTTCTCTAGAGTTATTAATAGACTGTTTCTAAATTGCACCTAATACAGGAAGGGAGGGAGGCGTTTCATGGCTCACCGTGAGATACTTTCTTCCCTTGTTTCTTCTAAAGAAGTCCAGGGTTTTCCACGGTGCTGGTCACAACTCACCGATTGTTCTTTTGGTGGAACGGGCAGAACATCAGGAGATGTGAGTTCCAGTCCCGGCTCTGCCTGCGTGACCTATGGCGCGACTTCTCAGTGCCTCCATTTACACGTGTAAAATGGGTGTAAGGACCAATGGGGGATTATTTCCATTGCTTTGTCCTGTAGATTTGTGACTCAAGCAATATGGCTTCCACCACTTCCTTTGAGAGACTCAGTCTACAGTCAAGAGAAGTATGGGGTAGCGGTCTAAGCATAGGACCGAGAGCCAGAAACACCTGGCACTAGGTGATGCTTTCAGAAGAGCCCAAGGTTAAGGCTGTGTTGTTTGACATTAAAGAAGCCAAGGCACTTCTGGTATGAGAAACGGTTTGTCCTGGTATAACTGGCCAAAACTACATCCTTGTTTCACTTCCCCATCCTATAGTACTATTGTACAATATGCTGTGTGCCCGTTATTCACCAAAGAATTGCACACATCCTGTTGTTTTTGTCATCCTGTTTTTCCCAGCATACCACTGAACCCCATTTTTGCCTCATCCACCTAACAGTACAGTACCTTGTTTGTTAGACTGTGAGCTCTTTGGGGCAGGGCCTCTCCTTTTCTCTATGTTTGTACAGTGCCTGTACTATGGGACCCAGCCCAGATTGTGACCTCTAAGCCCTAAATGTGAATAATAACACCTGCTGACCCTCCACCCCAGAGGTGGCTGCATTCAGTGTTGCCGTCTGCATAGCAAAGCCTTTGGGATTGATCAGGGTGAAAGACTTTCTGTAAACCTCAGTTGTTGATTGTTACCTGGGGTTCTTTCAACCCAAAGCTCTTGGTAACTTTTACTCTGTGCGAGGCGGTGTCAGGAAATAAACCAGGGGAGACACGGCTGTCCGACCGATAGCTGGCTGGCACACACAGGACAACACGAGAGTGCTTTCACTTAAAGCTAAACTTGACTTAGTCTCAAGCACTTACATACGTCCACAACAGGTCAGTAGAACACCCCCAACCCTCGATAATTACCGAAGCGGAGTGTGGCTCTCAAGTGGCCCAGTGGCAGCCCGTCTGCCGGTGGGGACTGCAAGATGGATCCAGAGGGAGAGTCCAGAAGAGTCCAACTACCTCAAACTTTCCCCCTTTATTTATACATTAGTAATAGAATGACATGTCCCTTAAAGAAAACTTGTTAAGCAAGCAGTTCCAATGGGCAAGCAAAAGGCTTCCTTGATTATTGATTAACCAGGTGTGGGTTTTTCCCAGGAGCGGCGCCAGGGTTTTTGGCGCCCTAGGCGGGGGTCCTTCTGCACTCCCGGTCGTCGTCGGCAATTCTGCGGTGGGGGGGGTCCTTCCACGCTCCCGGTCTTCGGGGCACTTCGGCAGCGGGTCCCGGAGCGAGTGAAGGACCCACCGCAGAATTGCCACCGAAGATCCGGAGCGCAGAAGAACCCCCCGCCTCCGAATTGCCGCCAACGGCGGCAAAATGCTGCCCCCCCAAATCCTGGCGCCCTAGGCGACTGCCTAGGTCACCTAAATGGAAGCGCCGGCCCTGGTTTTTCCCAGAGTTTGCAGCCTTGAGACCTTGTTAGACACATTCCTGAGGGCACATCCTGCTCTTCTAAGATCCATGTGTCAGCAACTTCAACACAATTTTTATCAGGAAGGACGCGGGGTCAATCTGCCCTTTCTGTGGCACCCAAAAACCCCTCCCCTCCTGCCTTGGTTAAGCTGAGGCTGCGACATGGCCAATTTACAGCCTGCTGATTTGGCTGCTTTTAGCAATAGCCATAGTGGTTTCAGGCACTTTACTGGTTTGTTGACATCTCCCCGTACAGTTGTGTCTTTCTGCAAGTCATGCAAAAAAAAAAAAAAAACCATTTTGAAATTCCAAGCAAAATATAGACTAAAACATGGAATTCAGTCAACTCAAATGAAGTCATTTTAAATTTGATTGCTCAGCACAACTTAGCATCTTCCCTCTGTGACAGAACATACCCCTGTGTCTACACCCTATACACTATCATAATAATCTTTGTTCAAAATATGCCCTGTAAAGTATCATTTGAAAACTCAGAATTTGCTGGTCAGTATTATCCTGGTCAAATATGTGTGGTGACTTTGTATGTGAAGTTATACGATTCCCCTGTGTGATGTTATTAACACATGTTCCAAACCCCACAGTCCTGCCGAGGCAGAAGGCAGGTCTGAAACTCCACAACATGAAGAAAAAGGAAGCAAAACTTAACAGTGACATCTACTTCCTGAGCAAATGCATTAAACAAAACATCATCCCCCGAGGTCTCACCATCTATAATACGCTGACCAGCTTAACCAGTCTGTTACACCTCACATTTTGCTGTGATGCTGGGAGTTCCTTTTACAGATCTGAAAAAGAGCTCTGTGTAGGGTGACCAGATGTCCCGATTTTATAGAGACAGTCACGATATTTGGAGCTTTATCTTATATAGGCACCTATTACCTGCCCACCCACGTCCTGATTTTTCACACTTGCTTTCTGGTCACCCTAGCTCTCTGTGGCTCAAAACCTGGTCTCCCTCACAAACCCAGAAGTTAGTCCAATAAAAGATATTACTCACCCACTGTGTCTCTCTAAACAAAGGAAGGAATGTGTATGCCTTAATTTGCATTTAAGCAGTAAATAGAGTTGTCAAGCAAAGAGAGAAAACAAAGGAAGTTCAAACAGGTGGGGAAAAAAAACAGCAGGGAACATCCTTCCACATAGATTCTTTTTCTCCTGGGGCTCAGCTGGAAATGTGTTTCAAGAGGGGGACTGAAACTACAAAAAGGAGTGACAGACACCCACCCACCCCAATCTCTCCCTCCTCACCTCATTCTCTGCACCTGAGAAGACAAGAGGAAACAGCCTTTGGACTCTGGGGGAGGGGTCCTGACCTATAGTAACCTTGCTGGAAACATGTGGTGAGAAAGTTTCCTTCGAAACTGTTAGTTTCTTAAATAGATACTGGTAAACATGTTATCTTTATTTTTCTTGTAACCATCTCTGACTTGTCTGCCTCATTACTTGAACTCAAAATCTCTCTCTTTGTAGTTAATAAACCTGTTTTACCTAATCCAGTGTCTTTAATTTGGAGTGTCTGGATACTCCATTTAAAATAGTAAAGTGGCATATTATTCCCTTACAGGAATAAGGGACTTAATATATTTGTACTGTCCAGGAGAGGGCTGGGCAGTACAGGACATACATTTCTGGGGGGAGATCCAGGACTGGGGGCGTGGGGGGGTGTAGTATAACCGAGGCTGCTGAGAGAGGGGGTACTTGTCAGGCTGCAGTTACACACAGACACTCAGGGTGTGACCTGCATGCTGGAAGGCTGTTTGTGAGTAACCCAGGTGGGAGCTACCATAGCAAGGCATTGTAAGGCAGCCAAGGTTGCAGGGCAGCAGTGACACAGCCCCCCACTAGTCTGGATTGTACCCCTGGAATGTCACACCCTCACTCTATCATCTACTGTACTGACCTGGATGAGAGGTGGGGCACCTCGGAGCCAGGAGACTTTCGTTCTGTTGTGGCCCTGGCACTGATCTGCTGGGTGACTTTGGGCAAGTCAGTTCAGCTCTGCGTGCCTCAGTTTCCCCTCTTGTCCTTTGCCTATTTACATGGTAAGGTCGTTGGGGCAGAGACTGGCTCTCACTGTGCACAGTGCCTAGCACAACAGGGTCCCAGTCATGGTGGGGACGCAGGGGTGGGCAAGCAGAGGAGCTTTGGACTGCTGTGCCACTTGGGCTATTTCCCCCCCTCTCTACTGTGTGGCCAGAAGGATGCCAAAAATGTTTGCTGCCCTGGCCAGCAGAATAGCTAGTTCTGCCCTTGTTGGGACTGCTAGATGCTATCGTAATATCGATAATAATAAAGTTGAAAAGGGGCATGTTCTCACGCTGCCTTTCCAAACAAACCGCGAGAAGCAACACAGCAGAGCTGCATATTTTATATGGAGGCACCGGATTGTTCACCCTGGGCCAGATCCTTAGTTGGTGCAAATCAGCATGGCTCTGCTGAAGTCAGGGGAGCTATGGGATTTACACCTGTTGAGAAGCTGGTGAAATCTGAATATGAACACACAGCTGATGTCGAAAGCCCAAACTTTTCCTTCCCTGTAACAACAGGGTGACCACTAGAATGTGGATTGTCCTGGGTAAGGAAGATGCAGTGGGTGGCAAACAACCAAACTTGAGTCTTTACAGTCACAGATTCCAGATCTCAAAATCTTGGGGTTTGGGTCTCAGGGTTTGGTTTGGTTTTATGGGGAGAGTCGGGGGTGGGGTTTGCTGGCTGGGAACAATATGCAACGGTTGCTCTTGGGTTTTAAAAGAAAGAGGACAACCCTTTCACCCCCCCCAGCCACTGGTTATGGAGCGACGCTGCAGTATTTGAGTGCGTTCTCTGAACAACCGAGTTCAGAAATCATGGTTGTTGCTATGAAGGGTATTGGATGCCCCAGAACTTTGTTAATCAGAGATCAGGTTGCCCTGTGGTATCTCGTGCCCTTCCAAAATGTGGAGTGGCTAAAAGTAAACTTCTGAAAGCCAGGAAATAGGAAGTTAAGATGCATTTCACCTCCACAATGCAACCTTAGCTCAGTCCGCTTTGAGCAATGCCCCAGCACTCCAGTAACGCACATACTGGAGTCTCCGCTCCCAGACGCTGTAGAATACTTGGGCATTCAGCACCATGGGCACTGTAGGACAAAGTCTAACACCTTCTCTTCGCTAAGGCAGAGCTCGGGCTTAGGTCAGGTGTCACACACAGAAGCTACCTACACTCAACCCCAAGCCTACTCCACACAAACACCCCAGCCTTGCTAAATGCCACCACCCTGTGACATGGTCATATAAACCCTGCAGTAGCATGGAAGGGGTTAAGGAGCTGATTTGGGCTGGAGTGGTCCCGCCCCGCCATACTGGCAAATCATGCCAGGACTGGAGGAGGAGTTAAAAGGAGGGAACTCCGCTGAGATGGGGGGTAACATTGTGGAGCTTCTCCAGCCCTGGAGAGAGAACTGACAGCCTGCAGCCCTCCTGCCCTGGCAGAAGGCGGGTGCAAAACCCCTGCGCTGAAGGGGGGGAAAGGACTGAGACGTGCACGAGAACCCCAGTGGGCTCTGAAGTGGACAGTGGTACTCAGATGGCCCCCTCTGAAGTAAGAGAGGCCCATAGCCTGGAGGGAGCTGCTTACCGGTTTTTCTTTACTTTTGCTTAGCCCTGCTTCCTGACTGTGGACTGTTCTGTGATTTCAGCTGGGACCCTGAGAGGGGATGAGAAAACTGAGAAGCCTCAGCTGGAGAATTAAGCACTGGCCTGATAGAAAGACTCTCTCATCCCTGCAGGTGTTGCAGGGTTTCATTGGACTCGTGTGCACACTTCCCATGTTGCCCAAAGGGGGCGCTCTACCACAAATGATTCATGACACACCTCTTCACCTTACCCTGGGGATTCCTTCTGAAGCATTGCCTTCGCCTACCCCTCACTAAGCCCCGGAGACCACCGTCATGTCTGCCACCAGGCTGCTGACAATCCCCATGACAAGAAGATACCCTGGTAGATCTCTACATACACAACCTACAGAATGAGGCATACTTGATCTCTCAAGGTACACATGCACCTCTCAGTCGCAGTCACATCTGTGTCCAACTGCTCCAAGTAATCCCTCCACCATTCAGCACAGCTACTCTTCACACGGCCAACATAGCCGGAGCGTATGCAAACAAATGCTAGAATTCAAATCTGTAGAACACCACAAACCACGGCATGTTCTCTTAGTCCTTCCTCAATTCTACATGTAGTAGAGTCATAGATTTTATGTCAGGGATCTTCTGTATATCGCAGGCCAAAGAATTTCACCCAGGTGCTCCCATATTGAGCCTAATAACTTATTATGATTAAAGCATCTTCCAGAAAGGCATCTGGTCTTGATTTGAAGACATCAAGAGAGACAAGAATCCACCACTTCCCTTGGTAGTTTAAGTTTTGTATCCCTCTTACTGAACCATTCCCAGTGGCTATTGCCAGCTCCGGGGGGCAGAGTTAAGGTTACATTCCAAGGGTGGCATACACCTTAACTTTGTATTTCCTGGTTTTCAGACGTTTTTAAGTTTACTCACTCTCCACATTTTGGAAGGGCACAAGCCACCACTGCGCAACCTGAGCTCTGCACATACAGAGAGCATGAAAAGGTGGGAGTTGTCTTACCAACTCTGAGAGGCCAATTAAGTAAGAGAAAAAAAACTTTTGAAGTGATAATCAAGATAGCCCAGTACAGACAGTTTGATAAGAAGTGTGAGAATACTTAGATTCAATGATGGATTCAACATTGAATCTATCTCCCCATATAAGTATTCTCACACTTCTTATCAAACTTCTTATCAAACTGTCTGTACTGGGCTATCTTGATTATCACTTCAAAAAAATTTTTTCTCTTACTTAATTGGCCTTTTCATGGTCTCTGTATGTGTATGTATATCTCCTCAATATATGTTCCATTCTATGCATCCGAAGAAGTGGGCTGTAGCCCACGAAAGCTTATGCTCAAATAAATTTGTTAGTCTCTAAGGTGCCACAAGCACTCCTGTTCTTTTTGCGGATACAGACTAACACGGCTGCTACTCTGAAACCTGTCATAGAATCATAGAATATCAGGGTTAGAAGAGACCTCAGGAGGTCATCTAGTCCAACACCCTGTTCAAAGCAGGACCAACCCCAACTAAATCATCCCAGCCAGGGCTTTGTCAAGCTGGGATTTAAAAAGCTCTAAGGAAGGAGATTCCACCACCTCCCTAGGTAACCCATTCCAGTGCTTCACCACCCTCCTAGTGAAATAGTGTTTCCTAATATCCAACCTGGACTTCCCCCACTGCAACTTGAGACCATTGCTCCTTGTTCTGTCATCAGGTACCACTGAGAACAGTCTAAATCTATCCTCTTTGGAACCGCCCTTCAGGTAGTTGAAGGCTTCTATCAAATCGCCCCTCGCTTTTCTCTTCTGCAGACTAAATAAGCCCAGTTCCCTCAGCCTCTCCTCATAAGTCATGTGCCCCAGCCCCCTGATCATTTTTGTTGCCTTCCGCTGGACTCTCAATTTGTCCACATTCTATCTGTAGTGGGGGGGCCCAAAATTGGATGCAATACTCCAGATGTGGCTTCACCAGTGTCGAATTGAGGGGAATAATCACTTCCCTCCATCTGCTAGCAATGCTTCTACTAATGCAGTCCAATATGCTTTAGTCTTCTTGGCAACAAGGGCACACTGCTGACTCATATCCAGCTTCTCATTCACTGTAATCCCCAGGTCCTTTTCTGCAGAACTGCTGCTTAGCCAGTCAGTTCCCAGCCTGTAGTGGTGCATGGGATTCTTCCATCCTAAGTGCAGGACTCTGCACTTGTCCTTGTTGAACCTCATCAGATTTCTTATGACCCAATCCTCCAATCTGTCTAGGTCACTCTGGACCCTATCCCAAGCCTCCAGCATATCTACCTCCCCCCAACTTAGTGTCATCCGCGAATTTGCTGGGGCACAATCCATCCCATCATCCAGATCATTAATGAAGATGTTGAACAAAACCGGCCCCAGGACTGACCCCTGGGGCACTCCGCTTGATACCGGCTGCCAACTAGACTTTGAGCCGTTGATCACCACCCATTGAGCCCGACAATGTAGCTAGCTTTCTATCCACCTTATAGTCCATTCATCCAGTCCATACTTCTTTAAGTTGCTGGGAAGAATACTGTGGGAGACCGTATCAAAAGCTTTGCTAAACTCAAGATATATCATGTCCACCAGGCTGGCTAGTTTTATTCTGTCTTCTCGACAGTAAGTTGGGAGTACTGGTGGAAAATAACCCACACTTTGTGGTCCTCCACCTCACAAAGGTGAATTCCCCTCATTCCAGCTATATAGTCTTGAAAGTCCTAAAATCCTTTAAGCCTCCCAATGCCCCCATGAGCTGTAGGCATTATCATTGCCATGATCCAGAAGCAAAGAGCCAAAGTGTAACTGACTTAGCCAAGGCCATGGAGCATATCACTCCTCCCTTTGACTGTACTGAAGAGTAGGTTCAAAAACCATGAAAACCGGGAGAAAACAAAGGCCAAGATTATCAGAGCCACCTGAGATGCCCAAATTCCATTAAAATCAATGGGAGCTGCACATCCTCTAGACAGTTTTGAAAATCTCAGCCCCCTCCCCCTTAAAGTTGCACAATTTAAGTAGTTATCGCCTGGGATGGGATCAAAGCTTGAGGAGGGTTTTAATGCTGGGGCTCCACTCACTTCAGAAATGAATTCAGCCTCCACTTAGAGAGAATTTTCTCCCCTGAATTCATTCCAGTGGTAATGTCCTTTTGTTTAAATCTCTCCCTTCCAATAAATCAAAATGTTGGTAGTTGGTTACCGAAGGCAAGAACCCTGAGAGACTGAATTCCTGAACTGAATCACACCTAACAATGGGAGAGGAAAACAGATTAACGAGAAAGCTTTTAACTTGTTTTCAAAACAAATATTGACCTTGGATCGTGTCAATTCAAACCACCCTCCTATTTTCTGCTCACTATGCTCACTTTCCCACCATTTCGTCCTGCTAGTGGAATTTTTTTAATCACCTTTTCCAGATATTTATCTGCCTTTGGCACCATTTTTCAGCCCCTTCTGACAACAGAATATGGATCCTTTGCTTTTCAAAGAAACCATAGGAGTTTCTCTGGATGTACGATAAAAACAAGCTATAATTCATTGAACACATTCTCAAGGGCTTGGCTGATGGCCTAAAGTAAGTACACAACGTATTACGCAAACCTGCAATCCTAGACTTTGTATCACTAGGCAAGCAAAATAACACCTGCTTCTTTACTTGTTTTATTATATTTAATCTTATTTTATTACTCTTTTATCTATTTTTACAAGCAGGTGAAGTGGTGAGACTTTAAAAATAAGTGGCATTTTTCTTCTAAGGTTCCCCAGGTGCTGAAAGGATGCATGCTGTCTCCTGCATTTCTGAATAAGCCCTTCAACATTATTATTATAATTAATTACTTGTATTACTGTAGGCGCCCTCATAATAGACCAGGACAGCATTATGCTGGGTGATATACAAACACAGAACTAGAAGATGGCTCTTGCCGCAAGGAGCTTACAGTCTGGGGATATGGCTACACTTAAAACGCTGTTGCAGCTGCACCACTGTAGTGCTTCAGTGTAGACACAACCTACACTGACTGCAGGGGTTCTCCATCAGCATAGGTAATTCACCTCCCCAAGAGGTGGTAGCTAGGTCTAGCTAGACCTAGCACAGTCTACACCGGCGGTTAGGTTGGCATTGTGACGGTACCTCCAGTAAGGCTTTATGGAAATATGCATATGAATGTATATCTATAACATAACTAGAATGTGTTTTATGCTACATATGCCATGTAACATATCTCTGTAAAGGTCATGATCTACTGAATCTATTAATCCTATTTGTATGCATGTATCATTTTTGTATTCAAAGTTATGAATATTGGCTACATACTTGTTTGATTCTAAGTAGGCTGTAGTGAAGCAGTTGGTCAGCTTCCTGAGAAAAGACTATTCTCAGTAAGTGCCCACTCAGGAAACACTTAAGCCAACAATGAACTTGGAGACACCAATACACATCTGGGCTTTCCCAGGAATGTGGCTTGGCTGGTAAGGAACTCAGTCATGCATGGACATGTGACTTGCCCAGGTGACTCCAAAACTCCATCTTGGAGCTGGACTTTACATAGGAGAGGGGAGGGGGTCTCCACCCACAAGAGAAAGTCTATTTAAGCCCGTGGGAGACCCCTCCATTTTGTCTTCAGCTGGCTAAAGAGGGAGCCTCTCCACCCCCAAAGATACCTGAAAGAAACTGGAACAAAGGACAGTGACTGCAAGGGGTGTGAGTGATTGCTGGACCCAGACTAAAAGGAGGTTAGTCTGTAAAAGGGAGCATTCTGGAACTGGTGAGATTATCTGTATTCAGTTTGATTAGACATAGATTTGCATGTTTTATTTTATTTTGCTTGGTGACTTACTTTTTCTGTTACTACTTGGAACCACTTAAATCCTACTTTCTGTATTTAATAAAATCACTTTTTACTTATTAATTAACTCAGAGTATCTGTTAATACCTGGCCGGGGGGGCGGGGGAACAGCTGTGCATATCTCTTTATCAGTGTTATAGAGGGCGAACAAGTTATGAGTTTACCCTGTATAAGCTTATACAGGGTAAAACGGATTTATTTGTGTTTAGACCCCACTGGGAGTTGGGCATCAGAGTGTTAAAGACAAGAACATTTCTGTTAGCTGCTTTCAGGTAAGCCTATAGCTGTTAGGGGACATGATTCAGACCTGGGTCTGGGTTTGCAGCAGGCTAGCGAGTCTGGCTCAAACCAGGCAGGGCACTGAAGTCCTAAGCTGACAGGGCAGGAAGGCAGGAGCAGAAGTAGTCTTGTCACATCAGGTGGCAGCTTCCAAGGGGGGTTCTGTGATCCAACCCGTCACAGGCAAAGCTATGTCTCTTGGGGTGTGGATGTAGCTGTACTGATGTAAGTTTCTTGTGTAGATCAGGCCTAGGTGTAGGATAAGAGACAACAGATGGATAGAGAGAGATGGGGGAGTACAGGGTAACAATGAGACACCACTAGTTAGCATGACAGGCAGTGGTTTCAGCCTAACTGTTGTCAAGTGTTTAATAGACATAATGGAAAAGGAGAATTTTAGAAAGGGCTGTGGAGTAGGACAATAAGTTAATTTTGCACATGTTTAGAGGGAGAACCTCTCAAGCTTAAAGGCACCATGGGAGAAAGCACAAAGGGGCTTGTTTAAAAACTTAACAAGTGGGCAATTGTGACAGTCTGTACCCTTAAGTTTTACCAGCCTATTGTAAACTTTGTACAGAGTATGCCTTCTGAGGTATCATTTGAAAGCTCACAATTTGCCGAACATTATTGTCCTGGTAAATATGTATGGCAACATTGTATGTAAAGTTATAAAGATTCTACTGTATGACTTTACTGAGACATGCTCCAAGTTTAGAAAAGCAGGCACAAGCCAGTTCCTCAGAGACAAAAGGCAAACTGATGCCTCAGCCAGGTATCAGCATAATCAAATGGACTATCACCTGGGTAAGTGTCCATTTTGTGGCAGGAAGAAGGATGTGAGCAAGAAATTTACATCTTGGCAATGGAACAGCTGGAGATTCCCATGCAAACAGGCTGGCTGCCACCAGAACCCCAACTGGAGATGATTCTCAGAGGAGGAAGAGGCATAAAAATGAGGAACAGAGGCCCCAAATCACCCCTCTCCTCCCTTTCTCTCTACCCATGACACCCATGACTAATGAACAAAAAAAGGAACGGAACATTGGATTGGTGGAGGGGTCCAACACTGCAAAAGAACATGTGGTGAGAGACTTTTGGTTTGAATTACTTTGCTTGTTAAGTTAGGTATTTGTTCGTGTTTTATCTTTTCTTTATTTGTAACCAATTCTGATTTTTTATGTCTCATTACTTGTAATCACTTAAAATATTTCTTTCTGTAGTTATCATTATTTTATCTAAACATGTGTGTGTTTGAAGTACGTGGGAAGCTCCATTTGAGATGCCAAGGTATGTGCATATTGTTTTCTATTAATGAAATGATGGACTTTCTATGAGCTTGTTCAGGAAGATACTGGGCAGTACAAGCAGCACATTTCTGAGGACAAATTTAGGACTGGGAATTTTCTGGTGTCATTCTGAAATATAATTCAGGAGTGGCTGGCTAAAAGCACTCATATAACTCAGCTAGAATAATTTACATGCTAGAGGCTGGGTGTGAGAAGGCCAGGAGTGGTTGTTCTCACAGCAAAGCAGTATAAATGGCACCCCAGGTTGTAGAATTGAGGGGACATCACTGTCCATCAGTCCAGATTGTACCCTGGGGAATGTCACAGCGATGAATATCATAGGATGAATGAAGGTAGGAGTTGACATTTGTGATGAATGAGAAATGATAGATAGGGTGAGGATAGGCCTTGAAAGTGAAGACAAGTAGCTTATGTTTGATAGGCAAGGAGGAGCTTGTTGAGGGGGACGGGGCACTTCCTTAAGAGTCTTCTACAGACAATCCCAAAGAAAACTATAGCAGCCTTAACCTGCATGCACTAGCTTCACACTAAAAATACATATGCTGTTAAAGATGACTGCAAAGGAGGTGGGAGGGGACCATGTTTTTTTTTTTTTAATGCAGTTGGGGGATGAGGGGCTGCTTTTTTCTTGTTACTTTAGGAATATCAAATCATGACTTGCACATGCCCTTGCAGGGCCATAAGAACTGGGGTGTCAGCTCTTGCAGCCACTAATCGATTTACGTGGGTGTTGAATCAAGATCTTTTCTTCCAGCTATGTGTCAGGTTGAGTTAAACAGTCTGAATAACAATCACTCCCCCGCTTCGTTAACCAGGTTTCATTTGTATGGCAGCCAATACCTATCTAGGCACTTAGGCGGCCCTTATCACCGTAGTACCCGAGTGTAGAGCCCTGCAAATCTGCCGATATCTGCATACCATGTTTGCGGATTGTGGATTGGATGTGGATACAAATTTTGTATCCATGCAGGGCTCTATCTGAGCACCTCACAATCATCAATAGATTTTATCCTCACAACACCCCTGTGAGGTAGGGAAGTATTATCCTCATTGCACAGATGGGGAACTGAGAATGGAGCGGCTAAGGGGGGATATTTGCAAAGGCCTGAATCAGGTATGTACCCAACTCCCAGTGACTTTCAATGGGCATTCGGTGCCTAACTGTCCTCTGTGCCTTTGGAAATCTCTCCCAAGTAAGCACAAAGAAAGTATGTGGCTGACCCAAACGCACATCTCTTGAGTCGCAGTCCTGTGTCGAGTACACTAGACAACACTTCCTCCCAGTTTTTGATTTCAGGATTTTGATAATCTTGTCACTTTCCCAGTTGTCCAAGTGTTCCGGGCCGGGAGAGATCTAAGGTCCCCATCCTCCAAGGGTCCACTACATGGACAGAGCAGTGTGATTGTATGGAGACCCAGTAGAGTCATGGGAGTTCTGCTCTGCGGTCCACCTGAGCAGAGGTTATTGCAAGATGAGGACCCAGGCATTGTAAATGCCAGAAGGGAATTCACTAAAAGAAATAATTTAATGAGGTTATTAATAAATAACTATTTGGTTCAATTCCATTACACGCTCCTGGTATCCTTCTTCTTGGGGAAGAAGACAACCTGGGGAACTATAGACCAGTCAGCTTAATTTCAATACCTGGAAAGATACTCAAACCATCAATATTAAATGGCCAATTTGTAAGCACCTAAATGATCATTTGGGGGGGGAGGAATAGCTCAGTGGTTTGAGCATTGGCCTGCTAAACCTAGGGTTGTGAGTTCAATCCTTGAGGGGACCACTTAGGAATCTGGGGCAAAATCAGTACTTGGTCCTGCTAGTGAAGGCAGGGGGCTGGACTCAATGACCTTTCAAGGTCCCTTCCAGTTCTAGGAGATAGGATATCTCCATTAATTTAATTTTTTTTTTTTTAATCATAGGGTTCTAAGGAATAGCCAGCATGGATTTTTCAAGAACAAACCATGCCAACCAACCTAATTTCCTTCTTTGACAGGGTTACAAGCCTAGCAGATAGGAAGGAAACAGTAGACGTGATATATGTTTATTTTAGTAAGGCTTCTGAGACAGTCCCTTGTGACATTCTCATAAGCAAACTAGGGAAATGTGGTGTAGATGAAATAATATAACATGGGTACACAGCTGATTGAAAGACTGAACTCAGAGAGTAGTTCTTAAGGGTTCACTGTGAAACCAGAGCATATCTAGTGGGATCCCACAGGGGTCACTCCTGGGTCCAGTATTAGTCAATATTTTCATTACTGACTTGGATAATGGACTGGAAAGCATGCTTATAAAATCTGAGAATGACACCAAGCTGAGAGGGACGGAAGCACTTTGGAGGACAGGATTAGAATTCAAAATGACCCTGACAAATTAAAGACAGGTTTCAGAGTAGCAGCCGTGTTAGTCTGTAAAGAATTAGTCTAACCAGTCAGACCAATCAGCTTAATTTTGTTACCTGGAAAGATAATGGAGCAAATAATCAAAAAATCAATTTGTAAGCACCTAGAAGATAGGTGATAAATAACAGTCAACATGGATTAGTCAAAGAACAAATCATGTTAAACCAACTTAATATCCTTCTTTGACAGGATAACAAGCCTTGTAATATAACTCGACTTTAGCCTAAGGCTTTTGATACCATCTCACATGACCTGCTCATAAACAAACTAGGGAACTATCGCTTAGATAAACCTACTATAAGGTGGGTGCATAACTGGTTGGAAAAGCCTACTCAATGAGCCATTTTCAACGCTTCACAGTCAACCTGGAAGGGGATATTAAGTGGGGTCCCACAGGAATCTGTCCAGGGTCCAGGTCTACTCAATATCTTCAGAAATGATTTGTATAATGTCATGGAGAATACACTTATAAGTCTGCGGATGATACCAAGCTGGGAGGGGTTGCAAGCACTTTAGAAGACAGGATTAGAATTAAAAATGATCTTGACAAACTGGTAAAATGGTCTGAAATAAATGCAATGAAATTCAGTAAGGACAAATGCAAAGTACTACACTTAGGAAGGAATAATCAGTTGCACAAATACATAGTGGGAAATAACCGCCTAGGCAGGAGTACTGCAGAAATGGATCTGGCTGTTAGCATGAATCACAAACTAGACATGAATCACACGGCCCTTCCTGTTTTAATTCCAAACTTACTTCTCCGGGGAAGCTCAGCTCAGACGCAGCATCTAGTTTGTCAAAGAAATTCCTGGGCTTTATCCCCATTTATGCTATGACCCCTTCACACTGCTCTGGCAGTATATTGGGGACTTAAGTAGAAGTAAATTACACCTGCACCCACTTCAAAGCATTGTAACACCACCAAAATGGTGTAAAGGGGGTTTAGTGTAAAGGAAAATTAAACCTCTTTTCGTTTTTTTGTCCTGTTTTGTATATCATTTGGTCATTAAGACAAAGAGATCGAGGTGGCCAAGATCAGTGTCAGAATGCAATGTATACTTAAAGACACATTTCACAGTGGTAGCCATGTTAGTCTGTATCAGCAAAAACAACGAGGAGTCCTTGTGACACCTTAGAGACTAAATTTATTTGGGCATAAGCTTTCGTGGTCTAAAACCCACTTCATCAGATGCATGGAGTGGAAAATACATTAGGCAAGTATATATACACAGTACATGAAAAGATGGGAGTTGCCTTACCAAGTGGGGGGTCAGTGCTAATGAGACAATTCAATTAAAGTGGTATGCCAACATTTTTATGGCTGACTTAGAACAACGCTTCCTCAGCTCTCGTCCCCTAACGCCCCTACTCTACTTGCACTACATGGATGACATCTTCATCATCTGGACCCCAGGAAAAGAAGCCCTTGAGGAATTCCACCAGGATTTCAACAATTTCCACCACACCATCAACCTCAGCCTGGACCAGTCCACACAAGAGATCCACTTCCTGGACACTACAGTGCAAATAAGCAATAGTCACATAAACACCACCCAATACCGGAAACCTACTGACCGCTATACTTACCTACATGCCTCCAGCTTTCATCCAGACCACATTACACGATCCGTTGTCTACAGCCAAGCTCTAAGATACAACCGCATTTGCGCCAATCCCTCAGACAGAGACAAACACCTACAGAAACTCTATCAAGCATTCTTAAAACTACAACACCTACCTGCTGAAGTGAAGAAACAGATTGACAGAGCCAGAAGGGTACCCAGGAGTCACCTACTACAGGACAGGCCCAACAAAGAAAGTAACAGAACGCCACTAGCCGTCACCTTCAGCCCCCAACTAAAACCTCTCCAGCGCATCAACAAGGATCTGAAACCTATCCTGAAGGATGATCCCTCACTCTCACAGACCTTGGGAGACAATCCAGTCCTCGCTTACAGACAGCCCCCCAACCTGAAGCAAATACTCACCAGCAACTACACACCACACAACAAAAAACACGAACCCAGGAACCTATCCCTGCAACAAACCCTGTTGCCAACTTTGTCCGCATATCTATTCAAGGGACACCATCATAGGACCTAACCACATCAGCCACACCATCAGGGGTTCGTTCACCTGCACATCTACCAATGTGATATATGCCATCATGTGCCAGCAATGCCCCTCTGCCATGTACATTGGCCAAACCGCAGAGTCTCTACACAAAAGAATAAATGGACACAAATCAGATGTCAAGAAATATAACCTTCAAAAACCAGTAGGAGAGCACTTCAATCTCCCTGGACACTCAATAACAGACCTAAAAGTGGCAATTCTTCAACAAAAAAACTTCAAAAACAGACTCCAATGAAAAACTGCAGAACTGGAATTAATTTGCAAACTGGACGCCATCAAATTAGGCCTGAATAAAGACTGGGAGTGGATGGGTCACTACAAAAACTAATTTCCCCCTACTGTTACTCACACCTTCTTGTCAACTGTTTGAAAAGGGCCACCCTGATTACATTGGCCTCGTTACCACTATAAAAGTGATTTTTCCTCCCTTGGTATCCTACTGTGTTGAGAATAGCCCACTTCCACTTTAACTGAATTGTCTTGTTAGCACTGACCCCCCCACTTGGTAAGGCAGCTCCCATCTTTTCATGTACTGTGTATATATACCTGCCTACTGTATTTTCCACTCCATGCATCTGATGAAGTGGGTTTTAGCCCATGAAAGCTCATGCCCAAATAAATTTGTTATTCTCTAAGGTGCCACAAGTACTCCGTGTTGTTTTTTTTAAAGACCCATGTATACTTAAAGACACAGCAGCTCATTTTTACAAAAGCAAGAAATATGTTTCAAATGCGAGGAGTACAGTTTGTTACACGGATTTAATTGCTGATAGGAAGATGGAACAAGCAAGCTGGATTTCTAGTAACACCATGAAAGCACCAAAGAAATATTCACATTTCCACAGGTAAGTGAGGCACTCGGAGCCCTTTATCCGATAGATTCCTCATGGGAAGTTAGGGAGCACTGAAACACTTCTTCAAAAGCATCCAGAAAAGGCTCAGTGATTTCATCAACTGTGACATGTCTCTGGAGTTCTTCGCTCAGGGAGGTGACACCCGTCCCTTCGAGTCCACAAGGAACAATGTGATCAAACCACGTAAGATCTGTGCAGCAGTTCAGCGCCAGCCCATGAGAGGTTATATGCCTTCCACAATGGACACCTGAAAAGCAAAACATACATGTCAACTCGTTCAGTGCTATGTACCACACACCACCCCTCCCCCAAAGTCATCTTAAATGTCAGATTCCAAGGCCAGAAGGGACCATTGTGATCATCTAGCCTGACCTGTATAACACAAGCTACAGAACTTCCCCCAAATAACCCGTAGATCAGATCTTTCAGAAAAACATCCAATCCTGATTGAAAAATTACCAGTGATGGACAATCCGCTACAGCCCTTGGCAAGTTGTACCAATGGTTAAATATCCCCTTCACACTAAGACTCCTATCCACCTTACCACATAAGTTGCCCAGCTGATGCGGCACCAATGCTGTAGTGCTTATCAGCAGCGAGGGCACTGAGACCATAGCTTATCACGTTCACCAATACGGTCTCAATGTTTCCTTGTACTCCCCCACCATCTGTTATCTCATCTTACACTTCAACTGTAAGTTCTTTGGGGACAGAGACCTGCCTGTCTGCACTGTATTTGTGACTGGGGTTCCCAGGCTCTATTATAATACAAATCTAGCCCAGGGCACTGGGTTCATTGTTATTGCAGAGACATGCAGGCATGGTGTGCAGTCCCTCATGAGGAAGTGAAATTCTTGTAAATATCTGCTTGTTAACTGGGCAAATCCTGCCTATTAGCAGGATTGGCTCTGGTAGCGAATGAGGGCAAAGGACAGCATGATGTGCATGTTCACAGTCATACATAGTAGATCCCTGATTTTCCTGCTTTGCACTGCACAACAGGAGAGCTGGGATTCTACACTACTGTACTGTGACCATTGTTTTTAGAGAATCATAGAGCTTTTCAGTAGCAGAAAGTTTCCAGGAATTATTAAGGCCCACGTCCTGAAAGATTTACACATGTGCAGAGGAGTAATCCAATGAGATTACACACATGAGTAATGGTACACACGTGCATAAATCTTTCCAGGACTGAGGCATAAAAATGTAGTTCCTAGTGATTTACAAGTAACCCCTAACATTATTAGAATTGAGATTAGCGTGCAGGGGGATCTCTATTATTTCAGTATGTGGACTGCCTTTAGCCACACTCCATGTATAATCAGGTCACTCTACCTGCTATTTTCCATGGATCTTTCACACAGCAGCACATGAAAGGAGAAGCAGTTTAATAAAGGCTACGCTACGGCCTTGTCTCTGCTAGAAAAGGATCTGCCAGTGTAACTATACCAGCAAACCATCTTAGTGGAGGTGCCGTTTATACCAGGAAGAGTGCATTTGCTGGTATAATTTATATCAGTTCCCTAAATGAAATAAACGATATCAGCAAAAGCATGGTTTTGCTTGTATAACTGCATCTACACTTGTGCTTTTGCCACCACCATCAGGTCAGTTATGGGGTGTGATTTTTTCCACGCTTGATAACATAGCTACACTGGCAAAAATTTTAAGGGTAGACCAGGTCTACGCTAGGAGCTATACTGTCAAAAACCTCTAGTGTGGACATATTTATATTGGTATAAAAGTGCTTATTGGATTTCCCTGACCGGGATAAACGATACCAGTATAAACACCGTTATAACTGTGTCCACACTACCGCTTTACTGGCATATCTACGTTAGTAAAAATCACACCCCAAACCAACACAGCAATGCCAGTAAGACTCATTAGAGCAGACCAGGCGAAGCAGAAAACCATGGCCTTGATCCTGCACTGAAAACCCCATGGGTGGATCCCTGCATCGGTGCTGAGCCCCACTGGAGTCTGCGCGGTTCATTGCAGCATCAGGGCTTGTGATCATAAAACCACGAACACGGGTGGGGCACTTGGGCGGGTGCAAAACCTGAAACTACTCTTAACTCACTCAAGGCCGCTCAGCCCCATCTCCTGCCAACTTCCCAGGAGCTCCCCAAGTCTCCACTTGTCCCCTGATCCTCTACCTCTCTGCTGCCCCCCATGACCTCCTCACCCCTCCTGCCTTCTCCTCAGGGACCCCCTGCATCCCCCGACTGCTACCCCCATTTCCCCTGCACCCCTCTTCTTGCCTCCTCCCCAGGGACCCTGAGTCCCCAACATACCCCAACCCCCACCTCTCTCCTGCCCCCCATTTCCCCTGCACCCCTCTTCTTGCCTCCTCCCCAGGGACCCTGAGTCCCCAACATACCCCAACCCCCACCTCTCCTGCCCCCCATTTTACCCCCACTCCTCTTCCTGACTCCTCCCCAGGGACCCGGTGCCCCCCTCACTCCCTTCCTGCCCCGGGACCCCCCGAGCCCCGCACTTCTCCCAGCCCCCCGCCTCCCCCCGGATCCCGGCCGGCCCGGCCCGGCGCTCACCCACGGCGCAGAGCTTGCGGCCCCGCAGCCACACGCCGGTGTAGGGCGGCGGCAGGGCGTGCGCGGCGGGCAGGCCCAGGCGGCGGCAGAGGCCCAGCGCCGCGGCCTCCAGCGCCCCCACGTAGGCGCGCAGCGAGAGGCCGAGGCGCCGCAGGTCCAGCACCGGGTAGGCCAGCAGCTGGCCCGGGCCGTGGAAGGTGAGCAGCCCCCCGCGCGCCGCCCGCCGGAACTCGGCGCCCAGCGCCCGCAGCCGCCGCTCCTCGCCCGCCGGGTCGGGGCCGCCCCGCAGCCCGCGCGTGTACACGGGCCCCGCCGGCTCGGAGAGCAGCAGCCAGCCCGCCGCGCCCGCGCCCGCCGCCCGCTGCCGCCCCACGCAGCGCTCCTGCGCCGCCAGCGACTCCGCGTAGGGCAGCCGGCCCAGCCGCAGCAGCCGCACCGCCGGCCGGGCCCGCATCGCCCCGCCGCTGCCGGTGTATCCCTGCCTGCCTGCCTGGCTGGGGGAGCGCGGGGAGGGGGCGACTCGAGGCGGGGCTGGGAGTGGGGTAGGGCAGTGTGGGGTAGGGCTCAGAGGCGGGGGAAGGTAGGGTGGGGTAGGGTTCAGAGGTGGGGAAAGGCAGGGTGGGGTAGGGGGCAGAGATGGCACTGGGGTGGAGGCGGGGACAGGCGGGGGAAGGCAGGGTGGGGTTGCGGTCAGAGGTGGGGGAAGGCAGGGTGAGGTAGGGGTCAGAGGTGAGGTAGAGGTCAGAGGTGGGGTAGGGCTCAGAGGCGGGGGAAGGCAGGGTGAGGTAGGGCTCAGAGGTGGGGTAGGGGAGGCAGTGTGGGGTAGGGCTCAGAGGCGGGGGAAGGCAGGGTGAGGTAGGGTAGGGGAAGGTAGGGTGGGGTAGGGGTCAGAGATGGCACTGAGGTGGAGGCGGGGGAAGGCAGGGTGGGATGGGGTCAGAGGTGGGGTAGTGGAAGGCAGGGTCGGGTAGGTCTCAGAGGCGGAGGAAGGCAGGGTGAGGTAGGGGTCAGAGGTAGGGTAGGGGAAGGTAGGGTGGGGTAGGGGTCAGAGATGGCACTGAGGTGGAGGCGGGGGAAGGCAGGGTGGGATGGGGTCAGAGGTGGGGTAGTGGAAGGCAGGGTCGGGTAGGTCTCAGAGGCGGAGGAAGGCAGGGTGAGGTAGGGGTCAGAGGTAGGGTAGGGGAAGGTAGGGTGGGGTAGGGGTCAGAGATGGCACTGAGGTGGAGGCGGGGGAAGGCAGGGTGGGATGGGGTCAGAGGTGGGGTAGTGGAAGGCAGTGTGGGGTAGGCCTCAGAGGCGGAGGAAGGCAGGGTGAGGTAGGGGTCAGAGGTAGGGTAGGGGAAGGTAGGGTGGGGTAGGGGTCAGAGATGGCACTGGGGTGGAGGCGGGGGGAAGGCAGGGTGAGGTAGGGGTCAGAGATGGCACTGAGGTGGAGGCGGGGGAAGGCAGGGTGGAAAGGGTCAGAGGTGGGGTAGTGGAAGGCAGGGTGGGGTAGGGTCAGGTGGATCTGGGGGTGGGGTCAGAAGCAGGAGAAGGTAGGGTGGGGTAGTGTTCAGAGATGGCGCTGAGGTGGAGTCGGGGGCAGGGTGAGGAAGGGGTCAGGGATGGAGCTGAGGTTAGGCTGGGATGGGCTGTGAGTTGGGTCAGGTGGGTGAGGGGTTGGGGAACAGAGGTAGGGTAGGGTGAGAGTAGAGGTTAGGTGAAGCTGGGGATAGGGTGGGATGGGGAATCAACGGTGGGGTTGTGTGATGAAGTGGGGGAATTGTCTTGTTTTTTTCTTGTTTTTCCAATGGTTTGCATGCAGAGGGGGCGGGATTCAGTTTCCCTGGGTGTTACTGGTTTAACGAGGTGATGGGAGAGGGAGTTTGTTGTTACAGAGGACCAGCTAGGGAACTTGGGACACCAGCCAATGGCCTGGAGAATGGATACCCCAGCGACTGGCGACCTGGTGACCCAGAGGCCCAGCTCAGGAGTCGCAGCCAGTTCTGGCCAGTGGGAGGACAATGGGCTGTAAAGAGAGGACCCCCGGTAACCTAACAAGCCGGTTTCAGCCAGAGGGGGCCAGAGGACGGAAGAGAGGAGAGGAGGCCCAGGCGACCCTGTTTACCTGGAGAGAAGACAATGGACAGAGGCAGGGCTTGAGGATGGTGATATCAGATGCCCAGCTGGGAAGCAGGAGGGCTCTGGGCTGGAGAGGGAGAGCAGGCAGAGCCCACCTGGAAGAAGGGGAGACTTGGATGTGCTGTGCTGAGGGAAGCCAGGCTCGAGGGCTCTGAGAGTTTCCTGTGCTATGTTCAAACGCTCAGTAAACCTTCCTGTTTTACACTGGCTGAGTGTCACTCCAGTCTAGAGAACAGGGTTACATTATTCCCTTTGGGGAGTGGAGGCCCTAGGGGTCCAGAGCGAGTGGACTCCCTGAGGGAGCCCACGGCGAGAAACAGGTGTGCTAAGGCTCCGAGAGGTGCGGCTCCAGGAGGTAGAGGGGCTTAACCCCCGAGAGAGAGTGGACCCCCGAGAAGGGCTGTCACACTGAAGGGGGTTCCTCCCAGGGTCCGCACGGGGCCAAGAGTGGGCACGATCTGTGAGTCTGTGACAGGTTGATTTTGCATAGAATAGGGATCTGATGCATAAGGAGGGCAGGGGTGGGAGTCTGGGGGTGGAGCAGGAGGTGGGGTGGGGTGAAGTTAGGTAAAATGTAGTGGGTTATTCTGTGCTCTTAGCCCCATGCCTATATGCCAAGTGTGTGACCCATCAACAGATGAAGCTTTGCTTTCCCCACCATTGCATCACCTCTCTTATTATTTAATTTAAGTGGAATTGATGCTTTCCAGTGGTTTAAATGTAATGTCCTTTTAACTGACTCTGGTGAGTTAGTCATAGAGATTAAGGCCAGAAGGGACCATCAGATCATCTAGTGTGACCCCCCTGTATATCACAGGCCACCAACACCACCCAGAACGCGTATACTAACCCAACAACCCAAATGAGACCGAAGTATTCCAGCCCACTGGAGACTAGACTGTTATGTGCCACAGGGAGACAATACAAGGGACCAAGATGCATCGGTGCCTGAGGCCCCTGCAATGGCAGGGACGTGATTAAGTGAGATAGACCCAGATATAACTTTGGCAAGTGACCCTCATTCCACGCTGCAGAGGAAGGTGAAAACCCCGCAAGGTCACTGCCAGACTGACCTGTGGAAAAATTCCTTCCCTATCCCACGTATGGCAATCAGTCCCTGAGCATGTGAGCAAGAATAGCACCTGAGAGAGCGTGCTTGGTGCCGCCCACCTCAGAGCCCTGGCCCTCCTTATCCAGTGTCCATTTCCAGCCCAGGCCATCTCTGGTGCTTCAGAGGAAGGAGACAAAAACAAATAAATTAAACAATAAAAAAAACCCAAAACAGAATACATTGGGCGGGGGAGAAAAATAATCCCTTTTTGATCCCTCCAGGTGGCTGGCTGAAACCCTGATGAAGGAAACATAAACTGGAAGTGAGCCCTGCCCCTTACCATCAGAAGCAACCCTGTCAGACAATTGCACTCATAAATTTGTCCAGCTCTGTCTTAAAACTCATGAAGTTCCACAACTCCTACTGGGAGCGAGCTGCCCTGGAGATTCTTATACAGTGCACAGCCCCTGTTCTGTGCTCCATTGCACATTAGAACAGTACAGAGAATGGCCAGCAAATCCTAAGAGCAATCCCAGCAGGCACAACTAGTGGGTGCATGGCACATGTGTCAGGTTATCACCGTGCTAGCAGCACAGACTGCTGTTGGCACAGTGCAGGGCCTGTGACTTGTGCAATTGTAAGCCCCGTGAAATGTAGGTTTCATTTCAGGCAGAAGTAAGGAAAGGAGCTTCCCAGTCTGAGAGGGGATATTCCCCACGTGACATTTAGTATAGCTTAGTTAATATGGTGGGTTTTTTTAGAAGGCAGCAAAATATATTGTTTGAGTTTTTTGTTAAACAAAAACAAAACTGCAAGCAGCTCATATCACAGCAACAACTCTACAGCAACACTCCAGTGTTCCCCTTACCCAGCATTCACAAGCACGCTCCAGGAACATACCAACCTGTGATGAGTAACCCTACCATAATAAAACCAGAGCAAAACTCCCCAGCACCCATGAGCAGCCTTATAATAACAAACCCATTTGTACAAAATGGAGCTAAAGAATTTTAGTAACAAAACCAAGTCTAGAATTATATTGTAGTTAAACTTACAAATGATTATTGTGAATCATAGAAGATTAGGATTGGAAGAGACCTCAGGAGGTCATCTTGTCCAACCCCCTGCTCAAAGCAGGACCAACACCAACTAAATCATCCCAGCCAGGGCTTTGTCAAGACGGGCCTTAAAAACCTCTAAGGATGGAGATTCTACCACCTCCCTAGGTAACCCATTCCAGTGCTTCACCACCCTCCTAGTGAAATAATGTTTCCTAATATCCAACCTAGACCTCCCCCACTGCAACTCCATCCTCCTTGTAACCCCCCTTCAGGTAGTTGAAGGCTATCAAATCCCCCCTCACTCTTCTCTTCTGCAGACTAAACAAGCCCAGTTCTCTTCCTCGTAAGTCATGTGCCCCAGCCCCCCTGATCATTTTCGTTGCCCTCCGCTGGACTCTCTCCAATTTGTCCACATCCTTTCTGTAGTGGGGGGCCCAAAACTGGACGCAATACTCCAGATGTGGCCTCACTAGTGCCGAATAGAGGGGAATAATCGCTTCCCTCGATCTGCTGGCAATGCTCCTACTAATGCAGCTCAATACGCCGTTAGCCTTCTTGGCAACAAGGGCACACTGCTGACTCATATCCAGCTTCTCATTCACTGTAATCCCCAGGTCCTTTTCTGCAGAACTGCTGCTTAGCCAGTCAGTCCCTAGCCTGTAGCAGTGCATGGGATTCTTCCATCCTAAGTGCAGGACTCTGCACTTGTCCTTGTTAAACCTCATCAGATTTCTTTTGGCCCAATCCTCCAATTTGTCTAGGTCACTCTGGACCCTATCCCTATCCTCCAGCGTATCTACCTCTCCCCCCAGCTTAGTGTCATCTATGAACTTCCTGAGGGTGAAATTGATCCCATCATCCAGATCATTAATAAAGATGTTGAACAAAACCGGCCTCGGGACCAATCCCTGGGGAACTCCGCTTGATACCGGCTGCCAACTAGACATCGAGCTGTTGATCACTACCCATTGAGCCCAACAATGTAGCCAGCTTTCTATCCACCTTATAGTCCATTCATCCAATTCATACCTTTTTAACTTGCTGGCAAAAATACTGAGGGAGACCGTACCAAAAGCTTTACTAAAGTCAAGATATATCACGTCCACCACTTTCCCTATATCCACAGAGCCAGTTATCTCGTCATAGAAGGCAATTAGGTTAGTCAGGCATGACTTGCCCTTGGTGAATCCATGATGACTGTTCCTGATCACCTTCCTCTCCTCTAAGTGCTTCAAAATAGTTTCCTTGACCGGTCTTTAGTTCCCCAGGTTCTCCTTCTTCCCTTTTTTAAAGATGGGCACTATATTTGCCTTTTTCCAATAAGAGTAAATAGTTTTAATTAAAGTTTGTTTTAAAAATCAGGACTAAGATCCTGAGTGGGTTGAAATTAACCATGTCGGGCCTTTAGAGAATAACCCAATGATCCAATCTTAGCTTTTAAGTACTATTCTATAAAATATTCAAATTTCACCGAACTGCTAAATGAGTCAATCATTCATTAAAAACAAAATAAACTGTACCCAGTGAGCTCTTGTAAAGCTGTTGTTTCAAGTTATCGATTAGATGAATCATATAAAAGTTACAATTCATGCATTTAGTGTTTATAGAGCTATCAATTGCATTAGTAAACTGACTTTATCACAAATCTTATTTTCTGGATATCTACTTTTAGTAATTCTAAACAAATTAGCTCTCACCTCAGCCAACAGCCTTTTTGCAAGTACTAGAGTGTGGTTACTGTTGTACTGGAGAAATTGCAAGAAAGGCAGAAGTGAATGATAAGAGGCACTTTCTTCTGTTTACCTACTCCTTTGTTGAAAAGGAGTAAAGGTAATAAAGGTCTATAAGATTAGTGTAGCCTGGGAAAAAGCACCGTCAAATAAACACAGTCGTACTGTGCCAGGTCACGCTCGACCACATTTAGCCAGTTTCGTTAAACAACTGCACTGGCTTGCCTCCATTCAGTTCAGGATCCAGTTTAGTTCAGCACTGCTCTCTTTATCACCAATTCCTGATCTCACTAATTGACTTCAGTGGAGTTACTCTGGATTTACACTACTGCAACTGAGGCTATAGCGCTTCACTGTAGATGCTAGGTACGTAAATGGGAAAAGCCCTTCCCGTCAGTGTAGGTAATCCACCTCCCCCCGAGGCGGAAGATAGATCAACAGAAGAATTCTTCCATCAACGTAGCACTGTCTACATGGGGTGACTTAGGTCAGCTTAACAACGCTGCTCAAGGTCGTGGATTTTTCACGCCCCAGACCAATGTAGTTAAACTAAATTAATTTTCTAGTGTAGACCAGGCCTGAGGTCAGAATCTGGCTTGCTGTGTCTGCCCTTAGCAGAAGAGATTTGCATATTTTGTGCCAAGATTTTGTGTGTGTCTGTCTGTATGTATATCAAGTTATTTCCTTTTTTGTGATTAATCATCAAATTTTTGCTGGACATCAAAGC
Source organism: Chrysemys picta bellii (assembly GCF_011386835.1). Taxonomy (NCBI): domain Eukaryota; kingdom Metazoa; phylum Chordata; order Testudines; family Emydidae; genus Chrysemys; species Chrysemys picta. Next base: position 344,053,936 of record NC_088791.1, read on the forward strand.
CAAATGCTCTTCCTTTTTGGCTTGCTGTGGTGGTGCATGCGTAAGATCAGGAAAATGGTATGTAATAGGTCTGGGATCCTTCGTAAATAAGAAGCCAAGAATTAGCTTGGTCGTATACTTACAATATTTACTGTCAATATCCGGCTTTTGAAGCCGAGAGGATATGGAGTATTTGCATGGAACACAGCAAGAGATGGCTCAATGTTTCTCCAGATATAAGGGCATAACAATTTTTGTAAAGCGTGCGTACAATGTTGCATTTTTCCAGAACATGACTCACCATTCAGGGTAACTGCACCTGTATTTCTCCCCCTCCCCTGAGGTCCAGCAAGGGCACTCACTCTCGGCTTCCCCAGCTGTTGCCTGCGTCTCAGTCCCATCTGAGCAGGGTATGGCTCTGCTGCACAGTTCTCTGCCTTCACTGCAGAGACTAAATAGACTTGCTTGTTTTGTCTTCAGATACTGATAACAGAGAGTTGTTGCAGATATAAGCTAAAAAGCACGACAGTGAAAACATTAAAAACGAGAACAGAACCTCAACCTGTACACATGCTAACATGCATTCTGGCAGGCCCTATCCTCCAACCCTATACTGAGGATTGGGACCCTCTGTGGAATAAAGGTCACATCTGTTTGCTGGATCAGGAAGAAGGCCCTGAGTCCATTTAAACCCAGGTCATTTATCCAAAAGATTTTTCCTTGTCTCTTGGTCCCTGGAGAATCCAGTTTGAACTGGGATAGGCATATCTCTGCAGGGGGGTGGTTTCAAAGGGTTGGTAAGGAGGAAGTTCATTAGTATCCTCCTGCTACTAGAGAAGATACATACAATGCCACAATAACATATACACAATTGCATTTTTAATACAATGTACAAAGGTATTTACCCTAATCCAGTAAGGTTTAGTTTAATTCAGTAAAGTTTAGCTTAATTCCATAAAATTTGTTCAGGATATTACAGGATCTTGTCAATCTGCCACAACGGAAGCACACAATGTTATTACCGTAGTGCAGTGATTCTCAAACTTTTGTACTGGTGACCCCTTTCACATAGCAAGCCTCTAAGTGCGACCCCCCATATAAATTAAAAACATGTTTTTATATACTTAACACCATTATAAATGCTGGAGGCAAGGCGGGGCTTGGGTTGGAGGCTGACAGCTCACTACCCCCCAGGTAATAATCTTGTGACCCCCTTAGGGGTCCCAACCCCCAGTTTGAGAATCCTGGCCATAGTGCCTTCATCTGAGTAGCACAACGCACTTTACAAACAACCGTGCCTCTTGAAACCTCTGTAATTGTTTTTTATTAAAATAGCGGCGTCCCATTGTGCTAGGCACTTTACCGGAAGTAGAAGTCCTTGCCCTGGGGAGCTTGCCATCAAATTCAAGACATGGATCCACAGAGTATATAACGAAGTAGGAAGGTATAACAAGTAGGAAGGAGCAGGAGAGGGAGGACAAGGGTCACAGCAATGAGAACAAACATTAATATAGGTCAGCTTTGTAAAGCAGGTATCCTCCTTATTTTATACAGCTACTAAATGAGACTCAAAGGGTGAAATCCTGGCGCCATTGAGGTCAATGACAAACCTAAACTGAGCCTCTTAAGAAGAATCCAAATCTCCTTTTAAGAACATCACATCTGAGAAGTGTTGTGACTTCTTGACTCCCTGCACTCAAAGGGCCCCCTTTGTGCCACATTCCAAGCCTGGCAGAGATTCCAATTGCTTCATCCGTCTCTTTATTTCTGTTTTTATTGTTTGTATTGCAGTAGCCCCAGACCTGGACTTGGCCCCATTGTGCTAGGTGCTGTACAAACACAGAACAGGAAAAGGATCCTTGCCTGAACGAGTTACAGTCGACGTTTATTTCCCCAACCAGAGCATCTTCATCTTTTTTTCCTAGCATGTCGGAAGCATGAAAGGTTTTGTATTAATAACCTTGGACTGTGAGATTCCTTTAACACACCTTACAACTGTGACCGTGTCCAGCTTCTCTCATGATTTCATGCACTGTGGTGCACTTCCTGTCTCCAAACTCAGGAACTGGTTACAGTGTGATGGCCTGTGAAGTCTCAGCAGAATGGCACTTCTCTGTGAAGGACCCCATCTCCATTCATGGAGATACTGAAGATGCTGACAGCTAGTTCCAAACACTGCTTTGAAAATTCATATTTTTCTCTATAGATTTAGGCCCAGCTCCACAAAGGTTAAATGCCTTTGTGGATTAGTGCTTAGCAAATATTTAACTACCTACGGCAATTAGAAATAACCATCCGGACTGAAAGCATAGAACATCTTAAGGATCCTGGTGAGTTGTGATTAGAGCCAAAACCATTATGGCTCCCCTGGTACAGCATATTCATTGACCCAAAAATACATTCCTGAGGCTGTGACGGAAGCAAAGAAACACAAGGATATCCACAGTTAAGGCTGACCTCCAGGCCGCACGCACAGCAGGGTGTATTAAGGAAGTAGTTAAGGAAATTCCCTGCTGTGGCTGGGGATTGGAGGTCAGCCTGTGGAGTGAATTTCCTTATTTTTCTTTGCTGCCATCACCACCACAGCAGACTTTTGATTCCATTAGGGCCCAATCCAGCAAGCTGCCGAGCTGCCTTAAATCACATTCAAGTCAATGGGATCTGAGGACATTCAGCATCTCACAGGATCAGGCTTTTTATGAATTTCATTCCGTGCGAGCATGAGGTTCACTGCCTTGGAGACTGAAGTCATCTCTTTATTCGCCAAATAGTGGATCAACTTCAAAGAGCAAGCCACCCCACTCCCCCGCCCACAGCCCTGTCAATGTGTCTCAACAAGGACCAAGAGTCACCTGCTGTGGAGTCAGAGGGGAATTCACTTTCCATATCCAAAAGCCATCCAGGGTACTGATTAATGCTAACTGTGGTGGTGTTTTTGTGATAGGTGCATCTGTCTGCATGGAACTAGAGTGAGACCCACCAAACTAATTTACCATATGCCACACTACAGACCAGAGTGAGGTTCAGATCCAACACCTGCAGGTGAAAGGCTCTGTATCTCATTACCAGTTCCCTGAGCCTCCCCTTCCCACAGACATTTGCACTGATGACATGTAGCATATCTTTTAAAAATGCCTTTTCCCAAGGTAATTAACGAGGTCTATTCCGGTCTTTGGGCTGGGGGTTTGTTATTATTACTTAATATTTTTATATAGCACCGTAAGTGGGGATAGTGCTTTATAAAGAGAATAAATATATCCCCCATATTTCTCTGCACTTACTATCTCAGATCCTGATGCTTCCAAAGTAATGCACATTGGAAAACATAATCCAACTATATGTACAAAACGATGGGGTCTAAATTAGCTGTTATCACTCAAGAAAGAGATCTTGGAGTCATTGTGGAGAGTTCTCTGAAAATATCCACTCAGTGTGCAGCGGCAGTCAAAAAAGCAAACAATGTTAGGAACCATTAGGAAAGGGATAGATAATAAGACAGAAAATATCATAATGTGACTATATAAATCCCTGGTATGCCTACACCTTGAATACTGCATGCGGTTCTGGTTGCCACTTCTCAAAAAAAAAAATATTAGAATTGGAAAAGGTACAGAGAAGGAAAACAAAAACAATTAGGACTATGGAACAGTTTCCACATGAGGAGACTGGGCCTGTTCGTCTTAGAAAAGAGACGACTTGGGGGATATAATAGAGGCCTATAAAATCATGAATGTTGTGAAGAAAGTGAATAGGGAAGTGTTATTTACCCCTTCACATAACACATGAACTAGGGGTCACCCAATGAAATTAATAGGCAACAGGTTTAAAATAGACAAAAGGAAGTACTTCTTGACACAGCGCACAGCCCAGTTGTGGAACTTGTTGCCAGGGGATGTTGTGAAGCCCCAAAGTATAACTGGTTCAAAAAAGAATTAGATAAGTTCATGGAGGACAGGGCCATCAATGGCTATTAGCCAAGATGGTCAGGGATGCAACCTCATGCTCTGTGTGTCCCTAAACCTCTGACTGCCAGAGTCTGGGACTGGATGACAGGGAGTAGATCGCTCAATAAATTGCCATGTTTTGTTCACTCCCTATGAAGCATCTGGCACCGTCCATTGTCAGAAGACAGGATGCTGGGCTAGATGACTAGAGACCTTAGCCTCTAAGGATAGAACAAGAAGCAATGGGCTTAAACTGCAGCAAGGGAGGTTTAGGTTGGACATTAGGAAAAAGTTCCTAACTGTCAGGGTGGTTAAACACTGGAATAAATTGCCTAAGGAGGTTGTGGAATCTCCATCTCTGGAGATATTTAAGAGTAGGTTAGATAAATGTCTATCAGGGATGGTCTAGACAGTATTTGGTCCTGCCATGAGGGCAGGGGACTGGACTCGATGACCTCTCGAGGTCCCTTCCAGTCCTAGAATCTATGAATCTATAGGTCCAATGACCCAGTATGGCCATTCTTATGTTTCCCCCCATTAACTGTAATGCAGTCCAGTTGCAAGATCAGATCTCAAAAGTGCAAGCATCTTCTCATGCCCTGCAAATGTTCTGCACTGTGGAGGCTGTTAAGTCTGGAGCTGGTGGTCTCCCTCTAAGGACAGACACCTGTGTAAGTATTTCAGTTGTTCCCTTTCACTCCGGATTCATTGAGTGGAATTCAGATAGGGAGCAGTTCAAAGTAGGCACGTGTTCACTTACCTCTGCTTTAGATGCAGAATGTCTGGTCTGACCACAGTGTATCAGCTCTAGCAGCCAGATATCATTGTGGGCCTGATCCAAAGCCCACTGAAGTCACGGATGCATCGAGTTTAAGGCCACAAGGGACCATTGTCAATAGGAGTCTCAATGGACTATAGATCAGGCCTTACTTTACCCTCTAGTAGTGGTAACTTTTCTCTGTCACAGCAAGTAACTTGTATCTTGGCCACCTGACTCGAATATCTCAATATAATCAGACTTCTCCGAGCCAAGCTGTAAACTGTCCTCAGATTATAAATCTCCAATGTACTTTTCCCATGACCGCAGACTCAAGAGAGACAAGCACAGAAGGCTTTGAGGCACGTTATTCAGCTAAGTGCTTACATAACTCTAACACCCTGAATTAAGACTTACCCACAACTAAGGAGGGTTCCTTACAGACTCCTCTTTTGTGGGCAACTGCCCCAAAGTTTTGGTGACTTTTTTCTCTGCCTTTCAGGTCTCAGGGGAGTTGGCAGTTTAACTGGCAAATGGAGCCAATTTGATCTGAAGCTTAGACTCTGTACTGTTGGGAATAAAACTGGAAAGAGCACATGTCCCATACTAATAATACTTAGGATTTTCATCAGCAGATCTCAAAGCGCTTTACAAAGGAGGTGTGTGTCATTATCCCCATTTTCAGATGGGAAACGGAGGCAAGGGGCGGGAAGTGCCTTGTCCAAAGTCACCCAGCAGCCCATGGGTAGAGCCAGGACTAGGACTCTGCTCTCTTGTCTAGTGCTCCATCCACTAGGCCACACTGCTCTACTGATCATGATGCAGAAGCTCACGTCTTACATTTTTATTAGGGTGTCCGTAGGATTATTGGCATGAGTAAGGTTTGCAAGGGCTGGGTGCTACCGGCATGGTCATGTAAATGTCATGTAAGTAACTTTACGTACATGAGTAGTGTCATGATAATCAGTGAGATGACTTCCACGAGTAAAGCTACGCACGTGTGCATGTGCAGGACCCATATAGCTGTTATTTACATATCTATTTTCTACCATTATTATTCGTTCTTATTATTTTATTTATCATTTGTATTACAGTAGGTCCAAGGAGCCCCAGTCATGGATCGGGACTCCGTTGCGCTAAGTGGTGTATAAACCCACAACGCAAAGACAGTCCCTGCCCCAAGGAGCTGAAAATTTAAGTATAAGACAAACCACCAGCTGGATACAGACAGGTGGGAGAGAACAAGGGAACAATGGGACAATATTGATCGGCATGATAGGCAGTGGTATCTAATCCATATTTCTCCTCTAAGTATGTGTCTGAAGTGTCGGTCACTGCATTGTGTAAGGCCTCAATCCTATATTGAGATCCATGTGAGAGGACTCTTGTGCCTCCATGGAGTCAGTGCCATTGACGAGTGTATCTCGATGCAGGACTGGAGCCCAAGCAGGGACATGCACCAAGCTGGTTACTGTGTGCACAGAGGGTGAAATGTCCCCAACCCTATCCTTGAAGTAGGTTGACGTGGTGCATAAGCTTTGTGCTGGCTCGCTGCGTGAGGGTGAATGTCCCCCCCTTGGCAGTTCATGTGCACAGCTGCCTGTTGTTAGACATGAAGCTGTATGCTTGAATGTGTGACTCTGAAAATTGTAAAGTCCATGTCATTGATCCCAGCGCTCCTCTTTCATGAGGACTTTCACTTACGCATTACAGTTATGGGCGTGGACTGGGCCAGTGATCCAAACATGACTGACGTGGAGACTGTTATCCATGGGGCAGCAAAGCAAGCAATGGGGTCCGGTTGGAGGCACTGTTGTAAATTTCTTAGTTTCAGGATGATCACACAGTCTGGCGATCCTCACTCCATGGACTGTATCACTTCTAATCATCCTGTCAAAGCACAAGCCAGGATAGATTAGAGCTGTGAAAATTTTGGACCTAGTCCTGCAATGTGCTGGGAACTGCTGGGCTGTGAGTCAGGGAACTGCGGATTTAGTTTTGGGTCTGCCACTGACTCATTGTGTGGCTTTAGCAAGTCATTTAACTTTTTGTGCTGCAGTTTCCCCATCTGTGAAGCGGGGATAATTCTACCTGCCTTCTTTTGTAAAGTGCTTTGAGATCCTTGGATGAAAAGTGTCTTAGAAATGCTAATTGTGGAGCGCTCAGTACCTTGTAAGATCAGGTCCTTGTCCTAAATCCACTTCAAGAATTCCCCCCCCCCTTTTTTTAACCCCACTAGAGACTTGATTCTTCTTTCATTTACACTGGTGCAAATCAGAAGTAACTTCCCTGGAGTCACTGGAGCTACCCCAATGCAAAACTGGTGTAATCAGGCCCTGTTCCTGCATCTACTTCTTTGCTGATCATTTTGTAAAAGAAGTGTTCAGCAAAATGACTTTAAACAAGTTTGTTCCTGCCTTGAAAATCATTTGCAAAACCAAGAAAAACACTGCACAATGCGTTAGGTGTAGAAGCAGCTTTGCACCTACCAGGCATGTTTCCCAAGGTCAGGAAATCATCCACAAGGCCCAGAACAGGACATTTAAAGGAGGAAAAAACAAAAAAGAGGTCTTAAAAAAAACGATGAGCAACACGTTAAGATCCGAGGATTCCTTCCGTAAACCAAGCTCCTGCATCAAGCCAAGAGCAACATTTCTTGATGCAAGAATAACTCCAATATGGTAAAAAAAAAAAAAAAGAACAAGAGAAAGAGAAAGGCAGGGTAGGAAGAGGATGTATACAATTTTATTACCAGCAAAACAAGCATGATGCCAGCTGAGAATGCAATTGTTGTGACCACCAGGAAGAAGAATCATTCTCCAGCATGCCGTGGGGTCATGTGCGTCATGTGAGTTTATTTTTAAGTCCGGCCAAACTTCTGTAATTTCCTTCCCAGCCTCACTAAGTAAAAAAATGACGCATTCATGCTAGAGATCCGCATCCTCTTTGAGTTCTCATGGAGTGACATTCACCCCTGTGCAGAGGGCATCACATCTGAACATGGCCTGGTCGCAGGTCAGGCTTCCTTTATGAGTCCTCTCCTGACATTTTTAGTCCTTTCAAGCTCTGCTTGCTTTAGAGTTTTGCAAAATAATCAGTGAAGTGTGGGGGCAACTCACCAAGGACAATGACTATCTGCTCCTTTTCGAAGGAGCGGGGCGGGAGAACTAACAGCATCTAGGTTGATCTTTCCGTTGTTCTATCTTATTTTTCCCCCCACATGCTACCAGCCTGTAAATGACAGGTTTCAGAGTAGCAGCCGTGTTAGTCTGTATCCGCAAAAAGAAGAACAGGAGTACTTGTGGCACCTTAGAGACTAACAAATTTATTAGAGCATAAGCTTTTGTGGACTACAGCCCACTTCGGATATGCATCCGAAGAAGTGGGCTGTAGTCCACGAAAGCTTATGCTCTAATAAATTTGTTAGTCTCTAAGGTGCCACAAGTACTCCTGTTCTTCTTTCAGCCTGTAAATGATACTCATTTACATTTGAATGGACTCTAGTTTTCCATGGGCCATCACCGCTTGAGGGTCTGCTTAGCAATGGTCTCTATCAAATATTTATTGTTGAAGACGTGCTATGTTGTGTTAGTTTTGTGATGTGGTTTATTTTGGGGGAGCTACTTGCAGACAGTAGGAGAGTTTGCTCTCTGCCTTAATCTGTTCGGGACAGAGTTGGTTTCTGGGAAGTGGGCGCTGGTGCTTTGGCCGAGTTTCCCAAAAGAAGGGATTGCCTGACTGTTGTTTGTGTAGGCTGCCTCTGTTCAAGGACCGGGGTATATCATGTAAACAGACAAGTTGCTCTAAGAGTACACCCAGGATCTGCATCACTGATTTCTTCTCCAGTGGAAAGCAGACCTCTAAAGTCCGACATCTATCGCTTGGCAGAGGGGCATCATTATTATTAGAATTCCAAAGGAATTACTATCTTCTTCCAAAGGAGCGTCGAGTCTGGGGGTTGAGTGCCTATCTGCCTTACGTCATGGATTGACAGGGTTCCGTCTAGGTCCCAGCCTGCTTAGGAGTGATTCCTTAGGGTGCCAGACCCCAAGAGTCCACAGTTCCTCCAGGGCAGGCCCGCAGGCTCCATTACTCCGAACCTGGGCCTTTTGATGCCAGTTATCCCTGTCTCTCTGGGTCCCTGCAACGAATCCAACTGAGTCAGACTCCTGCTGGAGGCTCTCAGTAACCATTTGCAGTGAGACTATGCAGTCTTTTCAAGACAAGGTAACAATTTATTAGTCATCTGGCCTGCAGAATCTGCAAGGCCTTCGGTTAGCACAGAAAGCAAAGATTAATACAGGTTCAGACTGGCCTGAGCCATGGCTGTCTTGAGCCATGAGACAGAAGAAACCGTCTATGCTTCCTTTCTGTCTCTGCCCCTTTTAGACCGACAAGGTGGGGGAGATAATATCTTTTATAGACCAACTTCCACTGGTGAGAGAGACAAGCTCTCAAGCTCCACAGAGCTCTTCTTCAGGTCTGGGAAAGGTCCTCAGAGTGTCAGAGATTGTTTAGCATAGTAGCTACCACGTATTCTAAGGGACCATTCCAGGAGAAGTGGCCCGTTAACACCCCTGCAGGCATAGGACAAAAACAGGGGGTTAGTGGGTTACAAATTGTTCTAATAAGCCATAAATCCAGTGTCCTTATTAAGATCATGATTTTAAGTGTCTAGCAGAGTTATGAATTTAAGCTCCCAGGCTTGTCTTGGTGTTGTGCAGGTTTTCATTGAGGACCAGGACTGAGAGGTCAGCTATGGAGTGATCGTTTTGTGAAAAGTGTTCTGTCCTTTTTGTCTGCCAGTCCCAGTGACAGCCCTGTGTCTCTGAGCTCTTAACACAGCCCACCTCTTAACAGAATCACCTGACACCTCTTGTCTGTTCTCCTGCCACAGCCAGGCTGTGTCCACATCCTCAGCGGCCTCTGCAGCTAGGTGTTAATCTTCATCTATTGGGATTCCCAATGTCTCTGTAGAGCAGTGGTCCACAAACTGTGGGGCATGCCCCCCCTAAGGGGGTGCAGAGGAATGTCTGGAGGGGAACAGTGGGGCCCAGACCAGCCCCCATGGGGGGCGGGTGGTGAGACGGGAGTGCCACCTAGCCCCACTCTGACTCCAGTTCCACTCAGGCCACACTCCTGGCCCCTGCTCCCAGTCTCCAGCCCCCACTCTCGGCCCCCAGCTCCTGTTCTTGGCTCCTGGCCATGGCTCCACTCCCAGCCCACGGCCAGGCCACAACTCCGCTTCCAGTGGGGGTGGGGGTGTGTGTGGACACATTGCATCATGGGGGTGGGGTGGGGCGAGAGGCAAAGTTTGGGCACCACTGCTGTAGTGTCTTCCATTCCAATGTGCTGCTTCCATTCCAGCCCTCCCCAGGTATGTCTGCACTACAATTAGACACCCGCGGCTGGCCCATGCCAGCTGACTCGGGCTTGTGGGGCTTGGGCTAAGGGGCTGTTTAACTGCAGTGTAGACAGTTTGGGCTCGGGCTGCAGCCTGAACTCTGGGACGCCCCCACCTCGCAGGGTCCTAGATCCCGGGCTCCAGCCTGATCCTGAATCGCTACACCGTGATTAAACAGCCCCTTAGCCTGAGCCCCGTGGGCCTGACTCATCTGGCACAGGCCAGCTCTGGGTCTTTAATTTCAGTGTAGACACACCCCAATGGCTCTGTGCCTCAAATACCTCCTAGCCTGATTTTCTATGTCCTAGAGAGAAAATGAATTCCCCCCTCCCCCCAAGTGGGTAACCATGCCACAGTGACAGGTGCAGAGTCATACGGATAGCTCGTAAAAACATTACAGAAAATTCCGACATTCGTCTCACCTGAGGCCCCTTTGAAATCCCAGCCCTACACAGGACTAGCTAAACATTATGTTTATACAACACCTTTCTACCTGGAAGATCTCAGAGGAGAGGCAAGCCACCTACTACTGAAATGCAGCCACTTCTGTGGAGCAGCAATGCGATCATTTAACAGCCTGCAGCATGCGAGTTTGAAGTTAAGCAGGACAACAATGAACTCCCCTGCTATTACAAAAAGGGGCAGCAGCGTTTTAACAACCACAAGTGTCACTGGCAGGCAGGCAGCACAGTATTATATACTGCCACCTGCTGCCAGAGAGAGGTATTACATTAGAGCCTGATATTTTGGTGGGGAGATGCCCAGAACGGAATGCAATGCAATATTCCAGCTCGGATCGCACTGTAGTTCGACAGAGGGGGGCTGTTATCTCCCCAGTGGGGACACAATGTCTGTGTGGCCCAAAATTGCACCGGTCTTTGTTGCTGTCATATCATATTACAAACTCAAGTCTAATTCTCTGACCTCGATCACCACTCAATGGGTCTCCATCAGCGTTACTGTTTCTTGTTGCCATTGGCCATGTGTGATTGGGTTATTTCCCCCCAGAGCTATTAGCCTGCTGTTTCCCAAGTTGGATCTCAGTAGGAGCTAAATTCTGGCAGCTTGTAATGCCTGTCCACACAAGGTGTTAGCAAAAGTAAGAGCCCCTGCTTGGACTACCCAGACCTAGGATCTAAGTGTGCCGGAGAGAGTACATATCGTCCGCCCACTACTCCCTCCCCGAGCTAGAGCAGGGACTGGCTGGAGCCTTGCTTCTGCCCCCCTGCACACACAATGGAGCTGATGGGGAGGAAGTTGGAATTTGCTACTGATACAGTATAGGCCAGCAGCAAACTGCTATCCCCCCAGAACAAGGAGGAAACAGGGAGGGAATTGTGCTTCTCCGAGGCATGACTCCTTCCCTGCAATGCTCCTGGGATAGCATAACTATAGCTGTCCCGATTCCGCTTTCCCAAGGATTTCCTTCCCTTTATCACTAGTTATTTTTATGAGATTTTCATTAATTCCTACTTGTTCAAATGTCTTCTCTTTATTTTTCTCGTTGGAGCCAGATTTTAGAATGGAGTTCAGGATCTTTGACTTAGTGTTGATTCCACCATCTACTAGCCTTGCTCCTGGTGTGTGGTCCCACTGATTCCAACAGGACTCCTTGTGGAGTAAGGCACTGCTCCCATTTGGTGCTTTGCCTCTTCCAGCTCTTGTTTAAAAGCTTGTCTCCTCAGGGAAATTAACCAGAATAACAATTGTGAAACAAGCCATTTTAACCTTTTTATAAGCTATTCATTAATTATGATAATGCAGTTATAATTATATTATAATTGCAAGTAGAATCATAAAAATGTAGGACTGGAAGGCACCTCGATAGGTCATCTAATCCAGTCCCCTGCACTCAGGCAGGACTAAATATTATCTGGACCCTCCCTGACAGGTGTTTGTCTAACCTGCTGTTCAAAATCTCCAATGATGGAGATTCCGCAAGCTCCCTAGGCAATTTAGTCCAATGCTTAACCACCCTGATCATTAGGATTTTTTCCTAATATCCAACCTTATTCTCCCTTGCTGCAATTTCAGCCCATTGCTTCTTGTCCTGTCCTCAGAGGATAATGAGAACAATTTATCACCCGCTTTATAACAACCTTTTACGTACTTGAAAACTGTTATCATGTCCCACCCCCTCAGTCGTCTCTTCTCCAGACTAAACAAACCCAATTTTTTCAATCTTCCCTCATAGCTCATGTTTTCCAGACCTTTAATCATTTGTGTTGCTCTTCTCTGGACTTTCTCCAATTTGTCCCCATCTTTCCTGACATGTGGTGCCCAGAACTGGACACTGTACTCCAACTGAGGCCTTATCAGTGCTGAGTAGAGCAGAAGAATTACTTCTCGTGTCTTGCTTACAACACTCCTGCTAATACATCCCAGAATGTAACCCCTAGATCCTCTTCTGCAGTTGTCCTTCCTAGGCAGTCATTTCCCATTTGTATTTGTGCAAATATTATTCCTTCCTAAGTGGAGTACTTTGCATTTGTCCATATTGAATTTCATCCTGTTTCCTTCAGACTATTTCTCCAGTTTGTCCAGATCATTTTGAATTTTAACCCTGTCCTCTAACGCACTTGCAACCCCTCCCAGTGTGGCATCATCCGCAGACTTTATAAGTGTATCTCTATGCTATTATTCAAATCATTTATGAAGACATTTAATAGAATTATTGAAGTAATATAAATGATACTTATATAATAATTATGCTTATTTATAATTAATATATACTTAATCCTCCCTCAGTGCGGAGCGGTGGACTAGATGACCTCTTGAGGTCCCTTCCAGCCCTAGCCATTTTTAGTCTGGAATAGAGTGATTTTTATACTGGAATAGAGGGTCTGTGTGGTGAGTTATTGCCAAATAGCTCATTCCACAATAGTTATTCTGTTTAGTTTCCCCATGAAGACAAGCCCTAAGGCCATGTTCAAAATGTAACAGACGTCTGTTCTGTTTCTGTCTGTTGCAAGCCAGGAGGCATATCAATTTCTGTGGTGTAAGTGAAAGTGACTGATGGTAACTCCTCCAGCTTGTTTGTAGCTCATTTTGTGCATTTGAGAGGAAGGAGGCTAAGGACCTGATTCTTATTTCACTTACACCAAACCAGCGTTAAACCAGTATGAAACCAATACTGGAAAGACTCCATTTACTTCCATAGAATTTCTCCTGATTTACACTGGTGGGAGGAGAATCCAGCCCTGTGTCTCTATTTGTGCATCGATCCTGTGAGTTTCATTTGGTAATTGAAATCACTGCCCGTTAGTCAGGTGGAACATATTTCCCCCAGAACATTGGATCTCTTCAGCAGACTCTAGTCTAATAGATGTCTCATGATAAAGTCCACGATGAGGCGATTCTTCAGTATCAATAATTAGCTCAGCTCTGGGCAGATTTAATTAGCTGGGCTTTGAAACTGGGGTGTCTCCTCCCATGCCCTTCCTTCATTCTGCTCAGGCACTGCTAGATGTCTTAGAAAATCTCACGATGGAATATTAATTAGAACATTAACAGAACCCAGCTAAATAGACTCCTCCCCAAGGTGCTCTTTTCCGGCTGTAGTATATAACAAGGCTCCAGGGACACTAGCCACTTTGCTAATCTTCAGGGAGGTGTCCACGACGTGGCTGTCACCATGATGAGTCCTCGGGTTTTGCTTCTGCTGGTGCTGGTGGCTCTGGCTCTGAGCATCTGTAAGTACAGTATTACCATGAGTTTATAGGTGACGATTGGAAGAAAATTGTCTAGTGATTAGAGCAAAGGCTGGGGCTTCCTCAGTCTCTCTTGTGGAAGCTGCTCCACTCTGCATAAACATTTAAATCCTCATTGGGCACGAGAGTGAGTGAGAAGGAGTCGGTAGTCCATTGGTGAGGGCACCCACTTGGGACACCTAGGAACCGGTCCCCATGCTTCAATTGCTCTTTCAATAGTTATCCAGAGGGACACAGCTTCACCAGGCGAGACTGAGAGCACCCAACAGCAGAATATGCCATAGCTCAGTGATTAGAGCCTGCTCTGGGAGGTGGGAAGCCCCTGTTCAATTCCCTCGTCCCCTTCCAGCAGAGCGGGGACTGAACCTCGGTGTCCCACATCCCAGGTGAGTGTGCTAATCACGGGGCTAAAAGTTACAAGCTGAGTGGCAGCACCTCTGCCTCTGGCTGCTTTTCTGTGGAGCGAGGTAGATACCTAACTCACCCCAGCAAGAGGCAGTGTAGGTGCCTAAGTCCCCTGGCAGCAGGAGATGGCTTCTGGTTCCTGTATCGCAAGGTGTGTGTCCTGCTCGTGAGCTGCAAATGGGAACCCATCCCCTGGAGTCAGGCAGCTTAGATGTCTATTGGCTGGCTTAGGTGATGCCCCGCTGAGCAGGCTGGCTTTTTGTGGATTACACTGTAAGGTGCCTATCACTCCCCGTTCATTGTATAGGAGCCTAGGTGCCTAACTCGGGCTTTGTGGATCACAGGGTGTTCCGGTGATTTTTCTAGGTGCCTAAAAGTTAGGGGCTGTGATGCTGAGCATTGCACTGTCTAAGAGCTTTTCTACATGAACATTTAGTTGGCAGGAAGCTGGTGTCTGAGTCTACCCCGCACTAGCCTGCTGCCGACTAATGGCCCATGTGGACTCTGCTGATGCACATTAACAGTTTGTTAATGTGCTTTGATCTAGTCCTCTTGGAAACAGGACTGTTAACCTGCATCAGCAAGGTGCATGTGGACAATTTAGCCTGGTTTACACTAGGAAATTGGGTCAGTTATAACTATGTTGCTCAGGGGTGTGAAAAGCCGACCTAACCCCCAGTGTAGACAGCACTAGGCTGACAGAAGAATTTTCCTGTTAACCTAGGTCCTGCTTCTTGGGGAGGTGGATTACCTACACCCGTCGGGGAACCTCTCCCGTTGGCGTAGGTAGCATCCTCACTGATGCGCTGCAGCGTTTTAAGTGTAGACAAGCCCTTAGTCCATGGCAGGCTAATGCAGCGTTGACTCATACCCCAGCTTGCTGCAAGCTAAATGTTCATGTAGCGAAGGCCTAAGTCCCTAAGCCAGGCCTTTGTGCCTCAGTTTCTTCATCCATAAAATAGGGATAATACTCATGCGTTTCTCAGGGCTTTTGTGTCAAGTGGTTAGCTAACATTTGTAAAGTGTTCTCCCATCCTTAGAGTAACACAGCAAAACCTGCACAAAAGACCACCCTGTTGGGCAACTGAAGAGAATGCCCCCCTCCCCCCCAAACTATTTCCAAATGTATACTCAGCATTTACCAGGAAACAACTCTGTTATACCACCAACTGTTGTCAGTCCCTTGAGTGGTCTCTTACGATTGGTTTTACTGTGTCCACATGAGCTCAGCGCTTTTCTTCTTACTGGATGTGGCTTACCTCTGAGAAAGATTTTTAACAATTGGAGTTCTCATCCAGAGACAATATTGGGGATTATTGTGGGAGCCTGTCAGGGGATACACTCACTGCTAGGGCGCCTCCTCCTGGCTGCTCTGGGGATTAGCTCCATCCAGGAACAACACCCCCTTCTGTCACTCACTCATTCGCCCTGCTGCCTCTCTCTGCGACTCAGGGTGCTCTCTCTTCATGGCTTGGCCCCCTGGCCATGTCACTATAGTCCTCCCCTTCCAGAGTAGCAAAATCCTATCAGAGTCAGACAACAGTCCCAGGCAGCCTTCTGCTCCACTGCCCACTTCCCCAGTGGCCAGTGGGGAACCCGGGCCCACCCTCTACTCCGCGTTCTAGTCCGGGAATCCCAGGTCTGCTCTCTCCCAGACCCTGTTGTTCTTTCCCCAGACTCCTTCCTACGTCTTCTGGCTCCCCGCCCTCTCTGGGTTTACCAGCCCAAACTCACTGACTACTTAACTCCATAGCCCCAAATATACCTCCCTGCTCCCACGGAGTGACTGGAGACTACCCCCCTGCAGTCCTTTTCTGCTGCTGACTTCCTGCCTTTATACCAGCCCCACCCATTCCTTCTCTGCTGGGCTCAGTCTTCAAACAACCTTTAAATCTCTGGCTCTCCCCCAGGTGCAGCCTATCAGGGTAATTAACTGTACAGGAAACGTGATTTTTTCCATTGTCAATCACATCAGGTATAGATAGGCATCTCATTTCAAATGATTCTGGTAAGGTACTGTCACTATGTGGGGCGTGTAATCTAGTAGTTAGCACAGAGGCCTAGGAGCTAGGACTCCTGGGTTCTGTTCCTGGTTCTGCTATTGACGTTCTTCTGTGAGCTTTGGCAAGTCATTTAACCTCGCTTTGCCGCAATTTCCCTATATGAAAAGTGGGGACACAAGCACTGACTCCACAGGGATGTTGTCATACTTAAATAGTACGTGGTTCAAGAAAGAATTAGATCAGTTCCTGGAGGAGAGGTCCCTCAATGGCTATTAGCCAAGATGGTCAGGGACGCGACCCCATGCTCTGGGTGTCCCTAGCCTTCAATTGCCAGAAGCTGGGAGTGGATGATGGGATGGATCACTTGCTTATTCCCTGTTCTGTTCATTCCCTCCGAAGCACCTGGCACTGGCCACTGTCGGAAGACAGGATATTGGGCTAGATGGACCATTGGTCTGACCCTGTATGACTGTTCTTATGTTTATGGTCTTAATTGATATTGGTGAAGTTGCCTTATACGGTGGTGTGACGTTCCCCTGGTGTTATCTGGAGCGGTGATCTACTAGGTCACTCCAATCCTCGACTCTGGGAGCCAGTCTTACCCTGCTCTGCTGTGAGAAACCCCACTCCTGGGCTGTTCACACACAGCCTCTGGCATGTAAGCTGCTCCTTGGATTGTGCAACCAAATGACACTAGCCAATGTCTCCGGTCTCAGACACAACCCTAGGAACCTCCGTCTTGCAGTGTCCAGTTATGCCCACTGGATGCTGCAAGCTTAAATGAGTTCGTCAATTTAACAAAGAAATTGATACGTACCAGGTTTGTTATCCCCAGGGGAGTCTCTGACACACTTCAGACCAAACGCACTGCTTCAGGTAGAATAAACAAACAAATTTATTAACTACAAAGATAAATTTTAAGTGATTATAAGTCAAAGCATAACAAGTCAGATTTGGTCAAATGAAATAAAAGCAAAACACATTCTAAACTGATCTTAAGACTTTCAATGCCCTTATAAACTTAGGTGCTTTTCACCACAGGCTGGCTGGTTGCTTATCAGCCAGGCTCTCCGCTTTGATCAGTGCTTCAGTCGCTTGGTGGTGGTGTGTGTAGATGTAAATGGAAGAGAGGGGAGCATGGCAAACGTCTCTCCCTTTTATCCTGTTCTTTCTTCCGTCTTGACGTTGCCCCCCTCCTCTTCAGAGTCAGGTGAGCATTACTTCGTCATAGTCCCAAACTGTCCAACAGATCCTTCGTTGCTGCCTAGGCCAGTGTCCTTTGTTCCTGTGAGGCTGGGCTGGGTTTGTCCCATACATGCCCTGATGAGGTGTGAACTGCCTCTCTGCTCTTGGAGAGTTTTGCCTGGGCCTCTGTTCCTGGAGAGTTTTTGCCTGGGCTTGTTTTAAGCCATAAGGACACATTTTCAGCCTCATAACTATATACATGAAATTACAACCTATAACACCACTATAACAACAATGCTCCGTGCATCATGAACCTTCCAAAGACACCTAACACAACAAACTTTGCATTGGATACCACACAATCATTTTACAAGGACGAACATGGGGGTGCAGGGTGTTCCCATGAGGTATAGAGTGTCACAAGTGGAGATAACCAAAAAGTGTGCATTCCCCAGAGAGTGCTTTGGAGACCAGAGCTGCCAACTCCTCAATCCAGCGCTAAATTTACCGTGGGACAGATGATGAAATGTAACAAATCCTCCTCCCGCTACTCCCTCCCCCGCCATCAGTGTTAACTTCTGCTCTTGCTTCATCCGGCAAGGTGATGGATTCTGCGCTATAGGACTCTGGCCCCGTGCATGTGACATTTTTATGCAAGAGTAGAATGTAGGCCTGGTGATAGGATGGTGGAGTGGTAGTTTTTGCACGCAACCTCCTCAGCCCATCTCTAATAGATCCTGTATTGTCTCTTTAAGGACCAGACCTGCCATTGAAGTCAATGCCCAAACTCCCCTCCATTTCAGTGGGAGCGGACGCAGGTCATTGAAGCGATGCTGATTTACACCAGGGTATAAAAGATTTCCCCCCACAGGTCCAATCTTGCACTATTTACTCCCACGAATAACCCCACTGAAATTAATGCACCCGTAGCAACAGGGTCACACCAGGCCCAGTGGGACTATGAGTTGCCACCTCAGGCCCTAAAATAGCAAGTAGATTTATGAGAGGAGGGTTTGTATTTTTGTGTCAGTTGCAAGGAAACGCTTAAATGCCAGTTTTTTATTTCTCCAGGTCTGGGTGTCGGCACTGGAAACTGGGGCTGTGCCAATTACCGGGGTTTCTGCCGGGCCGCCTGCTTTCCCCAGGAGATTTCTCTGGGCCCCAAGGACTGTGCTGGAGAGTTTGTGTACGTCCCTATTGATACAGCTCTCACCTTTGTACCCTTCCTGTTCCGGCCCTTCCACAAAAATGGAGAGTTTAAAACGCTGAGGGTAGGCCAGGAACACTGGCAACGCGCTATATCTGATTACGATCAAATGCAGCAGACTGCTGCTAACCTCAATTTTAACCTTGTAGGTCCCAGTCTGTATGTCAGGGTTGCCACCTTTCTAATTGTTGGTAACTGGACCCCTGAAGCCCCGCCCCCTGCTCCACCTCTTCCCCCAAGGCTCTGCTCCTGCCCCACATCTTCTCTCGAGGCCCCACCCCTCTCCACCTCTTCCCAGAGGCCACGCCCCTTCTCTGCCTCTTCCCCTAAGGCCCCTCCCCCATTGCTCGCTCCTCCGCTCCCCTTCCCCCGTCACTCACTGGATCGTCTCCACCTCCCTCTTCCCCCAAGCTGGGCTCTCTCTGCTCCGGGGCTTGGACGGGAGCTGCTGCAGCCTGACAAGGTGCCTGCCTGCAGGTAGGAGGTGGCCCCGGCTGAGCAGGGGCTGGCGTGGGTTAATGACCAGGCGCCTCCTTCCACCCACAGTAACCGAACTTTTGGTGTCAGTACATCTGACCGGACACTGCCAGGTCCCTTTTTTGACCAGACTTTCCGGTGAAAAAACAGGCATCTGCGAACCCTCAGTGGCACTCGGACACAGAAGCCAAAACCCGGAGGGGAGGCAACCCTAATGTATGTTGTGGGCTGTGATAGTTTTAGGGCCAGCCACTTACGGGAAACATGATGAGACACAGTAATCCAGTGCATTATATATTCCCCTGTTAGAAAAGCTTATCCTGAGGCTATGTCTATGCTCTGACAGCACAACTGCGGCGACATAGCTATGTCGCTGTAGCGTAGACACTTCCTACAGCATTGGAATGGGCTTTTCTGTCACTGCAGGAACACCACCTACCTGAGCGATGGTAGCTGGGTCAACAAAAGCATTCTTCCACTGACCTATCTGCGTCTGCACAGGTCATCAGAATTATGAATTTTTCACATCCCCGAGTGCCATAGCAATGTACACCTAACTTTTATGTTTGAGTATCCGAGGGCTTGTCTATACTGCCCGCCAGATCGGCGGGCAGCGATCGATCCAGCGGGGGTCCATTTATCGCGTCTAGTCTAGATGCGATAAATCGACTCCCGAACACGCTCCTGTCGACTCCGGAACTCCACCGGAGCAAGAGGCGCAGTTGTAGTCAATGGGAGAGCGTCAGCAGTTGACTCACTGCAGTGAAGACACCGCGGTGAGTAGATCTAAGTATGTCGACTTCAGCTACGTTATTCACGTAACTGAAGTTGCATAACTTAGATCAATTTCCACCCCTCCCCCCCAATGTAGACCAGGCCTGAGATCCACAGGTGTTGAAGTCCCACTTAGGATGCCATTTTGTAACAAACTCTGCTGATGACAATACTATTTGTGTGCGAGCCAGTGGCCCGGAGACTAGCGTTCAGGGCAGGGCATCAAGAAACTTTGGTTCTAGCCCTGACTTTGCTACTCACCTTGGGTAACTCACTTAAACTACTGGTGCCTCATTTTCCCCATGTCTACACTGCTATACCAGAGGTCTCACTTGTGCTACCAGTAACTTGCTTTCACCATGTGTCTTGATTTTAGTGAGGCCGTTGGCACAATCCCCCAGGATATTCTCATACGCACACTAGGGAAATGTCATTTGGATGGAATTACTATATGGTGGGTGCACAACTGGTTGAAAGACCATATTCAGAAAGA
The DNA here is from genome assembly GCF_011386835.1 of Chrysemys picta bellii. NCBI lineage: Eukaryota > Metazoa > Chordata > Testudines > Emydidae > Chrysemys > Chrysemys picta. The sequence goes on from NC_088791.1 coordinate 344,074,274, forward strand.
AATTATCAATGGCTTGCTGTCAAACCGGGAGGCCGTATCTAGTGGGTCCCACAGGATTCAGTCCTGGGTCCAATATTATTCAATATTTTCATTAAAGACTTGTATAATGGAGTGGAGAGTATGTTTACAAAATGTGCAGATGACACCAAAGAGAGAGGGATTGCAAGCGCTTTGGAGGACAGGATTAGAATCCAAAACGACCTTGACAAACTGGAGAATTGGTCTGAAATCAACAGATGAAACTCAGTAAAGATAAGTGTGAAGTATTTCGCTTAGGAAGGAAAAAGCAAACACACAACTACAAAATAGAGAATAACTGGCTAGGTGGTAGTCCTGAAAAGGATCTGGGGGGTATAGTGGATCACAAATTGAATATGAATCAACAATGTGATGCAGCTGCGAAAAAGGCTAATATCCTTCTGGAGTGTATTAACAGGAGTGTCATATACAAGACAAAGGAGGTTACCGTCCTGCTCTACTCAGCACTGGTGAGGCCTTAGTGCAAGTACTGTGTCCAGTTCTGGGCACCACACTTTAGGAAAGACGTGGACAAATTGGAGAGAGTCCAGAGAAGAGCAACAAAAATAATCAAAAGTTCAGAAAACTTGACCTATGAGGAAAGGTTAAAAAAACTGGGCACGTTTAGGGCTGAGAAAAGAAGACGGGGGGGGGGGGGGCGCTTCAAATATCTTAATGGCTGTTATTAAGAGGACTTGGATCAATTGTTCTCCATATCCATTGAAGGTAGGACAAGAAGTAATGGGCTTAATTTGCAGCAAGGGAGATTTAGGTTAGATATTAGGAAACACTTGCTAACTATGGACCAAGCATCCCAGGGAAGTTGTGGAATTCCTGCCAATGGAGATTTTTTGGGAACAAGTTAGATAAACACCCCTCAGGGATGGCCTAGGTTTACTTGACCCTGCCTCAGCACAGGGCGCTGGACTAGATGAGCTCTCCATGTCCCTTCCAGCTCTACATGTCTATGATTCCATGATCAGCATTTCATTTTACTATATCTTTTAAAAGATTTAAAAAGGGGGAAATGAGTAGCAAATCATTTCCTTTTCTTCTGGTTGCACATTGTAATGTTTATTGTTGTTTTTTTTAATCAGCTGCTGTGTGTCAAGTGCTTCTGGATAAGAGTGCCTTAGCCCAAGGAGTCGATGGTACATGAGATGAAGCCCCACAGGAACTTTACTGGCCTTGGGAAGAACATAATTATCAGCAAGTCCTGGAACCTGCACAAAACCTTCACTGTTTCATTACAATGAATAGCGTGTGGATAATTTTGGTCTTGATCCTTCCCATTGAAATCAATGGGAAAATCCCTATTGACTTCAATGGGAGAAGGATGGGGCTGTTTCTCTGCCTTCTGTAATAACATTTATCCAGTGCAGCAGCATAAGTACCAGATTTGGCTTTATGATTTTGGGAACCTTCAGTCAGATTATAACCTGCAGGGGGCACACCCATCTCTGTTGTCTCTTTTCATCCCCCACTCACAATCTTCCCCCCCCCTCCTTTTTCTCTGCCAAATGGACACATAGGCTATAGAGTACCGATCAATGTGCTCAAAGATGAAGTGGACTCAAAGTCCCCAAGTTCATTGTGAGACTGTCCTGCCAACTGGTGGGTCTGGCACACTGGGATGGCCCACAAATTTCACATATTCCTAAAACCAACCCAGATGTTCTGTGACAGGCCCTGTTTCTTTAGTTTAGGGATCAATCCACTACAATGCTTGACTGATATTTCAGTAAAAAGAACAGGAGTACTTGTGGCACCTTAGAGACTAACAAATTTATTTGAGCATAAGCTTTCGTGGGCTATAGCCCACTTCTTCAGATGCATAGAATGGAACATATATTGAGGAGATATATATACACACATACAGAGAGCATGACAAGGTGGGAGTTGTCTTACCAACTCTGAGAGGCCAAGTAAGTAAGAAAAAAAAACTTTTGAAGTGATAATCAAGATAGCCCAGTACAGACAATTTGATAAGAAGTGTGAGAATACTTACATGGGGAGATAGATTTCTGGGCTATCTTGATTATCACTTCAAAGGTTTTTTTTCTCTTACTTAATTGGCCTCTCAGAGTTGGTAAGACAACTCCCACCTGTTCATGCTCTCTGTATGTGTATATATATCTCCTCAATATATGTTCCATTCTATGCATCCGAAGAAGTGGGCTGTAGCCCACGAAAGCTTATGCTCTAATAAATTTGTTAGTCTCTAAGGTGCCACAAGTACTCCTGTTCTTTTTGCGGATACAGACTAACACGGCTGCTACTCTGAAACCTGATATTTCAGTGATCGCTACAGACCCTGCAACAGAGAGGCTCATTTCTGAAAAATGAGGTTTATGATTGTGCTTCAGATTTCTAACAAATCTTGTCAGGGTGGGCTGAGGGCTCATACACTCTGGTGATGGGTGCCCCTGTAAGAACACAGATAGCTAGATTAGCTAGAGAAAGGTGTCTGCAAGGGATTAACTAAAAAATTAGCACATACCTGATTTCAGGACATAATGCAAGGAAACGTTATCCTGCCTTTGACAATGCACCGCATACAAATTGTTATCATGTGACTTCAATACCATAGACTCACAATGACTGGCACACTATATGACATGATAATGGGATACAATCTTTCACCAGTTCAAATCCAACCCCTGGTCAATATAACCATATAAGGACTCTAAACTATTGTTGTATGTAAAGTAAATAAGGTTTTAAAAATGTTTAAGAAGCTTCATTTAAAATTAAATTAAAATCCAGAGCCCCCCAGACCGGTGGCCAGGACCCAGGCAGTGTGTGCCACTGAAAATCAGCTCGGCACGCGTGCCATAGGTTGCCTACCCCTGGTACAGATCTTATTGGAAAGGTATCCAGATCACAAATGCCACCCAAACTGGCACAAACTTATTCCCTTCTCCGCAAAAAGACCAAGGTTTGGATATTAGTGATACCAGCTGGGTGAGGTAGTATATTTTATTGGACCAAATTCTGAAAGCTTGTCTCTCTCTCACCAACAAATAAACAATGTTACCTCACTCACCTTGTCTCCCTTATATCCTGGGACCAACATGGCTACAAGTGCACAGCATACAAGGTTTGGATAGACATGGAGACTGAACTCACCCCTTTAAGTGGTCTTTCTGAACTCCCTTCTGACTCAAGTGTCTTCTCCAGCTCAGGGATGAAGCATATTTGAAGAGGAAACTCACACAGATAGCAGCAGATACCACAGAGATAGGCACTACATAAAAACCTGAATAGAACAGATTAGTTCTGTGGACTAACAAAAATGTTCAGGTTCCAGAAACTCATTTCTCCTACCACTGTGTACAAGTAAGTCCCAGTGAAGTCAAGTCGTTATTTGCATCCGGTGGCAAAAGAATTGGGCTCCAACATTGTCAATTGGTGGGCCCTTCACCTGCACTACATTTTCTTAAAGAAGAGTGGTCTATTCGCTCATCATGTCCATCTCTCTGGCTGATGCAGGATTATTCTCCACAGTACTGTATATATTTGCAGCAAAGAGTCCTGTGGCACCCTATAGACTAACAGACGTATAGGAGCATGAGCTTTCGTGGGTGAATACCGACTTCTTCAGATGCAAGCTCATGCTCCTATACGTCTGTTAGACTATAAGGTGCCACAGGACTCTTTGCTGCTTTTACAGATCCAGACTAACACGGCTCCCCCTTTGATGCTTGTATATACTTGGGCACACAATAAATGAATGACCCAATTTGTAGGTGACACCTTTTCATTGGACTAACTGGAAGGCAAAAATAAGTCAAGTGTGTGATTCTTGACAACTGCTGGTTTATTATTTCTAGTTAGGACCATAACTGGATATTAAATTGGCTACAATAATGGGGTGGGGAGAGGGAATTATTTTTTGACAGTGTAATCAATTGTATTCCTTACAGAGCAGTAAAAACCTTGCTTGAGAATGTCGCTGGAGTGTTTCTAGTGGATGCAGGTTAAAAATATCTGAAATAACATCTCTGTTCTCTTCTCTGATTATTGAATTGCATTTTATTGTTCAGGACAAATAAAGGTTGTTTAATTGGAAACTGGCACCATATATCACTGAAGTGTTCGTGTAAGAGCAGGTCACCACTGAGATGCAGTGTAGGCTGGAGACATAACTCCTATAATTACTATGCAATTTAGGGTTAATCATGTGTTAAAAATTGTTCAGTCCAAAACTGTAATTGTTATGGGTGTACTGGGGACATGATGCTGTATCCTATGCTGTATGAACTGATGTACGTGTCAGAATCAGACCTGTGTAACTGCGTGATGGGTCTTTCTGCTTTAGCTCAAGTAGCAAGGATGTGGGCTTTTGGAACAGGAAGATCTGAGTTCTCTCTCAGCTATTGCTGTGTAGTTCCTAGGTGCAGGATCCCAACAACCGTGAAGTCCTAGATGGCCACAGTTTTGCTACAAATCCTTTCCTGCCACGCCCACCCATCATTCTTCTTGAATCTCTTCACTAGCTTCCTGTCTCCTTCCCCATTAAATTCAAATCCCTTTTTTTTCACTTTCAAGGATAGTCTTTGCTCTTGCCTAAATCGCTGGTCTAATCCTCTGTCCCCTCCAGCTAAGCCCAATGACACACAACAAAGAAGTGCTTGTTTCACCCAGTACCTATACATGCTAGCCAGTTCATTACAGTACCAGTAAAGTGCCCCCAATTCTATTGTGATGACAAGAATGTTCTGAATGCATATTCACCTCCAAATCTTTGCTTTCTACTCTGCAACTTTACATCTACATAGGAAAATTATGAATTACAATGGACCATCTGTCACTACTGATGAGAGTTAGAAGATGCCAGTGCAGTTTAGTTCTAAGACTAAATAGATGGCGCTATGAACAGTAGCCCACTACATTAAGCACACCAAAAATCAGAAAACACCAACTGTAAACACTTGAGAATTAATATTGTGGTGTAATTATTCATATGGCACTCCCAAACATGTTAGGTGCTTTATAGACGTTATCCCCTTTCTTAATACTTTCTTAATCTTATTCTTTCTTCTTAATCTTATTGAGATTGCAGGAGCAGCTAAAGTCTCCAATCTGGGATCAGGGCCCCACTGTCCCATGCTCTGTAAAATGAGTAAAATAAAGACAGTCTCAGATTTGGGGCTCATAGGCCATTTTAGTCCATTGTAGTCAACAGGAGTTTTGCTCTTGATTTCAACAAGAACAGGGGCAGGATACAGAGAATTTACATTCTAGGATTATGACAAGCCACAACAGGGTGATAGGCAAACAGAGGTGGGATGGAGGACAGGTAACAGTGCAGATGGGTATGTGAGTATACATTAATAGACTGAGTGCTCAGAATAGCCACCAGCCTAAACTTGTTTAATCCTTATCTGATTTCTCTCCTATTACTAACCTTTTCCTGTTATCTAACATTTCTGATCTTTCTTTATGTTTCTAACACCTTCCTATTTTCTTTAAATTTGTTTGTGAATTTGAATTATTCAGACAGTACTGGTGTTCTGTGTTCACCTTGTCATTTGTTTTTGTGGTTTTCCAATTTGCATGTTTTGTACTTTTGCACCTCCATAACTCACCATGCATAATGTCAACAAACCCATACAGTGTTGTTTTGGCTATTTTAAAACTTCCTAGGGTTTCTATGTTGTGTGCATGTCAGTCATTTAATAAACTTTAATGTTTTGTTGTCTTCTAAGGGAAGAATTGTAGTTGTTAATTACAGTAGACTGTATACTTCTTAGGGAAGAAAACAAGTTTCTTTGGAAATAGAGATTTCAATACTCTAAGGTTAGTTAAAAAAAACGCTGCAAAAGTCCATAGGCCTCAACTTCTGAAAGAGCTTAAGTATGAAGTGACTGATGGCTAACAGAAGTATAAAATCTCTCATTAAAAACATCCACCATTCCAGAGGATTGGAGGGTAGCAAATATATCTATATTTAAAAAATGCTCTAGCACTGGTCTGGAAAATTATAAACCAGTAAACTTTACACCTGTACCTGGTAAGCTGGCTGAAATGATAAACAGCAAAACCAAAAACCTGGAAGATCAGACCTAACCAGCAAGGTTTCTGCAAAACAAAATTGTTTTTCTCTTATGTCTTAGAATTCTTTGAATGTGTCAATAACCTAAGGAATGAAGAACCAGTTGATATATTTAGATTTCCAAAGGAGCTTTGACAAAGTCCTGCACAAGCGGGCTACTAATGGAGCTAAGTAGTCATGGCATGAAAGGAAAGTAGTGTCTTGGATCAAAATTGGCAATGAGAGAGAAAGTAAAGGGTTGGATTAAATGGTCAATTTTCCTTAAAGCACAAGGTTAGCAGCAGGCATCTCAAGGTTCTGTACTAAATCCCATGTTGTTTAATAGATTTATTAATGATCTGGAAAGGGGGCAAGGTGAGTAGTGAGGTAGCAAAATTTGCAGATGATACACAGTTATTTATATCAGTCAGGACCACATTGGTCTGCAAGGAACCTGAGACAGACCTAAACAAGCTAGATGAATAGGCAACACAATGGCAAATTAAATCAGTGTAATCTACATTAGAGAGAAAAAAATTAAATTACTTATATACTTTACGGGGTTCTAAATTGCCTGAATCAGATAATGAAAGAGATTATGGCTATGGTGGCTTGAGGCCCTGCAAGATGTCATGGCTGGGGGTCCTTGGCGGGGGGGCAAGGCTCAGGAAGGGGGTGCTGGGATCATTGGGGATAGGAAGGTGGGGGGACTGGGATCATTGGGGGTGGGTGTGCCAGGGGCTCTGGGCAGGGGGAACTTGAATCGCTGGGGGAGGCGGGCAGTGGGGCTCAAGGCAGGAATCACTGGGGGAAGGCGGGTGGGGGCTTGGGTCGCTGGGGGAACTTGGAGTGTGGGTCACTGGAGGCTCGGGGCAGGGATCACTGCGGGGGTGGAAGGGAGAGCTCAGGGTGTCACTTGGCGGATCAGGGCAGCTCAGGCCAGCGGTCACTAGGGGGAGGGGGTCTCTGAGGGGCTTGGGCCAGGGGTCATTGGGGCTGAGGCAGGAGGCTCAGGGCCGGCTCACTGGGGGGCTCGGAGCAGGAGGCTCCAGGCAGGGGTCACTGGGAGGCTTGGGTCGGGAGGCTTGGGTGGGGGTTCAGGTCAGGGATCACTGGGGGACTCGGACCAGGGGGCTCAGGTCGGGGATTACAGGGGGGCTTGGGGCAGAGGTCACTGGGGGGCTCGAGGAGGGAAGCTCAGGGTGGGGGCGACTGCGGGGCATGAGGCGGGAGCCACTGGGGGACTTGAGGCGGGAGGCTCCGGGCAGGGCTCACTGGGGGGCTCGAGGCAGGAGGCTCGGGGCGGGGGTCACTGGGGAGCTCGAGACGGGAGTTCGGGGCGGGGCTCACTGGGGGGGGTCGGGGTGGGAGGTTCGGAGTGGGGGTCACTGGGGGGCTCAGAGCAGGAGGTGCAGGGCGGGCAGTCACTGGGGGGCTTGGGGCAGGAGGTGCGGGGCAGGGGTCACTGGGGGCTCGGGGCAGGAGGTTAGGGGCAGGGGTCAGTGGGGAGCTCGGGACAGGAGGTTCGGGGCAGGGGTGACTGAGGAGCTCGGGGCGGGAGGCTCAGGGCAGGAGGTCACTGGGGGGCTCGGAGCGGAAGGTTAGGGGCAGGGGTCAGTGGGGGGCTCGGGGCAGGAGGTCCGGGATGGGGGGTCAGTGGGGGGCTCGGAGCGAGAGGTTAGGGGCAGGGGTCAGTGGGGTGCTCGGTGCGGGAGGCTCGGGTGGGGGTTCACTGGGGGGCTCGGAGCGGGAGGTTGGGGCGGGGGTCACTGGGGGCTCGGAGCAGGAGGTTAGGGGCGGGGGTTCACTGGGGGGCTCGGAGCAGGAGGTTCGGGGCCGGGGTCACTGGGAGGCTCGGTGCGGGGCGGAGGGTCACTGGGGGGCTCGGGGCGGGAGGTGCGGGGCGGGGGGTCAATGCGGGGTTCGGGACGAGGGTCACTGGAGCTCGGCTACGGGGGGGGGTTCCCGGCCCCGCGCCCGCGCAGACACCAAAGCAGAAAGCGCCGCGCAGAAAACAGGCGGGCAGGGGGCGGGGACGAAGACGAAGACGGAGCGTGCGGCGGGTTGTGTCCCTGCGCGGCCGCCGTAGCACGCCCCGGGGGTTGCTATGGAGGCGGCGGGGCCCTGCTTTCCCGGGCGCTGATCCGCGCGGGAAGCGGCCCGGCCCGCGCCCCGGCACCATGGAGGACGAGCTCTACCTGGAGAACATCGACGAGTTCGTCACCGACCAGAACCGCATCGTGAGAGGCGGGGCTGCGGGAACAGATTGCGGGGAGGGAGGCGCTCGGGAGCGAGGCGGCGGGGTTGGGGCTGGGGCTGGGATTCAGGAAGTTGGGGTAGGAGGTGGAACTGGGAGGCGTTGTGGGGACGAGCACACTGGGAGCGGAGTTGGGGGATGAGGGCACTGGGGTTGGTGGTGGTGATGGGCAGGATGCGGGGTGCAGGGGGATGTGCGGGAGGGGAGTTGGGGGAGGGGGATATGGGTTGGTGGTGGTGATGGGCAGGATGGGGGTGCAGGGGGATGTGCGGGAGGGGAGTTGGGGGAGGGGGATATGGGGTGGTGGTGGTGATGGGCAGGATGGGGGGATGCAGGGGGTTGTGGGGGAGGGGGATATGGGTTGGTGGTGGCGGTGGTGATGGGCAGGATGGGGGGTGCAGGGGGTTGTGGGGGAGGGGATTTGGGGGAGGGGGATATGGGTTGTTAGTGGTGATGGGCAGGATGGGGGGGCAGGGGGTTGTGCGGGAGGGGAGTTGGGGGAGGGGGATATGGGGTGGTGGTGGTGATGGGCAGGATGGGGGGATGCAGGGGGTTGTGGGGGAGGGGAGTTGGGGGAGGGGGATATGGGTTGGTGGTGGTGATGGGCAGGATGCGGGGTGCAGGGGGTTGTGCGGGAGGGGAGTTGGGGGAGGGGGATATGGGTTGGTGGTGGTGATGGGCAGGATGCGGGGTGCAGGGGGTTGTGCGGGAGGGGAGTTGGGGGAGGGGGATATGGGTTGGTGGTGGTGATGGGCAGGATGCGGGGTGCAGGGGGTTGTGCGGGAGGGGAGTTGGGGAGGGGGATATGGGTTGGTGATAGTGATGGGCAGGATGGGGGAGATGCAGGGGGTTGAGGAGGGGAGTTGAGGGATGGGAGACACTGGAGGGTAGCAGGGATATCCGGCAGTTGGCAGGGAGGAGGTTGCAATGCAGTTGGATGGATTCCATGACTCCTAACTCACTCCCACTAGAAGCAGCAGCACTGGGCTCACAAAGCACCAATAGAATAAACTCCTAGTACCAAGGCCCTACCCTGCACCACCTCCCATGTGTTAGACCAGCTTTGTGGCAAGTTCTGTCTCCTATCATTTTTAGGAAGGAGCAGCACAACTGCAACCTAGTGGTATGGGAATGTAGGTGGGGCAGGACTCTGACCTTGCATCGCTTATGAACCTGGGGAACGTTTTACCTGCTGAACAGCATTTCCAGCAGTGCTGCATGTCCACCTCATAATGCAGAACACATGGATAAGCCGGGTATTCCTTAGAGCTACAAGCTTGGTGTCTTAGATAAAAATGTACTGCCACTTGTGCCGTACTTCGCTTTTAAAGGCACACAATTCAGTTACATCAATATCCGCTTTATTGGAATAATTTAAAGAGGGCACTTTTTAGGGAGAGCTTCCGTCCTGCAGTTTTCTAGTCAACTATTTTGACTGTAGAGAACTGCCATAAATTTTGTTATAAAGTATTTTTTCCAATTTTTCTTGTCCTTCCCTATACATGAACTATTTTTGCTAAAATCATTGTTCCTAAAATCACCATAGGGCAGAGACAAATGAGGAAAAACTTCAACCCAAAAGGTGAAAGTTACAAGTGACTGAAATCAGATTTTGAATGGAAACAGTTATACAACCTTAACTAGGTTTCTTTGTATTACAAAAATACTTAAGGCCTGTTATGGTTGGCACTGTACAGAAACACAGTAAGGACTTGTCTACACACAGTTTTTGTACCAGTTTAACTATATTGTTTTAGAAATATATATAGTTAAAGTGGTGCACCCCCATAGTGTGGACACTGTTATACCATTATGAAGGTGCTTATATAACTTACAACTTATTTCAGTAAACTTTAGCGTCTAAGCTGATATAAAAACAGATGTACAACAACCCCTAATGACAGGCCCTGCCCTGAGCATGTTAGTCTGAATAGACAGGAGGGAGGGAAAACAGACACAAGGAGATGATTTACCCCGGGTCACATAACAGTTCCGAGGTAGAGCCAGGAATAGAAGCCAAGAAGTTGCCATGCTATGCTGCAGTACCTGTAACATAACTGAAGTTTGCCCTGTGTGTGAGACCCAAAGAGAGCCATGGCAATCTTTGACATGGATTCCAAGGCCAGAAAGGACCACTGTGAACATCCAGTCTGACTTGTATAACACAAGCCCTAGAAACTCCTCTCCCCCGACCAGTAATTGCTGCTTGAACTAGAGCTTATGTTTTGTTTTGTTTTTTTAACTCCCACTCTTGATTTAAAGTGCCAGTTATGGTGAATCCACCACACCCTTGACGGGTCCTTGAGAGCAATGTTGCGTGAACAGCAGCCACTTTTCACAATTATATATTGGGGCTTGTTTTATTTTCTTCTCTGCTTTGGAAACCTCAACTCAGCAATGTCCACGTGTTGCTTTCTGAATGTCATTGGCTATATCACTGCCCTTCTTAGACTGTTTCAAAACAACATTCACAAATATGCACCATTTAGGTAGAGGTAGCTTGTTAAATATTTTTTAAGAACGAGTAGTGTGCTCAGCATGGTACCATACACTTAGACAAATTGCTTCCTCTCTCCATTTCTTAGTCTCCTCAAAGGCTGGTGGGATTTAGTGACTCACTGAATGGGGTTTTGTGTGTGTCGTGAACTCAGATTGAGAGCCACTGACCTGTGCAATTATTTTTTTCTGTTGCAGGTAACGTACAAATGGCTGAGCTTCACCCTGGGGGTTCATGTCAACCAGGCTAAGCAGTGAGTGTTTGTGTATATCACAAGCCTTTTATTCAGTGGCAATGCCTAATTAGTTGGTGGTTTTGATTAAAAAATTAAATCCAATCTTTTCCAGAAAGATGTAAAGTCCTGTGTTTTCTCTCAGACACTTATTTAGGATTGTATTTAGCATGCCTTATTTATGCCTCACTTAAGTGAGTATTGCTTTAGAAAGAGATGCTTAATTAGGCCCCTTGGAGTTGCAGCTAGCAAGAGATGTTAAGAGTAACAAGAAGGGTTTCTTCAGGTATGTTAGCAACAAGAAGAAAGTCAAGGAAAGTGTGGGTCTCTTACTGAATGAGGGAGGCAACCTAGTGACAGAGGATGTGGAAAATGCTAATGTACTCAATGCTTTTTTTGCCTCTCTCTTCACAAACAAGACTACTGCCAGCTCCCAGACTGCTGCACTGGGCAGCACAGTATGGGGAGGAGGTGACCAGCCCTCTGTGTAGAAAGAAGTGGTTCAGGACTGTTTAGAAAAGCTGGACAAGCACAACTCCATGGGGCCGGATGCACTGCATCCAAGGGTGCTAAAGGAGTTGGCAGATGTGATTGCAGAGCCATTGGCCATTATCTTTGATAACTCATGGCGATCGGGGGAGGTCCATGATGACTGGAAAAACGCTAATGTAGTGCCCATCTTTAAGTCCATTAATGACTAATAGCCAGGATAGATAAGGAATGGTGTCCCTAGCCTCTGTTTGATCATGCCTGACTAACCTAATTGCCTTCTATGATGAGATAACTGGCTCTGTGGATGAGGGGAAAGCAGTGAACATGTTATTCCTTGACTTTAGCAAAGCTTTTGATATGGTCTCCCACAGTATTCTTGCCGGCAAGATAAAGAAATATGGGCTGGATGAATGGACTATAATGTGACTAGAAAGCTGGCTAGATCGTCAAGCTCAACGGGTAGTGATCAATGGCTCCATGTCTAGTTGGCAGCCAGTATCAAGCGGAGTGCCCAAGGGTCAGTCCTGGGGCCAGTTTTGTTCAATATCTTCATTAATGATCTGGAGGATGGCGTGGGCTGCACCCTCATATCTAAACTGGGAGGAGTGGTAGATACTCTGGGGGGTAGGGATAGGGTCCAGAGTGACCTAGACAAATTAGAGGATTGGGCCAAAAGAAATCTGATGAGGTTCAACAAGGATAAGTGCAGAGTCCTGCACTTAGGACGGAAGAATCCCATGCACTGCTACAGACTAGGGACCAAATGGCTAGGCAGCAGTTCTGCAGAAAAGGATCTAGGGGTTACAGTGGACGCGAAGCTGGATATGAGTTGACAGTGTGCCCTTGTTTCCAAGAAGGCTAACGGCATTTTGGGCTGTATAAGTAGGGGCATTGCCAGCAGATCGAGGGACGTGATCGTTCCCCTCTATTTGACATTGGTGAGGCCTCATCTGGAGTACTGTGTCCAGTTTTGGGCCCCACACTACAAGAAGGATGTGGAAAAGTTGGAAAGAGTCCAGCAGAGGGCAACGAAAATGATCAGGGAGCTGGAGCACATGACTTATGAGGAGAGGCTGAGGGAACTGGGATTGTTTAGTCTGCAGAAGAGAAGAATGAGGGGGGATTTGATAGGTGCTTTCAACTACCTGAAAAGGGGGTTCCAAAGAGGATGGATCTAGACTGTTCTCAGTGGTACCTGATGACAGAACAAGGAGCAATGGTCTCAAGTTGGAGTGGGGGAGGTTTAGGTTGGATATTAGGAAAAGCTTTTTCATTAGGAGGGTGGTGAAGCACTGGAATGGGTTCCCTAGGGAGGTGGTGGAATCTCCTTCCCTAGAGGTTTTTAAGGTCAGGCTTGACAAAGCCCTGGCTGGGATGATTTAGTTGGGGATTGGTCCTGCTTTAAGCAGGGGGTTGGACTAGATAACCTCCTGAGGTCCTTCCAAGCATGATATTCTATGATTCTATAGCTTCATATAACATGTGTGAATATTATGTACAGAAATGGTTATCTTAGAATTGTATTCGTGTAGGAATGTGTATAAGTCCTGTCTTGCTGAAAGGTCTGAAAGCGTTTTACAAGCAATGGCCCAGTCCTGCAGTTCAATCCTTGCAGATGTAAGAGGCTGCCTGTGCATATCTGATCTCAGGATTGTGATCCCCTGTATTATGCAACGTCCAGGTGGAAATATAAAATACGGTCAGGAAATACAAAAAGCCACTCACAGCAACAATAATTGATCCAGACTACAAATAAATATTTGCAATCACTATCCGGGGGTTAAATGCACACTTCACTGTATACTTACACTTAACAGCCTAGATAATAACCAAAGCTAAATATTTGCAATATGGACAAGTTAACTTTACTATCAGAACCTTTTGGCATTTCCAGACTTCAATGTATATTTACAATCTTAACGTCGTAGTAACATAGCTCTTTGTACTTCATTTGCTAGGACTGTGAAAAGATGAAAGTAATTTACATTCCTGAAGTACATAATTGTCCATTAAAGTCATTGGTGTGGTACTTACAGGAGCCATATGATTCCTCTAGGAAGTTTGTTGGGAAGTGGTCTGTACATCAACTTCTCAGGGTAGGCTATACGGGGCCAGTGAGAGTCCTAGGTTCCTGTTTCCCACCATGGAGGGAGAGGGCCAAGGAATAGCCCAGAGATCCATTCCTAATATTGGATTAATAGGTTCTTGAGGATGGACAGCGGACCCCATTTGTGTATTTAGCTGTTCTGAGTTCTGGGGGCTGGACTGTGTTCTAGGGTGAATGAAAAAAGTTCTCCTTGGGACGAGGTAGGAAGATTCAGGTGAAGAGGAGCTAGTTAGATAAAACATAAATGGGAGATGTTTCAGTACTACACCTCTACCCCGATATAACACGTCCCGATATAACACGAATTCGGATATAATGCGGTAAAGCAGTGCTCCGGGGGGGCGGGGCTGCGCACTCCAGTGGATCAAAGCAAGTTCGATATAACGCTGTTTCACCTATAACACGGTAAGATTTTTTGGCTCCCGAGGACAGTGTTATGTCGAGGTAGAGGTGTATCTTATGGATACCAAAGTGATGGAATTTATATAAGTATCCCAATAAATACAATGAATTGCTATATGTGTGTGATATACACACACACACACAGACAAATTTGTCTAAACCCAGTTTTGAGACGTGAGGTGAGGGCAAAACAGGAACTGGTAGTTCAGTATGTGTATTATGTGAACAGAGCCTTTAATATCCTAATGATAGGCATGGTATAAATGTCTAGATAGGACTATGGAGTGTTGTAGCCATGTCAGTCCCAGGATATTAGAGAGACGGGCGGATGAGGTAATGTCTTATTGGACCAACTTCTGTTGGTGAGAGAGACAAGCTTTTGAGCTACATAGATCTCTTCAGAAGAAATAAACACATTTAGTGAGTTCAGAACATTTTACTTTTATTGATCCTATGAATGTCATAATTCACTGGGAATTGGTAGATGATGGGGTGAAGGGTTCTTTTCCTTGCAGGTGGTTAACATTGGTTTATTTTGTTGTACAGGATGCTGTATGACTATGTAGAAAGGAAGAGAAAGGAGAATTCAGGAGCTCAACTCCATGTCACCTATTTAGTGGCAGGAAATCTCATTCAGAATGGACACATTGTGAGTACTCAACTCCCTCAATTGTGTGCGCGTTGCTTCTCTGTGTCCTGCCTTGTTCTGTAATCTTTGGCGCAAAACCTCTATTACTGCTTTTACTATTATTTATTTCTGGTAGTGCCCACAATGTGTTAGATCTTATATGACCATAAAAGAAGGTGCAGTCTCTGTCCAAAGAGCTTACAATCTGACAGACAAAATGGCAGACTGAGGAAGGATTTATTCTGTTGATATTACACTGTCTCCAATTTCCTCTCAAACTGGCCATTACTGGTTGGTTGGCTTTGATAGATGCTGTTCTAGAATTGGCCCTTCAGGAAGGATTTGAATGCGGAGAAGGTAGCAGCCTTGTAGCCCAGCTCAGGAAGGGCAAGTAAGGTGTGATGTGGAAGAAGGCATGCAGGCTGTTTTCAGAGAACTAGTGGGCAAATGCTGTGTCAGAGCGGGTATTAGGGCTTTTTCCCTCGCCCCTCCCTTGGTTCTTGTCACACAGACAGAAAGCAGAAAACCATATTCCAAAGTGCAGGCCATGCTATGTTTATTGAGGTTAATCAAGCAAGCATAGCCATAGCTCTGTCTGACGCAGAGCTTTCCCTGTCCCCCGACCTCTTTCTTAGCAGGCATAATTATACCTGTAGTGTACACCCCGGATCCCACCACTTACAATTTATGGTGATGTTCCGTTTTGGAGGGTTGTGAGTCTGGGGGCTTCGGTATCACCTCTTTTGTACCCCATGGGAGGGGTAAGGAGTGAGGTTGTGTTTCAGCAAGGGTCACCGTTTTCTCCGGCTTTTTAGTGTTTCTTATGCCTCCCCTCCTATCCCCCTCTTGCCCCTCCCGACTGGTTGTTTGACCTTGCCTTGATATAGGAGTCGAGGTAGTCTTCAAGTGTGCACTCGCATATTAATCTCCCACCATGCCCAGCAACACTTTAACTCTCTTCCTTATCTCTTCTCATTGTGCTGTAAACCCCATCTGGTTAGGCAGAAGCAACACACTGTCTTTGTTCACACACGTTAGTAAGGATATCAAAGTATCAAAAACCAAACCCAAAATTCTATCCCAGGCTAAGAGACAGGCCTGTATACCAGCAGCTGGCATCATTGGCAGAGCAATGTGGAACGATACACGAGTTAAAAGGGAAGGAAGGTAGGGTTATGAAGGCTCTTGAAAGTAAGGTGAGAAGAGATGAGCTATGGAGCAGTGAGAGCCAGTGAAGATATCAGGGTAGGTTGATTTAAATAATCAATTTTAATCTTGTTCTGCATTTGTACTTTACCTATTTTCCTAAAGAAGGGTCAATTCTCATTGGTTGGTTGGTAACCATTAGAAAATGTTGATTTGCAACTAAACGTAACCTTCACGCTAAACTTGATACTTCTGATTTTTGCTAACCAGGAGGTTGCACTCTGTCTGTACACCTTTATTTAAACAATTATATAGCTCAACATACACTTATTTAGATTCATGTTAGAAAATGGTGAAGAATGCACATGATTTTTTAATCATGATATTTGTCGTGCTGCATTTGGATGGAAATTGGAATTAAATTAAAATGCAAAAAAAATAGTGTTTTAATTTTTTTTTTAACTGGTTAAATAAAATCACCTTAAATGTGCTGGATACATAAGGGGGGGGGAAAGTAAGCTTAACAAGACATGTTTTGCATTTAAAACTAACTGATATTTATTTTAAAAAAGGAATTATTAACTGTAGTTAGTGAATTGCAGGGTTGTGTCTGGTCACCCCGGGCCAGATTTACAAAGGTATTTAAGCACCTAAAGATGCACATGGTGAATCCCGCTAGGCACCTAAGTAGGTTAAGTGCCTAATTCTCAGTGAAACTAATGGGGGTTAGGAGTCTAAATTGCTTAGTTGCTTTTGAAAATCCCACTTTAGATGCCTAAATATACTTGAAAATCTGATTCCATGTCCTTCATGTTTTTAAAATTAGTAGATCTCGTCCTCACCCCATGATTTTATCCATAGATTGGAAGAGGAAAACAAGAAAGTATTAATTCTGCACCTGCTAGCTAAACTGAAACCCAAAGTAATAAGGGCCAAAGCTTTTCTGTACAGCAAAAATTGAAAATACTTACATTTGAAAAAAATATAAATACCAGGATTTGTTTTATTGTAAAGACTAAATACTACAGATATTTACTAATGCTGTACATAACATTTTGACATTTATAAAGCTTAAGATGACCTCAAAAGTTAAAGATAGGTTTTCCCCTGTTTCTATATGTAACTAATAAAACAGAATATGTTAATTCATAAATTTGGGGAGGGCTCATTGATGCAGCTTTCTTTTATTCATTTACATGATTTGAATAGATTACAGTAAATTTAGGCCTTAACATAGATTGTAGGCTGTCATAGTGTCAAATTTAGTTTTAAACGAGTTTAATTTTTAAAATCAAAATATATTTAATTTAAATATAGAACATCCATTTATAATTTTAAAAATATGTATATTTTTATCCATTCTGAGAGACATTAAAACATGTAATTAGAATAACACGCAAGGAAGATAATACTTAGGAGCAGCATTTTGTAAGTACTGCATGGGGGGAAATAATAAGTTTTGAGAGACGCCCAGAGAGGAGCTGTAGGAACTGAAAGAAAAGGCCTGGTCTTGGAAGAGGTGACAGGTTTTGGAATAGATGAGGCTTTATCTGACACAAGGTCATTTAATGTGGAGGAGACTAATGAGCTTGCGTCATGCATTTCAGATTAAACCTTGTTTTTTAATTTGAGAGATCTTGATGATCTTGCAGTACTGACTCCTCTCAGGAGGGGCTGCTGCAGGGCTGTAGATTTAACACCGCAAGAATTACTTGAGTGGAGAGATGGAAATTGAACACCTCATAGATCTCTCTTCATAGTATCTTATTTTATTCACTACATGCTCACTTTACTGTTGTCACACTGCTCCACTACCTTTTCCAACCCTCAAGGGATGGCTTAGGCTGCTGCTTTTCCTATCCTTGGCTCTTAGACTGTTCCCAGATTTCTCTTTCCTCCCACTTCGACTGCCTGGTTGTGGGTATTGAATGAACACACAATTGATAAATGTTGTCAGACCCATGAATTCTGATATTTTTTTGCATGCATTGCAGTCTTCTTAACATGGTAATCCAGCTGTACACAATAATAATACTTAGCTCTTACACAGAGTTTTTCATCATTAGATTGCAAATAATTCCTGATTTGAGCATTGTGGAGCACGTTTCCCTAGATCTGTCTCTCTGGCTGTTCGATGAATACTCAATTTCTCATTGTATAAAACCATGTCTGCGCTAATCATGTTAACTGTAATGTGTCGGTCATCTTAAATGCTTACAACTAAGGGTACGTCTATACTTACCTCCGGGTTCGGCGGTAAGCAATCAATCTTCTGGGATCGATTTATCGCGTCTTGTCTAGACGCGATAAATCGATCCCAGAAGTGCTCGCCGTCTACACCGGTACTCCTGCTCCGCGAGAGGAGTATGCGCAGTCGACGGGGGAGCCTGCCTGCTGCGTGTGGCCCCGCAGTAAGTACCTTGTATTTCGAACTAAGATACTTCGACTTCAGCTACGTTATTCATGTAGCTGAAGTTGCGTATCTTAGTTGGAACTGAGGGGTTAGTGTGGACCAGCCCTAAGATGGGTCAATGCATCAGATTTGTTCCTGGCACAGCCATATGTCAGCTACATTAGCTTGTGCACACCTACCGTGCTGCACAGTTGTTCTTGTTCTAATGCATTTGGGCAGCTGTTCCATTACTGCTTCATCTGCTGCTGCCAGAGATTGAGGATTGGGTGTTTCTCCAATGTTGTAGTGATTTGAGGGATATTGCCCCAGGAAAGTAGGCCTACAACGCCCCAAAAGACTCTTATGATAGAGCCATAATCAAGTTTTGTGCTACTATGAAGCTGCATTGAATATCCATTGACCATTTCTTTTGTTTTCTTTAAACTTCAAGACCTTGGTTCCTCATTGTGATAAATTATCATTTCTTTACAGTGCCACAAGGTTGCAGTAGTGAGAGAGGATAAACTGGAAGGTAGGTGATTTGGGGAATTATGCTTTTGTAACTTTTTTTTTTTCTCTGAAGGAACAATGTCAACAAAGCTTAAAAACTTGCCATCTATACACACTGTCTTCAGGTATTTTAATCAAATTGTTGGATTCAGGTGTATACTCTTTCATTAGCTTTTTCCTAGAACTTTTAGAATCTGAGGCCCCATCAGCATAACTGCTCAAACTTAGTAACTGATTTTTAGGTAGCACTTTTTTTATGGAACAAGGGATCACTTCACCTGTCACTGAGTCAGCTACCTCTAGGCTGGAATGCAGCGGTACGGGAACAGTGCACAGCAACACCTCACAACATTTTAGGATGGGAAGAGAAGAATTCTGAATCTGACTGTGATACTACAAGGGAAGCTTAGGCGAAATCAGAACACTGGGGCCAACAGTCCTACTTTCTGAGAAGTGCAGTGGGGATCTGCATTAGCCATGAGTGTCTTAATGTCTCATCCGACAGACATCTCTACAGCATAGTGTCCCATAACCCCATACAGGGATGTTTGATTAAGTACTGAATGGGAAGTGCTACTTACTAAACTGCTAACATTGCTTTCTGAAGCAGCTGGGGTCATTCACTGTTGGTTTTTCATCTAACTGTCTGAGCCTAACCCTGCTTGTGAGATCTGATGAATCTCAGCCTAAACGCTTATGACTACAGGCCATTAATAATTTCCATCTAATGACTTTGGCATCAGATAATATACCAATATTTTTGTTGTTCGGTTGAGTCTACAGATCCCTCAGTACTAACATTCCAGCTTCACTAGTCAGGCTCTTGTCATTTCACTGTTGAAAACCAAAACTTAATAAATCTAACATGGGATTTTTCCATTCTTGTACTGTGCTCCTTACCATAGTATCTGAACACCTTCCAGTAGTACATTAGACAGTGACTAACATTGCCATGTGTTTTATTCTCTCATCCTCTCTCCAGGGAGAGAGTTGTGTGTATGGTGGAGCGTGTTGTTTCAATAGGGTTTTTTCTGTAGTTGTTGTCTTTTATGTACATGTTGCTATGAGTTTATATTAGACTCATAGACTTCAAAGCCAGATGGGACCATCATGATCATGTAGTCTGACCTGCACATTGCAGGCTACAGAATCTCACACATTCGCTCCTATAATAGACCCATATTAGAGAAAGCAGATCAAAAATATGCCTTGAACTTGGAATGGAAGGTGTTGAGGTTTATGATGGTCCACAATTCTTATGAGAATTCATTTCACAGCCCGGGACCGGCCTCCATGACAGCTCTGTCTCCCGCGCGGATAAACTTTAGTCTTATGATAGAAAATTCAGTTGTGCAAGAGGAGAGTTGTCAACCACAGCCTTCAGCCCAGCGCTTTATGCAATCTCTTAGATATCCTGGATCCAGGCCACAGAGCAGCTGGAAGATTATGATTGAGACTTTGGAATTTACTGAGTATTCTGTGAGAAGCCACTGTAGAGTGGAGAACAGGTTTGATGTGCTTGCGGTAGCCTGAATTCTGAGTCAGTGGGTTGGTTAAAAACGGGTGGTACTAAGATCCAAGAATGCTTTCTCGAAGTTAGAACCCTGGTATCAAACAGACCGCTCTTCAGCTTTTCTGCCGTCTTCGATTGAGGCTGGCTGTGCTAATGAAGGGCTTTCCTGTTGATTTTCAGCAATGAAGTCTAAGCTAGCCACGATTGCCAGTGTGCATGTCTACAGCATTCAGAAAGCCATGCTGAAGGACAGCGGGCCCCTCTACAATACCGACTATGATATCGTCAAGACAAACCTGCAGAACTGCAGCAAGTGAGTTAAGCAGTGCTATCATATGGACGTTCTTCTTGGACCCCCCTTTTCCTTTTAAAATTGTTTGAATGTAGGGCTGATGAGTTGCATTTATATAGCACCCTTCATGAGTAGAACTCAGGGTTTCACAAACACGAGTCTGTGTTGTTACTCTGTCAGTCAGAAGGGCAAATTGAAACCGAAGTCCAGAAAAGTGCAGTGATGTGCTCAAAGTTGCCTAGTCAGTCAAAGGCAAAGTCACAGATAGAACCCAGGTCTCTTGATGCCCACTCCTGTGCTCTGTCTGCTGGAGCATGCTGCCTCCTCTAAAAGGTGCCCTGGAAAATGATGTCCTTTTGTACAGAACAGATAGTCTGGGCAGAGGCAGTGCAAGCCTTCCCCACACCTGATTGGGAAAGGGATCACCTCCGAATTGAGGGGAATTCTGTCTCCATGGCTGGCTAATTCTTTTTCCTTTCTGAGATTGATAGCAGGGGGCCAAGTAATGCCAGTGGTGGAGGTGATTTCTGTTGGGTCGGTATTTGTCCGCAAGGGACTGGATTGAGGCCACCAAAGTAACTTTAAATAGGCCTCCCAACAGCTATTCGATAATGACTCCACGTTTGAGCCTCTCGTGAAATTACGATCTCCATTGTATTTATGCACCTCTGTTTTACAAACACCTGTTGCGTACTTTTTTCTTTGTACACTTGGGCAAATTAGTGAATTTAGTTTCCACAGTGATAGCTGATAGCGCCATGAAATCCATGAGGGACTTTCCTATGGCCAGTCTATTTTATGTGGAAGGTACTCGGCTATCAAAGTTAGGGGCAGCAGTACAAATCCTAAAATAGATACGTAGCTGCCTCACAAACGCCTACAAGAGAACGTTTACTATCCCAGCCAATGTCCTGTAGCTTGGGGGCCGGGGGAGGCAGAGAGTTGTTTTTCCTGACTAGATGATAGCAAGCACCATAGTAAATGATAGAAAATTATGTTCCAATTAAAATGTACAAAGTCTGGCCATAGTTGCCATACTTCGATATTAATGTATCCTAGGGCACCCTCTGCAGTGAAATCTGTATCTTGGTGTAAATCCATGTTTCTGACTTAAAAATTGCTAAGGTTTAGGCCATACAGAACTTTAAAATAGCTCTCTCAAACTACCACAGTGAGAGGTGCATTAGAAATTCTGAAAATAAGATCATTCATGTTGTAGACTGTCAGATGAAATATATTTACAAAATATGATTACATTTATATGGAAAGCTTTAGCAAGTGATTCACTGGTAATACAAATGTAACCAATTTAGGAATAAAATAGAGCTACTTTCCCTCCCCTTTTCCCACTGTGTAATGACAAGTGTTTTTCCTCAATGAAATTTGATCAGCATGTTTTGTATTTTAATGCTTCAACCCCTGCTGACATGTTCGAATGATCGCTTCAGAGTGACGTCTCTCCCATTCTAACTGTGTGCTAGCTTTTCTTTGTAGTCCGTGCCTGAATTAAATTGCTCCTTTCCCCCAAAACAGTATAATATAGAACCAGGAAAGTAAGACACTACTAGAGAGGAAGCTGAGGTGGAAAATAAGACGTTAAAGTGCTAATTAAATTTTTCACTCCATCACCCAGGTTTAGTGGCATTCAGTGTGCTGCTGCAGTCCCCAGGACGTCAGCTGAAGTTTCTCAAGTTCAGACGTCTGCACAGGCTGATTCTCAGACACCAAATGACACACATGCTGTCAATGTGCCTACAATCAATGGTCATGTCTCATCAACTGCTAAACAGCCCTCCCCTCAGCCCAAAGGCATCATGGGAATGTTTGCTACAAAATCAGCTTCCAAACCCCAAGACACAAATAAAGAAACTAAACCAGAGTCCAGAGAGACAACAATTGTAAGTTACCTCAACATCCTATGGCAATTTGTTTGGATAATAGCCTTACTAACTTCACTTTTACTCTTCAATCTAAATAAATTTTGTCAGTGGCAACTCCCTCCCATTGCTTCGAATTCTAGCCTGATTGTCGCCCGAGAATACTTAAACCCTCTCCTCATTTAAAATATCTAATGATGTCGGCTCAGTCATTTTTTCTGTAGCTAGTTTGTGCCTCATTCACTTATCGTTTCCTCAGAAGTTCTGTTTTCCAAGCCTTTTGTGGTTTTTTTGCTCTCCTTCAGACTTTGGGACAGGTCCTCAGCTGGTGTAAATCAACGTAACTCTATTGCAGTCAGTGGAACTATGTCCATGTAATAACGATAATTCAAACCTTAGTTAGACAAGCTGCTTAACTGATCACCCATATCACCTTTCTTTTTAAGAGGCTTGCATACTTGATCTCATTTTATGTCTGTGTACACTTAGAACTCAAAAAGCAGTATGAAACTTAACTGTGGTAGACGTGTACACCATTTCACAATCTTAGTTAACAACTGTAACTTGTTTAGTTTCAAAGATACTTTACAACAAAGCTGATTGGAACCTATTACAAAACAAGGACACACACTGTAACTGTGACACTCTTTAAAGCTCATACCCAAGCATGAAAACTTCCTTACTAATTTGTACCTAATTTCAGTAATCAGTCAACTAAGAAAAACTCTGTATTACTTATCAGATTTTTCCTCAGCTGTCAGCTCTCAGCTCACTGTTCACTGTTGGCACTGCAAATGCAGGTGGAGGAAAGAACAGACAACTCTTCCCAGTGCTCTAGCAGGCAACCTGAATTGCTGTAAAATAGAAAATGACAGGGGAAGGTGCCTATCCAAGATAGTATTTGATGTCACCGGGAGGATGCCCAGGACCCGTCTTCTACCTTCCAGGTGTCTTTGACTTTCAGAAAGTGATGTGATGAAGGAGACAGGTCGTTTTATCTCATATCTGCTGGGTGGTCCCACTTGGCTCCTGTTTTGGAGGTGCTGGTGTGGACCAATGATATGGTGACCATACTGCTGCTGAAGATTCAAAATGTCCAATCAAAAATGAGAGTTGTTCTCTCTCACTATCCAATCAGAAAATGAGGCATCGCCTTTGAGTTTTTGCAAGTAGGGCTGGAATTTTGCAGTCTTTTAGAACATAAGGATGGCCATATTGGGTCAGACCAAAGGTCCATCTAGCCTAATATCCTGTCTTCCCACAGTGCCCAATGCCAGATGCCCCAGTGGGAATGAACAGAATAGGTAATCCTCAAGTGATTTCCACCCCCCACCCGTCGCCTATTCCCAGCTTCTGGCAAACAGAGGCTAGGGACACCACCCCTGCCCCTCCTGGCTAATAGCCATTGATAGACCTATTCTCCATGAACTTATCTAGTTCTTTTTGAACCCTGTTATAGTCTTGGTCTTCACAACATCCTCTGGCAAAGATTTCCACAGGTTGACTGCGTTGTGTGAAGAAATAATTTCTTTTGTTTATTTTAAACCTGCTGCCTATTAATTTCATTTGGTGACCCCTAGTTCTCATGTGATGAGAAGGAGTAAATAACACTTTATTATTTACTTTCTCCACACCAGTCATGATTTTATAGACCTCTATCATATTTCCCCTTAGTCGTCTCTTTTCCAAGCTGGAAAGTCCCAACTTTATTAATCCCTCCTCATACGGAAGCTGTTCCATTCCCCTGATCATTTTTGTTGCCCTTTTCTGAACCTTTTCCAATTCCAATATATCTTTTTTGAGATGGGGTGATCACATCTGCATGCAGTATTCAAGATGTGGGCGTACTATGGATTTATATAGAGGCAGTATATCTTCTGTCGTCTTATCTAGCCCTTTCTTAATGATTCCCAATATTCTGTTTGCTTTTTTAACTGCCGCTGTACATTGAGTGGATGTTTTCAGAGAACTATCCACAATGACTCCAAGATCTTTCTTGAGTGGTAGCAGTGAAATTTAGATCCCAGCATTTTATATGTGTAGTTGGGATTATGTTTTCCAATGTGCATTACTTTGCATTTATCAACATTGAATTTCATCTGCCATTTTGTTGCCCAGTCACCCAGTTTTGTGAGATCCTTTTGTAGCTATTCGCAGTCTGCTTGGGACTTAGCTGTCTTGAGTAGTTTTGTATCCTCTGCAAATTTTGCCACCTCACTGTTTACCCCTTTTTCCAGATCATTTATGAATATGTTGAATTGGACTGGTCCCAGTACAGACCCCTGGGGGACACCACTATTTACTTCTCTTCATTCTGAAAACTGAAAATTTATTCCTTCCCTTTGTTTCCTATCTTTTAACCAGTTACCTATCCATGAGAGCACCTTCCCCCTTATCCCATAACAGCTTACTTTGCATAAGAGCTTTTGGGGAGGGACCTAGTCAAAGGCTTTCTGAAAATCTAAATACACTATATCCTCTGGATCCCCCTTGTCCACATGCTTGTTGACCCCCTCGAAGAATTCTAGTGGATTGGTGAGGCATGGTTTCTCTTTACAAAAACCACGTTGACTCTTCCCCAACATTATGTTCATCTATGTGTCCGACAATTTTGTTCTTTACTATAGTTTCAACCAATTTGCTTGGTACTGAAGTCAGGCTTATTGCCTGTAATTGCTGGGATCACCCTTGGAGCCCTTTAAAAAAAAATTGGCGTCACATTAGCTATCATCCAGTCATTTGGTACAGAATGACACTCTGTGCAAAACATCTTGTCATAGGAGCCTGCGTAAGACAAGTTGATCATAGCTGTTGGTACAACCACCTTGGGACATACATTACACACCGGGTGGTTTGTTCTGGTCAGCAACCTACCTCCATAACTTACCTCACTTTCCATGGGCCCCTATGTGGGACCTCCCTTGGCCAGCTTTGCTGTTATGCTTGCTCAGGTTGCAGTGCCTCCATCAACACTCTGCTAGCTGCTGAAATGTCCAGTTTTAAGTTTATATTGCTAATACAAAGTCCCTCGGCATTCTTTAAACTTGTTTTAAAAGTCCATTATACAATTCAAAGTCACTTAAAGAACAGTTGCTCCCCAGTAGGCTGATATAGCTGTATAAATCTTCCACTTCTTATTTTAACAACAGTGGTGGGACCTTTGTAAATATGGTGCAGTTGGGTCTGTGCTTTATTGATCAGTACAGTTCTGATTATTCTACTTTGCGATCAAATGTCTTCATAACATACTACTTCAATCTTTTTTTATTTACTGACTCTTTCAGCACAGATGTATTTCTCTAACTTGATACCATAAGCATATTTGATCACAAATATTACTTTATCACTAAACTACAAGAAATCAGTATGAATTCAACCCCTTTTCGCGAACAGATTTGCCCCTGAGGTAAACCCTGTCATTAAAGTTTACAACATTTTGTCTAAAGTTGTATCCCTTATAGTTGACTTCCCTTTTACACATATAACTTCATTTAATCACAACTGTTGATGCAGGCTGATTCTCTATTTTTCCTACTACTTCTATCTGACAACACAATATATAGTATCTTAATATTTGATATCCATTTTTAGTTCGTTCATTCACAGACAAGGAAAAGGGGAAGTCTCTTTGGCTGCACCAACAGTACACTCTAGTGAAAGGCTGCAGAAACTCAGTCTATTTGGAAAGTCTGATGAAACCTTGCTGTTACACTTTGAGTTCTTTTATTCTCTCAGCCCTCTGTCCTGTCTTTTCTGAAAAGTCTTGATGTCAGGGCCATTCTTAAATAGTGATAACTTATAATTTGGTGGCCTTAGTCATTATGTCCAGTAGAACTATGCCAATTTATGCCAGCTGAAGTTCCTGCCCTCTGTAGTGCTCAAAAGTGAACTGTTCCTAGCAGTTACTGGAATGTGAACTTAGAGTATCTATGACATCTCCCTAGATGATAACTTATGTTAGGGTCATTAAAGTTTGGACTCTGAGAGAGGCATTTGCAGCTTGATTTTCATGTGCCCAAAATACTAAACTCTTATCCCCTGTTTCTTCTGAGAAAGGTAGGATACTCATAGTATTCAGACTTTTTTTTTTTTTTTTTTAAGAGAGGAATGGCAGGAAGATTAGACCTTAATTTAGAGTAGTGCCGATAGGTTTTTAAAACACTATGACAGATAAATGGATATTTTTAAAAAATGGTTAGGTAGCTTCACAATGTCAGTTTTCATAATTGAACATACATTGGTTCAAAGTGAATTTAGGGATGGTGAACTATGCTAGCTTGATGGTCTTGGAGTCTAAAGGAGTTGGGCAGTAAACTCCCATTGCAAGTCAATGAGACTCGGGCATCTAATGCCCATTAGCACTTTTGAAACTCTTACCCTGCAGATTGGGTATGTTTATAGAACAGGCATAGCACACGTAGTGGAAGTGCAAGCTCCTTTGCACTGTTCTACTAGTGTGCCATTGTAATGGGGTAGCTAAATCTCCATGGCCCGTTCAGTCTTTGGGTGGTCTTTTGTCAATCAATGCAAATTGGAGTAGTGGCGTTTTCCGATACGAACGTTGGTTCACTGGGAATCGGTCTGAACCCCAGCAGCTTATTTAGTAAATTATGCTGAACTGCCATCAGATGGGAATGACTTTGCGATCTGGGTTGTCCTTGAACTGGTGACCTAGGAGTGAAAAGTTCCATGTTCCTTTAACAATTCCCTGAAAGATGAAGTCTCTGCAATGGAGAAATTCAGTCTTTGTTTTCCCATAAACATGCTGTTGACAAGAAGAAAATCAGTATGTTGTATTAGTGAGTTTTATGTATCTAGAGACTGCAGTATTATGTATTTTGAAGGCTGCATGTGCCAGTTTTGGTGGAGGCCTTGTGTTAATTCTTGTTTTTACTAGAATTTTGATTGTGTATGAAAAACCGTCTTACAGTTTCTCTTATCTTTACTTCCAGGCAACTACAGTAAGCAGCAAAGTTCCACCCAAAGGGAATGCAATGAGCAACTTTTTTGGAAAAGCTGCCATGAGTAAGCATGATATAATATGCATCTGTCTCCTGAAATCATTGTGGTAATGGGTGGGCTAATTGTAGGAAGGGCCTACTTTGGAACATTAGGAAATCATTGTTTTAGTAAAGTATTGAAGCAGTGAAAATATGGATGATAGCAAGTGTGTATTCTTTGCTATATAGGAGAGTTGTAAGTGGAATATTTCATACTAGAAACGTATTAGGTGGAGATCAATTGGGCTGACACTTATACAGATTTTTAACCCAGGAAGAATTTTTATTGCATAAAATTTTGGATTTAAAATGAGCATTTTGGTGCAGGAGAACTGACTACTTGAAAATAGTTCCTGAAAACTGCTGTGCATGGAGTGTGTTAATGGTAGTGATTTGAGAGAGAAAGCAGAGGAGGAGGAGGTACCCAGTCTTGGAATTTAGATCATTTGTGGGCTAATAAAGAGCGGACAGTTGGAATGGATGAATGAGGGAGATTTTTCTAAGTGAAGTCATGTGAAGATTCTGAAAGGAAAGGGTTTGGGGAGCGAATGTGTAAGACTTCCTTCAAATGTGCACCGGTAGCAAGAAAAGGAGGAGGAGCCAATGAGGTGTTTCCGGAACAAAGTTGGGGGTGGTATGGGTAGTGTTGCTCTGAAAGAAATCTGCTGGATTTTGCACAGTGCAGGATCTAGCATTGAACATTTAATAATTGATATTAGAGTAGAGTCTGATCATAGTGATAGAGATCCGCTTAGGTTTCCATTGTAAGTCCTTGTTTTGTTAAGGTATGACAGTGTGAGGTGAGGAGATTGTCATCATAAACTTTAAAATTATATGAGCAGTTATTACCATTAATCCAATTAAATACTTAATATCTACAAAGAGCCCAAGATCAAAAGAACGTGTTCTAAAAAGTGGAGAAGCTGACATACAATGGAAAGGTAACTAATTTGGAATAAATGACTTTCTTCCTCTACTCTGTTGCCGTGTGTGGTGTACTGTGTACTACTCTGGTACTGAGCTCCTGCGAATACACCCCTTCAATGACCTTTGTCTGGTGACTGAAAGGATGGAGCAGCATTGCCAGGAACAAGGGGGCCGAGAGAGACTTGGCTCTTGGGAACTAATATGTGTGTTCCCTAGCCTCAGAAACTTTCTCTCAAGACTCTGGCAATAACAAACAATGATTGGGTCCTCTGACTTTTGCTGTTCAACATGCGGATGGACATTTTGTGTCATAGGTGAGATGCGTTACCTAGCTAGGATCACTGAAACTTTGCTAGATGAAGCAGCTGACCTGTTTTTGATGGACCTGCGTCCAACTGACGGCTTGATTTAGCATGAGCCAAAGGATGGGTGCCAGAAAGATGCTGATGGCAATTTTATTAGAGCTGTCCGCAGCCTCTGATCCCATTGATCGTGAGGTTTTGTTGACTCAGTTGTTGAATACTTACTCTTGCTCCTTGAAGTATCTAAGATGTGGGTTTTAGCTTGTCGCCTCTCCTGTTCAGTGTACATGTAAGGCTGCTGAGTGAAATCAAGGCATTGTGGTTAGGCTGCTGGTGTATAAGACCACTGCCTATCATTCTGACCAATATTGTCTCACTGGTTCTTTGTACTCCCCTGTCTGTCTGTGTCCATCTGTTGTCTCTTGTCTTGTACTTAGATTGTAATCTCTTTGGGGCAGGGAGCATCTCTTTAGTCTGTGATTGTACAGTGCCTGGCACAGCTGGGTCCTAGGTTATAACTGTGGCTCCTCGGTGCTGCAGTAATACAAATAATAATCATGGGCTACTGTGTCACAATCCTAGAAGCTAAACACAGCTCCATCTGCACTTCATCAGTCCTGGATTTTGCTGTTTCTCTGCTTCTCGTACCTGACTAATATTTGAACTTGGATAGGAATGAAGTGGCTGAGCTGAACCCAGAAGATGGAAATGATGTTGCGTTGAGGGATTCATCTAGAGCAGTAGAGGGGATCATGCCTGCCCCTTCATATGGAAGTGTGGTGGTGCCCTTTTTCTGGTATGGCTTGCAGTTGTAAGGTCATATAGGATCCCATGATGCTTCTGGATGTGGTCTGTAGTGACGTCTTCCATCTCTGGTTGACTGAGTGCAGACACTGTTCATTAATTCCTTTGTCATTTCCAGTCCATGTTGAATAACCAGTGTGCGCTCTTACTTTGTTTGTATTATTCACAGATAAGCTTAAAGTCAGCTCTGAGTGTGAACAGCCAAAGGAAGAAAAAACAGTAGCCAAGCCCTTAGTTTCGGTAATGGAACCAAAATCACCCCCCAGTGCAGCAGTGGAGAAACCTGGGAAGAAAATGGAGCCTGTGAAAATTCAGCAAAAGGACAAAAGAAGGTAGAGCTGTGGTTTTCAAACTCTGATCCATAGGACTGCTTGCTGATGGTATGCAGAGAGCTGCCTGGGCACGTGGTGCTGGCTCAAATCCTTGTTTCCAGCAACATAAATTGCATTAAAGACAGCTAAAAATATATTAAAATTCTTTCCTAGTATTTCTTTTCCATGTAAGCAATAGCTGTAGCTACAGTAGGGACATTATGCAATTGCAAATGGTAGGGCGGTAGTCCAGGTAATCACCAGTGGGCAGGGAGGTGTTCTACGAGACAATCTCTTTGAGTTGTGGCCCACACTGAACAAACTTGGTAACCCCTGAGAGCAATATGGGGAGCTGGCAAGAGCACCTGTATTGCAGGGTGGATTTATATTCCCAAACGTATGTGTACAGACAGCTTTCAACATGTGGAGTTCTGCTTGATGGTTGGAGTAACTGATGTACTGCTGCGTTTTAAGACACTGAATTACGTTGGGTGATGTTCCAAGTAAAATTAAGCGCAGTCCTGTGTTTTTAATCCAACCCAAGCTGACAGACCAAAAATCATTACAGCCTCATGGCTGTTTGGTGGCCTGGGTATAATTAATTGGTGGTCTCATTCCATTTCCTGCTGCATAGGTATACACATCACCCAGCTCACTGTCACAGCTGCTGCTAATTGGCCTCCTTGTAGATCATCTCATTTGAGAAGCCAAGGGCCTGGAAACTGCACTTTGGCAGTGTAGGGAAGACTACTTGGGCTTACCTGTTCTGTGAATATGCAGAGGCCTTCAGCCTCCAGGGCTTTTAGTCTGGCATGTCGCGCCAGCTCTAAAAGAAGAAAGAAGCTGTTTTACTTTTCCAGCAAAATGCGATTACATTAAAAAAGTCTTTAAAAAATGGCTCCAGAAATCTGAGACACTACCTCATAGTCAGTGGCAAGGAGTCTATCAAAATAACTTCTGAGTGGCTCTGTTAGGACACTAGTTCTTAGAAGGCTGAGCTGTGGTGACGAGGTCGGTAATGCACTCCTGCCAGGCTACCTTGGTCAAGCAAGATGAGGTTCTAGACAAACCCCTCTGCACGCTGCACTGGAGGGGTGCTCGAGAAATGTTCACCATATGAAGAGCTGGGAATTGGTGAGAAGGATAATCTTAAAAATACATAAATAAAGTCCGTACATGTGCGCGCGTGTGTGTATCCACTTACATACTTAGTTGTGCATTTTGGAGATGTCTGTGAGGTACTTGTTTTCCTTGTAATCTGAAGATTGTAGTTGCCTAAATCTGTGTGTCATTTTTTTATAAGCACACTTAGAGGTGTGAAGCATGTTCAATTTGTTCCTTTATGCCAGTAGAGCGAAGAGGATGGATATGTCCGATAACGAGGAGAAAGAGGATGAAAATCTGAAGAAAAAGAGGAGGCGAATCAAACGACCTCAGTCTGACAGCAGTGAAGATGAAGGTAAGAAGATGTGATTACAAGAAACTAACCAAGGAAACCTGGAACAGGTGTTCTTGTTTTGACCATATTACTGAAGCTACGTCCTCACTACGGGGGAGGGGGGGCGGGGGGGAGGAGTCGATTTAAGATACGCAAATTCAGCTATGCGAATAGCGTAGCTGAATTCGACGTATCTGAGCCGACTTACCCCCCTGTGAGGACGGCGGCAAATTGACCTCTGCGGCTCCCCTGTCAACGGTGCTTACTCCTACCTGTGCTGGTGGAGTACAAGCGTCGATTCGGGGATCGATTGTCACGTCCCGACGAGACGCGATAATTCGATCCCCGAGAGATCGATTTCTACCTGCCGATTCAGGCGGGTAGCGAAGACGTAGCCTGAGTGATGACTTTAACAGCTTTGGGTGGTGTTAACAGTTGAGGGAATAATTTGGAAGACCCGAGAAGTATTTGTGGGCCCAGTATCCATGCAAGTGGCTGCAGTCTGAGTTTCCCTCAATATTTTTGCCACAAGCCACGTCAATGTGCATTCTGGAGGCCCCAAGTAATTTGGTCTTATTGTAGCTTAGCTCAGACCTGGCTCTGTGCCAGTTGCACTAACTTGTGCAAAGTGGTTTCTTCGATATCCTGTGAAAGGTATAGCGCCCTCCTCAGTGTCATAACCAGTTCATTTAGTAAATTGTAAGTAGGGTGCCCCAGGAGTTAGTTTTTAGGATCCTGAGTATTCATAATGTTTATAGAAATGGTTTGGATGACAATACTAAAAGTATCAGAAGGGTAGCCATGTTAGTCTGGATCTGTAAAAAGCGACAAAGAGTCCCGTGGCACCTTATAGACTAACAGAAGTATTGGAGCATAAGCTTTCGTGGGTGAATACCCACTTCGTCAGACGCAATACTAAAAGTGAGACTTTCAAGAATACAGATAATAGAGAAATGGGAGGCAAAACAATACAGCCTGACCCAGCAACATGCTGAGTGTTTTTGGCTGTCATTGACTTTGATAGAAGCTGAATGCACAGAACTTTGGGGCCTGTAACGAGGGACAGCATAGCCAGATTCCAAAGGATTTGGGTATTTGAGGTGACAGATGCTGTTCAATGTAGATAATTGGGAACCAAACCGGGGAATGTGTGTTAAATGAAACAGTCATTCATTGAGCTAATCAGGAATAGAATTTGGAAGTTGTTGAAAAATGAATGAAGCCATCATTCAGTGCACAACAACAAGAAAAGGTACAACATATACTAGGTTGTATTGGAAAAGGGTTGAAATACAGAATGAGAATTGATACTCTTGCTTTATGAGAAATACTGTGCAGTATTCGAGAATGAATAGAGGTGGTCATAAAAGTTAGAGGTGGGAAAGACCTCTTAGATTATCTTGTCAATCTTCCTGCTAATTCAGAATTGCTTTCTTTGTTCACGTTTTGTCCAATCTAGTTTTAGATGTCCCACATGATTTGACTTCTACCACTTCCCTTGTGAAACTGTTCCTCAGGCTGATTAAATCTCTCGGGGACTTTTTCCTGATGTTCCATCATAATTTTTCCTTTCTTAATTTAGTCACATTATTCCTAAGTACAACTCCTTGTACCACTGTTTTAAAAAACAAAACAAAACCCTGCTCACCCTCCTTGGTATTTACATCATGTTATCTGGCCTTTCCCTTTAGTTCCCAAGCTGCTTTACATAGCTCTTATGAGGGAAGATTAAAATCAGCCTGTCTAGCCACCTGATCATTTTTGTTGCTCTTCTATGATTTTCTTCCAATTTGTCAATATCATTGTGGTAAGAAAGTGACCAGAACCGAATGCATTATTTCAAGGTTCTTTCCAGTAGAGCCAAAGAAAGAGACTATTCCATTGCTGTACATATGTAACCCAAAGTTCCATTGGCCTCTTTTTTGTTGCTATATTGCACTGTAAGTGCATCATATTTGCTGTACACCAACACTTCTGTGTCTCTTCTGCATTAGAGTTCTTCTGGTCTCTCTCATTCAATATCTGCTCTTGATTATTATTATACGTTGGGTAGTTAGGTCTTCTGGGTACACTATCCTGTCACTTCCCTCAAAATTTGATCCAGGGATATGTGTCTTCTCTTCTTCCTGTCTTGGTATCTCTAAAAAATGCCCTCAGCTGTTCTTCCTTTGTTTTCAGTTTTCTGTTCATTGTCTCTTTACTCTAAGAATGTCATCACCAGACTCTTAATTAAATTAGAAATATAGGAACTGCCACACAGGATCAGACCAGTGGTTCATCTGGCCTGGTATCCTGTCTCTGAATATGTAGTTCATAGGTGTTGTAAATAGTCTTGGCATAGTGCTACTCCTCTTCCCCTTTTGCCCAAGTTCACTTAAATTGTTTGTAGCCAACCCCAGTCAGTTTTGAATCCAGAAGACTGGTGCCTTTATTGCTTAGGCAAAGACCTTCTCAATCAAATCTGATTTAAAAACAAGGAGGGGTTGGAATTCATTGGAATACTCAGACAAGAGCAGTGTGTCATCAGCAGTAATGCATAACATTCAGTGTGTGTATAAGAACAAGAATATAATTGATTCCAGTGTTTCGTGAATCCAAGCTCCCTCCTTGTTCGAATCCTGTTTGGTTTAGAAGATTTTCACTTGAGCAATGCAGTTATAATCAGTTTGTCAAATTAGGCTTTGTCTAGGCTAGAAAGTGTTGCTGCTTTGATTTTATCAGTCTAGTTAGTGTCAAAACCCTCGCTAGGGTGGATGCAGTTATACTTGTATAGCTTATTGCAGTTCAGGAAGCGTATTACCCGGTATTGGTATAAGGCACCTTTATACTGGTATAACTATCAGCACACAGGTCACACCCCTACCCAAATTTAGGTTGCTAGGTAAGAGATTGAAGTCCAGGACCTCCATGGTAGCATTTTCTGCAATGCTTCCAGTTCCACGCGCAGGGCCAGTTAGAAAAGCAAAACTGCAGGGTCTCAATGCGTGGATGAGACAATGGTGTAGGGAGGAGGGGTTTAGGTTTATTAGGAACTGGGAAAACTTTTGGGAAAGGGGGAGCCTATACAGAAAGGATGAGCTCTACCTAAACCAAAATGGAACCAGATTATTGCTGGCACTAAAAATTGAGAAAGTCGTAGAGCAGTTTTTAAACTAATAGCTGGGGGAAAGCCGACAGGTGTGGAGGAGCAAATGGTTCGGACAGAGACATCCCTTAGGGGAGGATCTATTAATGGAGATTCTCTATGTCCTAGTAAGGAGGAGAGGATGGAAGATGATAAAATATGGGTAGGATCTGATGAGAAACAGTCAAATGAAAAATACCATTCAATTACATCATGTAATGGCAGACAGCTAAAAAGTGACAGTTTTTTTAAAGTGCTTATATACAAATGCAAGAAGTCTAAATAATATGGGTGAACTAGAGTGCCTCGTGCATGAGGATATCGATATTATAGGCATCACAGAAACTTGTTGGAATGAAAATAATCAATGGGACACAGTAATACAAAATATATCGGAAGGACAGAACGGGTCGTGCTGGTTGGGGAGTGGCACTATATGTGAAAGAAAGCATAGAATCAAATGAAGTAAAAATCTTAAATGAACCAAACTGTACAGTTGAATCTCGATGGATAGCAATTCCATGCTTGAATAAGAAGAATATAGCAGCAGGGATATACACCTCTACCTCAATATAACACAAATTCGGATATAATGCGGTAAAGCAGCGCTCCTGTGGGGCGGGGCTGCGCGCACCGGCGGATCAAAGCAAGTTCGATATAACACTGTTTCACCTATAACGTGGTAAGATTTTTTTGGCTCCAGAGGACAGCGTTATATCGGGGTAGAGGTGTACTACCGACCGCCTGACCAGGATGGTGATTATGACTGCAAAATGCTCAGGGAGATTAGAGAGGTTATACAAATAAAAAACAAAATAATAATGGGGGATTTCAACTATCCCATATTGACTAGGTACATGTCACCTCAGGACGGGATGCAGAGATAAAGTTTCATGACATCTTAAATGGCTGCTTCTTGGAGCAGCTAGTGTTGGAACCCACAAGAGGAGAAGCAATTCTTGATTTAGTCCTAAGTGGAGCACAGGATCTGGTCCAAGAGGTGAATATAGCTGGATCGCTTGGTAATACTGACCATAATGTAATTAAATTTAACATCCCTGTGGTAGGTAAAACGCCACAGCAGCCCAACACTGTAGCATTTAATTTCAGAAAGGGGAACTACACAAAAATGAGCAAGTTAGTGAAACAGAAATTAAAAGGTGCAAGGCCAAAAGTGAAATCCCTGCAAGCTGCGTGGAACTTTTTAAAGACACCATAATAGAGGCTCAACTTAAATGTATGCCCCAAATTAAAAAACATACTAAGAGAACCAAAAAAAGTGCCACCGTGGTTAAACAACAAAGTAAAAGAAGCAGTGAGAGGCAAAAAGGCATCTTACAAAAAGGGAAAGTTAAATCTTAGTGAGGAAAATAGAAAGGAGCATAAACTCTGGCAAGTGAAGTGTAAAAATATAATTAGGAAGGCCAAAAAAGAATTTGAAGAACAGCTAGCCAAAGACTCAAAGTAATAGCAAAAGAATTTTTAAGTATATCAGAAGCAGGAAGCCTGCTAAACAACCAGTGAGGCCAATGGACGATTGAGATGCTAAAGGAGCACTCAAGGACGATAAGGCCATTGCGGAGAAACTAAATGAATTCTTTGCATTGGTCTTCACAGTTGAGGATGTGAGGGAGATTCCCAAACCTGAGCCATTCTTTTTAGGGGACAAATCTGAGGAACTATCCCAGATTGAGGTGTCATTAGAGGAGGTTTTGGAACAAATTGATAAATTAAACAGTAATAAGTTACTAGGACCAGATGGTATTCATCCAAGAGTCCTGAAGGAACTCAAATGTGAAATTGCAGAACTACTAACTGTGGTTTATAACCTATAATTTAAATCAGCTTCTGTACCAGAGGACTGGAGGATAGCTAATGTGTGAAGCCAATTTTTAAAAAGGGCTCCAGAGGTGATCCCGGCAATTAGAGGCTGGTAAGCCTGACTTCCGTACTGGGCAAACTGATTGAAACTACAGTAAAGAACAGAATTGTTAGGCATATATTGAACATAATTTGTCAGGGAAGAGTCAACGTGGTTTTTGTAAAGGCAAATCATGCCTCACCAATCTACTAGAATTCTTTGAGGGGGTCAACAAGCATTTGGACGAGGGGGATCCAGTGGATACAGTGTACTTAGATTTTCAGAAAGCTTTTGACAAGGTTCCTCACCAAAGGCTGTTAAGAAAAGTAAGCTGTTATGGGATAAGAGGGAAGTTCCTCTCGTGCTTAGTAACTGGTTAAAAGATAGGAAACAAAGGGTAGGAATAAATGGTCAGTTTTCAGAATGGAAAGAGGTAAATAGTGGTGTCCCCCAGGGGTCTGTTCTGGGACCAGTCCAATTCAACATATTCATAAATGATCTGGAAAAAGGGGTAAACAGTGACGTGACAAATTTTGCCAATGATACAAAACCACTCAAGATAGTTAAATCCAAAGCATACTGGGAAGAGCTACAAAGGGCTCTCTCAGAACTGGGCGACTGAGCAACAAATGGCAGATGAAATTCAATCTTGATAAATGCAAAGTAATGCACATTGGAAAACATAATCCCAACTATACATATAAAATTTGGGGGTCTAAATTAGCTGTTACCATTCAAGAGAGAGATCTTGGAGTCATTATGGAGAGTTCTCTGAAAACATCCACTTATGTGCAGCGGCAGTCAAAAAAGTGAACAGAATCTTGGGAATCATTAAGAAAGGGATAGATAAGACGACAGAAAATATCATATTGCCTCTATATAAATCCATGGTACGCCCACATCTTGAATACTGTAGGCAGATGTGGTCGCCCCATCTCAAAAAAGATATATTGGAATTGGAAAGGGTTCAGAAAAGGGGAACAAAAATGATTAGGGGTATGGAACGGCTGCCATATGAGGAGAGATTAATAAAACTGGGACTTTTCAGCTTGGAAAAGGGATGACTAAGGGGGGAATATGATAGAGGTCTATAAAATCATGACTGGTGTGGAGAAAGTAAATAAGCAAGTGTTATTTACTCCTTCTCATAACACAAGAACTAGGGGTCACCAAATAAAATTAATAGGCAGCAGGTTTAAAATAAACAAAAGGAAGTATTTCTACACAGAACATACATTTAACCTGTGGAACTCTTTGTCAGAGGATGTTGTGAAGGCCAAGACTGTAATAGGGTTAAAAAAAGAACTAGATAATTTCATGGAGGACAGATCCATCAATGGCTATTAGCCAGGAGGGGCAGGGGTGGTGTCCCTAGCCTATGTTTGCCAGAAGCTGGGAATGGGTGACAGGGGGTGGATCACTTGATGATTACCTGTTCTGTTCATTCCCTCTGGGGCACCTGACATTGGGCACCGTGGGAAGACAGGATACTGGGGTAGATGGACCTTTGGTCTGACCCAGTATGGTGATTCTTATGCTAGTAGGTTTA
Organism: Chrysemys picta bellii; assembly: GCF_011386835.1. Lineage (NCBI taxonomy): Eukaryota > Metazoa > Chordata > Testudines > Emydidae > Chrysemys > Chrysemys picta. The sequence goes on from NC_088791.1 coordinate 344,111,990, forward strand.
GTCCTCTGGCTAGCCTTTAGTGAATGTTTCAAGCCTTGCAAAGGAGTTTTCCAGACTGTAGTTACTTTCAGAATAATTGCAAATGAGGAGAATTTGAAACTGCTGCAGCTTCTCACCTGGGAAAGGCCAGTAGCGAGCTTTGTCTATCTCAGCAGGTAGCACCTGCAGAAAAGATCAGTGATTAGGTGTCATGGGTGAAGAGGCTCGGTGTCTGGAACCGCTCTGAATGAAGCTCAGACAGGACCCTCCTGTAGGGTGGCACCCCGCAGGGTGCACTCACTAGGGCGAGCCTCCTTGGCCTCATTGCCTCCTGGGTCTGACCTCAGAGTGTTCAGCATGCGTTTTATGCCATGAGTTTCCTGCAGTGAGTCCACCTGAATAGGACACCTGGGGAAGCCTTACGTGCCCCCTTAAGGGGCCATACTCCCCCAGCTCCCCAGTCAGCAGTGACTCTCCGCCAGCGTTGTAAAACAGACGGGTTTATTAGTCATCTGGAATACAGCATATAACAGTTCTTGTTAGCAGAGAAAGTAGAAAGGTTCAGCAAAGTCCATCTTGGGGGAGGGGGTGGAGGGCAGGGCTCTGGATCCCCCTGAGTCCCAAACCAGGTGACTGCCCAGCTGCCAGGAGCCCTCCCTCAGTCACGCCCAGTTGCCCATCCTCCGTCCTTTTTCTCTTTACCGGGCATCTCTCTTTGGTCTCCAGCTCCTTCAGCCAGCTCCTTCGAGCTCTACAGCAGTCAGACCTGCCCTCAAAGGATCTCTGCCACGATCACATACCCTTGTCTCACCACCTAGATACTTGTGCAACACATAGGGGGAAGCTGGGGCACGGACAGTATTCATGCAAAACATTAAGAAAGTTCCCACTTTGTCACGTGAGGTTCTGGTGTTTGCACGACACCTGCCACATATCGATTGTTTGCAGCAAGCTGAAATACCGAGTCATGTGATCCTGCTCGCTGTTTGTGTTTCTGTGTCTCAGTCACTGGAGAAGTTATGAGATCGAGTCCTGGTTTGAAGAATGTAATTTATTATTTACATTGGCAGCCAACTGTTTTCACTTGAGCCCTGCTTAACCTATGAAGGTCAGTTGGCCACACGCCTGGCACAGTCAGAACTCTTAACACTGACCTAATCAGCTGGGATAGTTACAGATCCAGAATTCATGTTACAACTACAGGATGCATGCTGCTCTACGGCAAGCAGAGGCAAGGAGGAGGTGAAGCCCAGAAGGAACTGTGCCCCCCCCCCCCCCCCCCCCCAGCCAACACTTCCATTGTTCTTATTAAGCAATAGGTTGGAGGAGGAGGTTTCCCCCCACTACTACTTCTCCCCAGGTTTGAAGCCTCACATAGCAGCAATTTTCACTTGGGCTGAAGAGGACTCTTCTTACAGCCACATAAGCTAGTCAGACCGATGCTTCTTGAGTGATACAAGGCACTTCTCCCCATTGCCCTGCGCTGAACTCACGACCCGCTCACACCTCTCTCCCTCTGCCGAACCCAGATCTCTTACACGACTACAAACCTTGTTGGCTTCTGTCTGGCAAAGTTATGGGAAGCGCCAATGCTGCTGCTGCTCTCCACAGACTCCAGAAGGTAGCACAGCATCAGGTTTTGTTCCATTTGCAATTTGAAGCTTGCGCCACTGCTAGGTCCTCCCCACCCATCTACTGCATAATATAAACGCTGAAAAGATTGTACTAACAGATGAAATAATTCTTACCTAGCCATTGTAATGGGAGGGTGGGGAGAGAGATGTCCTTTGGTGAGCTCTTTAGATCAAATAATAGTAACTTGCCCTTATTAGTTCCTTTAATCAAAGAATTTTAGCGCCTATAAGCATTAGTTGTTTGAGATTCATAGTACCCTGGTGAGGTAAGTGTCACATCCATTGTACCAATGGGTAGAGACAGAGAAATTGAGTGACTTAGTGAAGGTTGCTCACTGAATTGGGAATTCAGAGTCTCCTAAGTGCCTCTAGCAGAAAATTGCTTTGCCTCCCATTGTGAGGGTCTGTCAGTGCTTGAAATATATAGCTATTAACTGATGCTAAAATATTCCAGTAGGGGGGCCTGAAGTGAGTGCCTGATTTTTTTCAAAGGTGCTGAGCACACACTTCCCCCATTCCGACCATTGAGAACGGGGGGTCTGCAGCACCTTTGACAATTTAGCCAGTCACTTGGGGCCTAAACATGGATTCAGATACCTGACTTTAGGCATGCAACTTGGAACATCTTTCCCTGACTTTAATAAGACAGCAACTTTACAGGCAAGGGCTAAATGTACTTAACAAATGCCATGGGAAATGCTGCAAGCCAATACGGGGGCACTGTCCCAAATGCCATCACTATGTCCAGCTCTTTTTCTTTTGGCAGATGTCTCAGTATCTCCCACACCTCAAGAAGCTAACCCCCCCTTGCCTTCTCCAGAGCCTGCACTGAAGATTGAACTAGAACCAGCAACCATTGAGGTAAAGGCACATTATGGTGATCACTTGCATTTATATATGTTTTTGTCTTGATAAAGTGGGGAAATCCAGAGTGTTTGCAGAAGCAGGACTGGAGGGTGTTGTGGGGGAGGGAGGATGGTTTGTCAGACCTGACTTTGATAACGAGACGGACATTTGGCTGTTGGTGATCATGCCCATAGAAGCTCTCTACACGCACCCTGCCTTAACTCTTGGTCCCTTGTGATACCCTGCAGGCTTTGACAGGAGGGAAGAAGCGGAAACGGAAGCGCGTGCTGAAATCCAAAACGTTTGTGGATGATGAAGGCTGCATGGGTAAGAATAGCTAACTCTCTCCCGCACCCACAAGTAGGGCTCACTTTATTGAAGAGTCACTGGGTTTTTTGCAAGTTTTACAGACCAAACCTATCCAGGAAAGGGGCCCACAGTGTCACTTTATTCTTCTTTTCTTGAGCTCTAAGGCTTCCAACTCCACTTTCCTGCACTGTAACTGTCCCTCTGTCAGAGGAGGGTGAAGAGAAGTTGTCATTGAATGTTTTCTTTTGTTCCCTCTTTCCTACCATTATAACCAGCACTAGCACTTTCCCTCCTTTTCAAAAATGTATACCTTAAAAAAAAATGCCTCAGATTATGGATCAGATTAATTGGTGACACAAAGCAGATCGAATGCTCCAGAGCAGCTGGATTGTACCAATGAATCTGGCCCTCAGTATAACGCGGAATACCCCAAATAAACTGGGTAAGAGCAACAAGCAGCATGTTTGGGATTTAAAACTCTAAAAAGCAAATCCTTTGTTCCTAGCAGTCCTGTGTTCTCTAGCCCCTGGGAGGAGGCAGGTCTGGCATGTTTAAATTCTAACCTAGCTCTGATACTGATGCATTCGGTGATTTTGAGCAAGGCACCTATTTCCCTACCTTGCAAGAGTGTTGTAAGATTTAGGTAACGTTTATAAAGTTTCTTTACATTTGAAAAACTGGCGGAAGCATTATTTATACTAAACACAACGTGTGCCTGATAGTACAAGATACTGAGTGTCCTCAACCCCTGTTGATTTGAATGGAATCCAGGGAGCTCGGCTTATTCCAGGAGAGGGATCAGGTCCTGTGTTTTATATATCTCCTATAAAGAAAGCTAAAGCTAGCAGGAAAGTAACTGGCTTCAATAGTAGCGAAAGGCTCTAGTACTAGGTTTTTGTCAGAGGGAAACGGATTTGTTGAGAATTGCTCGTTGAGTTTGCATGATGGGGTGTTGTGCACTCCTGACTCCAGATAGGACCGTTAAGATTTTTGGAAGGAAAATGAAAACCTTGCTCGACAGCTAGTGTTTTAATAAGGTCGGCATCCAGAGCTCGCCATAATGAACATTAAAGCTTTTATTCCAGCAAAGGATTCTGCATTCCTTTTTCTATTCAGCCTTTTCCAAATGTGCCAGTACTGGGAAGCTTGCCTTTTTCCCCACTGGCCCATGGGTTTAAATGGTCTCTTGTGAAATAGGCAGACCTTTGGTTTACGAATTAATATCCACTACAGTTTTATGGAGGGGAAAATAAAGCCCTTGTGGTGCACTTGGAAAAGGCTCAGAGTAGCAAGGAGAGAGTCAGATGGGGCTATGATGCTTTAGAATTGGGTAAGAAGGAAATACTACTTTATGTACCAAAAATTTGCACTGGTCTGTGGTCCAGAACTTGCTGTGTCCCCATTTCATCCTGTCTCTCCCCCTGTCCCGTGTAGGCCTGATAATCCTAAAGTCTCACAGACCTCCTAGGCTGATATAAAATATTTGTATCATTTGAATTATGGGATTTTCACCTTTTTAAAATGGGTTAAAGCTGCCTAGATCAGAGCCAAGATATTGGAGCTTCCGATCTCACTGTTCTGAATATCACCCTGCTATATACCCTCCCTTGAGTGTCTCCATGATTTTAGTGCCACTTTCCTAAGAACGACTACAGCTAGAAACTGGTAATTGTAAAGCAAATCAAATATTCTAGGGCCTAGCCCTGAGAGGTGCTAAGCACCTGCAGCACCTAATTGAAGTCAGTGGGAATTGTGGGTGCTCACCATCTCTTAGGATCAGGTCCTTAATCTAAAGGCTTGTCTAATCACAAATGTTGTGCAGTTTTTTAACCATGCTGACATAGCTGAAGTTCTACAACCCCTTCCCACCACCATGACCACCCCAGTGTGGATGCCGTTATACTGGTATAAAGGTACTTCTGCTCCTATAGTTTAGGGCTTGACTGCGTGAGGAATGTTTTAACAGGTGTACAGCTGCAGTTATACAGTTCTAATCCTCCATGGGGACACTCTCACTCCAGTATAAGAGTGGCTTTATTTTAGTGTTTAGCTTAAACGCCTTTCCAAGTGACACAAGCGAAACTGAAAAAAGGCACTTTTATGCTGGAATAAGAATGTCTACATGGTGGTCTATTTTGGTATAACTATACTGGTTTAAATTCGCACCTTAAGTTATACAAAAAAATAACTTTTTCCTGTGTATATGAGACCTGCATCCCTGAAAGGAAGGAGAGTCGCTCATACTGGTATAAGATACCTGGACACCATTATAACTGTGTCCACACCAGGGGTTATTACTACTATAACTTTCCATTGTTAATAATCACGCCCCTAACCAAGAGAGTGTTACTGGTTCAAAAATGTGTGTGGACCAAGTGTTACTTAACTCTGCTTCTTATGAGATTGGTTGCTAACGTCACAGTGGGACGCTTTCAGATTTAGTAAACGCCTGCAGGTATTGGGCTGGTCCAGGCCTGAGAGAGTGTTTGAATCCCTGTTTACCATGGAAAAGCAGCATTTGAAATGTGCACTGGCTACTACAAAAACGCAAGACAACCTAGCAAAGAAAAACATTCAGCTAAATGCTAGATTCTCTATCCTACAGACCGTCTCTTACAGCGTGGGCCTAATGGAAACCCTCAATAAACAATTGCACACAGATAGGGTAGTTTAACCTCTGAGGATAATTCATGCTAAGAGCAAAGGTAGGGAGTGTGTCAGCCAGCAGTAACGGCCTCTTAAGGCTGCTTGTTGAAAAGCTAATTGATTGTAAAGAGAAACTGGCTTGTGTTTAGTCCCTATTTGACTGACTAATCACACCAGAGGAGCAGGGTTTAGTACCACAGGGACTGGTGCTAAATGGTTTCTCCGTACAGCTGCGGATTGTGTAGAAGACCTCATTTGATTTAGTTGGTACAACTAAAAGCCAATTTTCCAGAAGTGAAGTTCAGACACCTGCAAAAAAAAAAAAAAAGTAGAGTTGCTAAAGAAAAAAATGGTTTACTAGAAATATACCAGAATGCTGCATTGGAATCTGGTGGATCAGTGTTTACTTGTGGATGTTGATGGTTGCCATCAGTGGAGTTGACTCCAGATCCATTTTAGTAAGCATTGTTTTATAGAGCTAAACCCTCCAGGAGAGCTGGCTGTATTTTAAAGAATCCTTATTGAGGTTGCTGGAACAAACCATCCCGATGTGTAGAAAGAATAGTAAATATGGCAGGCGACCAGCTTGGCTTAACAGTGAAATCCTTGCTGATCTTAAACACAAAAAAGAAGCTTACAAGAAGTGGAAGATTGGACAAATGACCAGGGAGGAGTATAAAAATATTGCTCAGGCATGCAGGAGTGAAATCAGGAAGGCCAAATCACACTTGGAGTTGCAGCTAGCAAGAGATGTTAAGAGTAACAAGAAGGGTTTCTTCAGGTATGTTAGCAACAAGAAGAAAGTCAAGGAAAGTGTGGGCCCCTTACTGAATGAGGGAGGCAACCTAGTAACAGAGGATGTGGAAAAAGCTAATGTACTCAATGCTTTTTTTGCCTCTGTCTTCACGAACAAGGTCAGCTACCAGACTGCTGCATTGGGCAGCACAGCATGGGGAGGAGGTGACCAGCCCTCTGTCGAGAAAGGATAGTTCAGGACTATTTAGAAAAGCTGGATGAGCACAAGTCCATGGGGCCGGATGTGCTGCATCCAAGGGTGCTAAAGGAGTTGGCGGATGTGATTGAAGAGCCATTGGCCATCATCTTTGAAAACTCATGGTGATCGGGGGAGGTCCCAGATGACTGGCAAAAGGCTAATGTGGTGCCTATCTTTAAAAAAGGGAAGGAGGAGGATCCAGGGAACTACAGGCCAGTCAGCCTCACCTCAGTCCCTGGAAAAATCATGGAGCAGGTCCTCAAGGAATCAATTATGAAACACTTAGAGGAGAGGAAAGTGATCAGGAACAGTCAGCATGGATTCACCAAGGGGAAGTCATGCCTGACTAACCTAATTGCCTTCTATGATGAGATAACTGGCTCTGTGGATGAGGGGAAAGCAGTGGACGTGTTATTCCTTGACTTTAGCAAAGCTTTTGATACGGTCTCCCACAGTATTCTTGCCGCCAAGTTAAAGAAGTATGGGCTGGACTATAAGGTAGATAGAAAGCTGGCTAGATCGTCGGGCTCAACGGGTAGTGATCAATGGCTCCATGTCTAGTTGGCAGCCGGTATCAAGCGGAGTGCCCCAAGGGTCGGTCCTGGGGTCAGTTTTGTTCAATATCTTCATTAATGATCTGGAGGATGGCGTGGATTGCACCCTCAGCAAGTTTGCAGATTACACTAAACTGGGAGGAGAGGTAGAATTGCTGGAGGGTAGGGATAGGATACAGAGGGACCTAGACAAATTAGAGGATTGGGCCAAAAGAAACCTGATGATGTTCAACAAGGACAAGTGCAGAGTCCTGCACTTAGGAGTGAAGAATCCCATGCACTGCTACAGACTAGGGACTGAATGGCTAGGCAGCAGTTCTGCAGAAAAGGACCTAGGGGTTACAGTGGGCAAGAAGCTGGATATGAGTCGATGGTGTGCCCTTGTTGCCAAGAAGGCTAACGTCATTTGGGGCTGTATAAGTAGGGGCATTGCCAGCAGATCGAGGGACGTGATCATTCCCCTCTATTTGGCATTGGTGAGGCCTCATCTGGAGTACTGTGTCCAGTTTTGGGCCCCACACTTCAAGAAGGATGTAGAAAAATTGGAAAGAGTCCATCGGAGGGCAACAAAAATTATTAGGGGGCTGGAGTACATGACTTATGAGGAGAGGCTGAGGGAACTGGCATTGTTTAGTCTGCAGAAGGGAAGAATGAGAGGGGATTTGATAGCTGCTTTCAACTACCTGAAAGGGGGGTCCAAAGAAGATGGATCCAGACTGTTCTCAATGGTACCAGATGACAGAACAAGGAGCAATGGTTCCAAGTTGGAGTGGGGGAGGTTTAGGTTGGATATTAGGAAAAACTTTTTCACTAGGAGGGTGGTGAAGCACTGGAATGCGTTACCTAGGGAGGTGGTGGAATCTCCTTCCTTAGAGGTTTTTAAGGCCTGGCTCGACAAAGCCCTGGCTGGGATGATTTAGTTGGGGATTAGGTCCTGCTTTGAGCAGGGGGTTGGACTAGATGACCTCCTGAGGTCCCTTCCAACCCTAATATTCTATGATCATTAAACACTGTGACCGCTGTGAAAGGGGAGAATCCCAGTAAGTAATACTCATCTGGGTTCAATGATTGGTTGGTTACTAAATGAACCCTTTCCAGTACTGCTTTGAAACGTCTGCTATTACCCTCTCTGTAGAAAGAAGCAACCACCTAGGTTTAATTTGTGTCTCCATAGCTTGTAATAACTTTCAGAGAGGTGTTACGTAAAAAGAACGAGCTCTTCATCTGAATTTCAGAAGCACCAAGTTCTCTCAATCTAGGTATACATATAGCCATCATCACAACAGTCAGTGGATCTTCAGGTGCTCAGTATGATGGGTTCCCCCCAGGGTGACACCTGGAACTGGGGTACCACCTAGCCCCCCGACCCGCCAGCCTGGGCTCCCTCTTTCATTGTACTGCTGTGACAAGCTGCAAAGCCCTCCAGGCTTCAGCCTGCACTTTCAGCAGCATACATACAGGTCGGGACACACACAATTGTAGTTACATGCAGGCACTTTGACCAGGCCCTGCATACGAAGGCGACAGCTAGGGCAACAACCAGCTCCTGAGGCATGCACCCCCTCTGGAGTATAAACCCAAAATTATACCTTCTTGCACTGCACAGGGAACTGTACAGGGTAAGTTCATAAAATTTGCCCCCTCCCTCGGTGTGGAGAGGAATATGCAACAGCCTTCTGCCTCAAGTTATGATTCCCACACACTGGTTTAGATAAAAATAAGTTTAACTACAAAAGAGAGATTTTAATGTGATAGCAAACAGCTCAAAGCAGATTACCTAGCAAATAAACAAAAAACGCAAACTAAACTTAAAATACTAACAAGATTGGGTGTGAATAGCAGATTCTCCCCCTAAGAGATGATACAAGCAGGCTGCAGATTCTTAAGGGGCAAGCAATCCCCAGGTGTTCCATTCACAGGCTAAAAATCCCTTTAGTTTGGGTCCAGCACTTCCCCCAGTTCAGTCTTTGTTCCTCTGTTTCCAGGAGTCGTCTTGTGTGGGTAGCAAAGAACACCAGATGATGTCACTCCCCGCCTTATATAGCTGTTGCATATGGCGGGAACCCTTTGTTTCAAAGCTTAGCTCCCAGACCGGTCTGTGGAAAAACACATCCCAAGATGGAGTCCAGAGACATGTGGTTACATCACATGTCTTTGTAAAGTCATAGCAGCCATTACTCAGAGGCTGTCTGTAGCATCCTCAGGAAGGCTTCCCCGGTGGGAGATAAACTTCTTCTAAGGCCCATTGTTTTCCTAAGGTCCATTACCCTGAATAGGCCCTTCTTCACACACTGTCTAGAATGAAACCATCTTGTCTAGTGGGCGTTACCCAGGTGTAACTACATTGGAAATACAGATACATAGTAAATATTCATAACTTCAGATACAAAAATGATGCATGCATACAAATAGGATAATCATATTCAACAAATCATAACCTTTTCCATGACACCGCACAGGACTTATTTTGCATAAAATACATTATGATTATCATAATCATATCATAATATCACTGTGAAGAATATGGGGTGCAGTGTCACACTCAGGAGCTTGGAAAATCAGACCATCTGTGTATCATGCTTTTTGTAAGCATTGGTGGGAACGGTTGCCCTAGCAATGCTGTTGTGGGAGTGGGTGGGATTCGGATTGGGCTGAATCCGTACCAGGGTAACGGCTCAGATTCAGTCCTGGTCAGTAGTTACTGAAAGCCGTTACTGTCTGATGGCTGCTGCGTGTTCTGTGTGAAATGAATTGGTGTCTACAAACTAGTCCCTAGCGGACAATTGTTCTTGTTGCAAAAATCTTCAGTGTACTTGGCACCCTCCATATTGCAAAGTCTATGCAGTGAGAAGATTTGGCACCTGACCTGCCCTCTCACCCAGGAAGACAGTCCCACCCAGCAGGGCTGAAGTGCGTGGGTGGGGAACCTGTTCTATGGCTGACTATGCACTCAGATATGCACTCAGATGGACACTGCGTAAGGCCCTGGGTAGAAGAGAGGACGTAATCCTCCACGGCTATTGATCTGTCATCTTTCAGTACGTAGCCTCACTCCGTTCATCTTAAAAGTGAAGGGAGGCAGCCTAGCCCAGCTGATAAGAGCACTGGACTGGGACTCAGGAGACCTGGGTTTTATTCCCAGCTCTGTGATCTGCTGAGAGACCGTGGACAAGTCATTCCACCTCTGGCCTCCGTGTCCCCATCTGTAAAATGGGGACAATGATACTTGCTGCCTCTAAGTGCTTTGAGATCAGTGGGTGAAGAGTGCTGCATAAGAGCTAGGTATTGTTACTGTGTCACTGGGAGCTATCCCAACTAGTTCTTTTGTTTTTGCCCTCTGCCTTGCCGGCATTGTCGTAACTTGATGTCACGAATCTGATCGAGCGCCCTCTACTGGTCACTCACCAAACTGCTGTGAGGGGATCCAAATGCTGAATCCCACGTACCTTTAATTTGCTGGGGCTGGGTAGAGTGTAGCTTGGCTTTGGGTCTCTAAGCACGCGCTCCAGGGGCAGATCTTGTGCCTGACTCCCTTTTTGGCAGTGTAGACTCCAGGACTTAGGCGACTGCACTTTGAAACCGGAGTCATCTCCCCCAGGCCTCCCCAGCAGCTCTTGCATGTTCCCCAGAATGCCACCAAAGGTGTGAGACTTCTAGTTTATGGTTTACCTCATACACAGGGCCTGTACAAAATAACAAATGCGCCTATATGCGTTTCCCTGCCTCAGGCTCCTCCCCACTCCGGAGAGTTCTTTGGGCTTGGGCAGAATCCTCTGGGGTGTCCAGGATCCTTCCTCTGCATCTTGTGACTTCTGTTCTGAATCTGTCTTTCCAGCCCCACTGGCTTTCTGCGACCTTGGCTGGTCCCTGGTTAAAGTTGATGCTTCAAAAACCTACCTGCCTCCTCCCTTCTCCTGCCCAGACTCTCCTGTCCTGTCTCCTCCTGAGTCTGTTTATTTTTTTGTTTGTTTTTTAAGCCCTGCTTTGTCACCTGTCTCTTTGCCCTGTCTGGGTATTTCTCTATGTTAGACAAGTTTGAAGAAGTAGCTTCTCCTACTTTCCATGCCCTACTGTTTGGTCCAGAGCACATGTTAATCTTAACTCCTCTCCATTGTCCCTGGTCTGGTAGGGGGATACATGTTGCCATCTGTGTCAGCAACTGGTACGTTCCACATCCTCATAACGGCATTCCCTGATGCAACAATTTTATAACCGCTTTGTAGCATCAGCCAGTATTCATACACTGAACCGAGGCAGATTCTCCAAATTGTCCCACTTACGAAAACTGCAGAGCCAGGATGCTATTAATTTTAACTGTCCTTCCGTTGTGTGCCTCTCATACCTCCTCATTGATTCCCTGAATATACTGCTTGGTTGGTTGCAGCTGTTATGAGCAAAGGCTTAACCACTCCTGCCACGTTCTCTTTCCAGTAACTGAAAAGGTTTACGAGAGCGAATCCTGTACAGATAGTGAAGAGGAATTCATCAAGTCCAAGCTGCCAGCTGCACACAGTCAGTCCACGGCCACTGTGAAGAAAGAACCCAAGGAGGATCGGAAGGCTCCGAAGAAAGGGGCAGCCACAGCCAGCAAAGCCAACAAACAAGTCTCCATCATGGGCTTCTTCCAGAAGAAATGAACTGAATCTCTCCCCACGATCCCTGGGCAGCTTGGAAATGTCACTCCTTTCAGTAGCGTTCGGCTTTGGAGGAGAACAACAGATGGGCTACCCTGGTGGGCAATATCTTGCTTACTGTGGAAGTAAGCTCTCCGCACCAGGTTTTGCATCAGAAAACTTAATTGTATCCATTATCTTGTAATTCTGTTTCTGTGCTAGGCCATATAGAAAGCCGTAGCTGGGAGCAAGCGCTAGAGGAACACTTGGAGATCTGTTAACTTGTTTACATGATGACATTTTAAATTTTTAAGCATGGCCTTTGACCTGTCTGGTACTAAGGCCTGTTCCAGGAGTAGATGGACGAAATAAGAAGCTAATCCTTTTAGTGGAATCGTTTGATTTTTTTTTTTTTTTTTTTTTTTTTTTGTCTGGTTTGTTTAAACGTTCAGGTTGGTTAAAACCTATAATGTAACAGGCACACATACAAATAGTGAACATCTGCTGCCGCTATAACTGGATGAAATGAATTTGATTTCTCCCCCAAGACTGGTAAATAGTTTTCTCTCTGCCTTTATAATCTTTGTTGGACAAAGTACCACATATAAAATTCTCTCAACCATTTCTTCCTTAAGTACCTCCTCTGTAAAGTGTTGGATGCCTAATTATAGACCATGACACTGCTTGTGCTCCATCACTCTTTGCAAAAACATCATTAAGGCTTCCCACGCAGTTGGATATAGTGAACCAGGGGGAAGGTCCAAGCCCGACCGGCCACTGGGAAAGGAACTGTGTGCTCAGCTCTACAAGTGGGTGGTTATTGACTCGAAGGTGGGCATGTGGGTGGGTTGTCCTAATGAAAATGGCAGTGTACCTGCCTGCATCGTAGCCAGGGACATAAAGAAGTATGCAGCTCCTCTTTTGTTGGCTTTTATTTATTTAAAGTCTAATGGGCATGTGCCATGTACAAATGTTTTTTTAAAAAGTCTAGTGTCTAAGGAAATGTGCCATAGCAAAATATTGGTCCCAAGGAACCAACAGCCTGTGAAGATGATGTGCAAAGTATTGGAGCCCAAATTGTCAAAAGTGACTAGAGATTTTGGTTGTCTGAGCTCTCATCTACAGCTAAAATTTAGATGGACCTCGCTACGTTGCTCAGGGGTGTGAAAAATTCACACCCCGGGCACTGTGGTTAAGATGACCTAATCCCCAGTGTAAACGCAGCTGTGTTGATGGGAGAATTCTTCAGTCGAACTAACTAGCACTGCTCAGGGTGGTGGATTGTGCACCTGGACAGAAAACCCCCTTCTGTTGAGCTAGGGAACATCTACACTATGGTGCTACAGCTGAGTAAGGTTTGGCATGTTTGGGGCATGTTTTAATAGAAGTAGAGGGCCGCCACTGGAAAAGGATGGAAAGCCTTGGTTTAATCTTTACAATGAACTTTTGTATCTTTCCCAGAAAAATACCACTTCAATGTTTCTATTTTTCTTGGCATAGCTGGAAGTATATTCTAAGAGTAATGTTAAATAATAAAACCCTTTAAACACTTACCTTCTTTTGTTTGTGTTACTGATTGTTCTTGGAGAGTTGTGCTACCTTCTGATTTCCCATATAGCTTGTATAAATCTGAAAAAAGCAGGTTCATGGTATTCAATTGCATGGCAAAGCTTCCAGATATAAAAGCAATCCAAGACTTTACAGAACAAAGGATACATGTATTAAAAATACAGCTGGAACTATTAACCAGCCTGATAACAATTCGGGAGTCCAGAAGGGGTTTTAAGACAATGCTTTAAAATTCCAGTTATATCTATTTAATGTGGTGCTGTGCTAGGAGACAAAGGTGCTGGTTTCTCTTGTCATTTATAAAGTTTAAAAGGTCACATTCTGGCATGACTGTTATCATGATAGGTTCCGGCCCTTTGCTTTAACCATTGTTCTCAGATTCCTTGGTGGGCCAGAGGTTAAGGTGCTAGCCTAGGACATGGGGGAACCAGGGGTCAGTGGGCAGGTTCCCCATCTGTAAAAACTGGAATAGCACTTCTTACCTCCCAGGGGTGTAGAGGATAAATACATGAAAAGATTGCAAGGGGCTCAAATACTAAGATAATGGGAGCCATATAAATACCATAGGTAGTAAGATTTTCTTTGTACTCCCGTGTTCAGATTGTTTGCCCTGGATGTAGCCTGCATTAACATTCTACATCTCTAGGTATAATAATACACAGCGCTTGCATGATGCCTCTTTTCTGGGGATCTCTGAAAGCACTTTACAGATGTTGGTGTCACTGTCCCCATTTTAGAGATGAGGAAGTTAAGGCTCAGGGAATTTCAGACATTTGGGAATAAAAATCAAGAAGCTCAGTCTGCCAGGCTCCTGTTCTGACCACTGGATCTTGCCGCCTCAGGGCGGAAGGTAGTTTAAAAATAATGCACACATGCTAAGTGATGGCTTGAAAAACTGCAGATTGTTTGAAGGGTGAAAATAAACATCCTTTGCTTTGTAAGAGGTCTGGAAAGCTAACTTGTAAAAATGCCTCTGACAACTTCCCGCATCATTAAGCAGAGCAGATTCTGTTTGGAATGAGTGTCGGCATTTTCACTTCTCCATGCTGCCTTGGACTGGTTAAAAAAGTCCTTTGACTATAATAGCTATTCGAAAAAGAAAGCAATTTTGGGAGGAGCTGGGAAGCATTCTTATCAACTTGCACTGCCCTGTTCAAATAAATGTGTGCGGTGAAATCCATCAATGCTTGGCATGGAAATCAGTCATTTCTAAGCCATCCCGGTCCATGTTCAGTGGTGTTAGCTCCCCCAAAAGAGCATGTGGAATTGTTTTGTTCTCTCTGTATCTTCTTTCCTGGAATGCGATGCCAGCAGAACATTAGATATTGAACAGGAGAGTGCAGAGAACAGCAGGCCCATATAAGGAAATAAAATCACTCCACAAGGTCATGAGTGGATAACATGCATTGCCAGCAATGTACTGTGCGTCAGTACTCGGTTTTCGTAGACTCCTCTTTTCCTCTACTGTTAGGGGATCCTACAAAGTGTAATAGCAGTTTTAGTTGGAGCTCCTCTTAGTGTTTGTGTGCAATAGATTACGGGAGCTATGGCTTGGCCTTCAGGGCATCAACTCACTGGATTCAGTTTTGTCCCATTGTCCAATCTGGGTCTCATAAGAGCTTTAAATTCCACTGCTCTGCAGCTCCACTGTCCCTTCATATGATAGCCAAGTCTCTTTAGTAAGCCCTGTCCATGGGGAAGCAATCAGTATGTGCCACCTTGATTCTGCCAAAACCGGTAACTGTATCCCAAATAGTATAAATCCAGTTGTATCAAAGAAATGAATGTTCCCTCCCCATCCTGAAGTTCACTTGCATATCCAACTTAAGTTCTACGGTCCATTGATTTCCTGGTGACAGCACATCAGGCCCCCCAATGCTTAGCTATTACTGTGATGAACACTATACATAGCAAAGGTACGTTCTCTCAGGGGGATTTTGCTGTGTACATCTTGTCCTATTGCTTTTCCCTCCAGAGTCCTCAGAGTGTTTTACCTAACGCGTCTTCTCACCCTTCAGATAGACCGAACAGAACAGGTGCTTCTCCAGACTATTAGACTGCTTTGTTCCAGCTACTGGTGAATTTCCTAGACCCACCCTTCCCTCAGTGCTGAAAGCTATCCAGGACCAGCAAAGATTATGACTACTGTGGAATGGGTATTTGTTCCTAGCCTTCACATCCTTCTTTACTAGCAAACGAGTGTATGGGCCGGAACCTCAACTGATGTCAATCAGTGTAGCTCCATGGAAGTCAATGGCCCCATAACACTAACTAGCATAGAATTTTCTCTCGACCCCATTCTGACTCCTTTCTTGGCTGTTCTTGCTTTTATCCTTTTCTTGGAAATTTTTGTAAAGCTCAGACCAAGAAATTTCACTAACCACCGTTTGCCCCAGGCATTCTCAACACGTGCTCTTGAAACGCGCTCTCTGTGTTTAGAATGAAGTAGGCTTGCAATGTGTGTGTTGGTTTTTTTTATGCCATTGACATTTCAAATTGGATCTTTCAGTAAGTATTAATACTTCTAAGGCGGAAAACCTCTGCTGATGTCTATTATGATGATTATTATTATGGATATGTAAAGCTGAAGAGAGAACTTTTGACCATATGGAATGAGGGTGGAATTTGGTAGAAAGAATTTAACCTCTACTTTCTTTGCTTTGCACGGCATCCAGAGCCGATTCCCAGCTTAGCTTAATTTTTTGCTGGCTGCGTGGTTTCAGCTTTCCTCCTTGCCTCTAGCAGAACAATACCTATTGAAATGCGTAACCTCGCCCTATAATTGCATGATCATCATGAAGGAGTCAATAGACGGTCTGGTGCATAAGGACCCACATCCTAAGGAAATGGCTCATGCATTTGCTGCCAGTGGTCCCTTTGAGCATCGAATATCTATGAAAAATGCAAGGAACTCAACTGGAGCATCCAAATTATTTTTGCCTAGAGCGCGATTACATGCGCATGGTGCATTAAAGACCTGACATGCTTCTGTTCTCAGGGGCTGAGAATTGAAGTTCGGCTCACAACTATAACAAGAGGTGAAGACAGACAAAGGGTAGCTGACATAAGACAAGCTCAAGTTACAATTGCTTGTATGAATAGCTTTGCTGTATGTATTTTATTGGTGCCTTTTTGTTGTTTCTGGAGAGGATTAAGAGGATCTGCTGTGCTAATCCAGTTTTGCTGCTGCACAAGGAGCTTTGGCCTTATTGAACTGAGGGGAAGGGGAGTCATTCTAATGGAATCCTTACCCCATTTTCTACATGAGATGGCTGGTGTAATGGCACTGGCCCCCAATAGATCATCACTGGACAGATTCTGTGCCTGCTCGCATGAGCTATGGGGTGTTTCTGAGCAGAGTTTTTAATAAATTGAGAGTGAAGTCTACCCTGTGACTCTGGTCTCAAATGATGCCCCTTGTGCTGGGATCCATTTATATCTTGTAAGCTAAGCAGGGTCACTATGTTGACAGGAGATATTCCGGGAACTGCTAGGTTCTATGGGAAGTTATGATGGTTATGCCGTAAGTGAAATTCCTTCCCTCTGAGCCACGGTTGAACCGATGCCTAACAGGGTTTTGGAGGCAAGCGGGTCCACACTGCTAGAGATGTTGTCTTTCACAGGAGACATAAAATAAAGTTCCTGACCAGTTATGGTCATTTAAACTCAAAATTCTTTCTACAGATCGTTGTAATTTAGGCCTTTAATAATATAACACTCACTGTGGAACTGCAATCTGTACCTGTTACATGTAAACATGGATCTGGTCAGTGCTGGAGAGCAGCCATTATTTACTATTGGATATTTCCATGGAACCTTAAGTGTGTGCACGTGCTGCTTTATGCAGATAAACCAGCCCCTGCCCCAGAGATCTTCCCGGCAGATTGGGGTCCCCTCTTGGTGAACCAGGGAATGTGTATGTAAAACATCCTGAGGAATGAAACTATCACTGACTGTATCTGTCTATCCCTGTAAGGAGCTATCTGCATCATCAACAAGCAGCAAAGTTTGTTTCTGGACATGGAGACTGGACACTGAAGGATGGTAGGAAGAGGGCAGTGTTTCAGGGACCTGGCAGAAGCTGTTGACTCACCTTCCATTGAAGTTATCTGACCTCTGACTGTCAAGGTGCGTGTGTGGCCATGGATCCGTTTGGACCCACTGCTGTTCCTGGACAATCATATATCAGTGACCAGAAATGGCGTTTACTTTATTAGGCTAATTAGGAGACCGCACTGTGGTGCTTCATGGTGGTCCTCACAACTTCATCTCCAGGCTTGTCTACTGCAACATGTTCTGCCACTGTGGTGTCTGCAAATGGAAAACCTGGTCTCGCTAGTCGGTTAGAATTCTTTGAATGTTGATAAAGTAGTGGGGAAAGGAGAACTCACTGATGATTTATTTAGCACAAGGTCCCTTGCAAGAGTCTTCTAAAGAAACTAAACAGTCAAGGGCAAGCGATAAAGTATTGTTGTCATGGATCAAAAACTGGCTAGGAACAGAAAACAAGAAATAGGACTAAATGGTCCATTTTAATCATGGCAAAAGGTTAACAGTGGGCACCTCAAGATTCCATACTAAATCCAGTGGTGTTTAATATATTTATTTATGATCTGGAGGTGGGGGGTGAGTAGTGTGATAGAAAAACTAGCAGATGATACAAGTTTGGAGCATAGAGGATTGTAAAGACCTTCAGAGAGACCTAAAACAAACCAGGTGAACAGGCAACATGATGGTAAATAAAATTTGCTGTTGATGATAAATACAAAGTAAAGCATGTTGGAGGGAAAAATCAGATTACGCATACACCTTGCAGGGTTCTAAATTAACTGTATCAATGTGGGAAAGGTATCTGGGCATTGCTGTGGACAGCTCAATGAAGATCTTGGCTCAGTGTCAAAAAAGCAAACCAGATGCTGGACAAGCAGTTCATCATGCTAGGCAGGGTGGGTGTGCCCATGCAAACGAGATCAGTCCCTGAAGTCCTTTTCCATAGCTCACCACCAGATGTCAAGGGTGAGCTCATTCTGACTCTGCTTACAATTACATTAGATTTTTTTTCACAAGGGTAAAGGAAACGAGATGTAAAGGCTCTAAGATGAGCTTGCTGTTACAGGTCAGACCAATGGTCCATCTCATCAGGTATCCTGTATCCAAGAGTGACCAACACTAGCCACTTCAGAGAAAGTACATGTAACCCAACGAAAGTTATGGAGTAAGGTACCTACCTGGGAAGTTACTTCCTGACCCACATAGTTAGTGGTTGGCTCATGCCCTGAAGCATGAGGGTTTACATCCCTTCCAATGATTGTACTGTGCATTTTAATTTTTGCAAACATGCCCAGTGAAATGGATGGATGGTTGAAATAAATAAAAGAAATACACTTTGGATCAACTTGTACCTTAAAGTCTGCCCCTTTTTGATTTCCCACCCATTGTTACATGTGCACAAATTGAGTGAACTTTCTTTGGACCTGATCTAACACCTGTTGAGGTCAATAGAAGGATTCCTGTTGGTTTGAATGGGCTTTGGATCAGGCCCTTTGGCTGGGCTTTGACCATTTATGCTGCTACTAAAATTCTTTACCCTCATCCAGAAATTGTAAAAATTAAACACCTTTGTTACAAATGTTCTGTGCTCCCCCTACTGGCCCTGCAGCAGCAGCGAGAAGTCTAACAACAGAAGCTGTGCTGGCCAATTCTAGTGGACAAAGATGAATGTTGTTCTGGCATCAGGGTGATCTAAGTGGAAGTTGTTGTTAAAATACGCAGCAGCTCAGCCAATTTCACATCCATTTCCAACTCTGGAAAACAAGCGGCAGCTGCCCAGTGAGAGAGGACAGGATGGGCAAAAAGATCAAATGTTATTTCTGCAGCTCCAAGGCATTATTACAACCAATGAAGAGGAAAACAGAAATGACACAAAGGCCTTGAAAAGAGGGTGTGTGTGTGTGTATGTATATATATAAAAAGAGACACTTGTAGTGAGGCTCTAGCCCGTAGTAAACAGTTCACTCAGGAAACCCAGGGGTAGGGAGAACTTTGAGTTTTGACATGGTGAATTCCCTTCCTGTGAGCCATGGAGAAGAAGGGTTTTTTTAAGAGGAGGAAAATGTTTGCAAACCCCCACAAGAAAGAAAACTCCCCAGTGGCTACCTCATGCACAGCAGCTAACAAGGAGCTCAAGGTCTCAAAGCACTTAACAGAGATCAATATCACTGCCCCCATTTTAAAGAAGGGGAAACAGAAGCACAGCGAGGGCAAGCGACTCCCCAGGGTCATAGAGCAGGTCAGTGACATGAATTGAGAATAGAACCCAGTTTTCCTGACTCCTAGTCCAATGCCCTACCCATTAAGCCACACTGCCACAACACTTCAACTCTTGCAACTAATCCTGTAAAGCCTGTCCTTCCAGGATGCCCAAAATGTAAAAACAAACAAAAACATTATTCATAAAATCTTAGCTAACTGCTTTATCTCCTCATTCAACCTTAACATCCCCTTGGAGTAAGGGTGGTTAAACTTCTGATCATTGCCTCTTTAAAGTATCTGGATTTATAAGCTTCCATAAATGGCCATTTGTTGTTTGCAATCTTTGCTTTGCTTATGGTATAACAAGATTTGAAAATGTCAAATAATGACATCAAGCAACACAAATAAAAGTGTTACTGTAATTTGTATCTTAGATGCATTCCACCCGGGTGACACAACCAAAGGAAGAATTGCCCACAACCTTTCTTAAAATACTTCAAAAATACCACGAGGATATTAATCAGCCTCTAAGGAGAAATACTTGTAACTCATCAAAAGCGAATCTAGTTCTTTTCAGATCAATGGGAGAATGAAACCTGCTCAGGTTACACTCACTTTCCCCCTTGGCATGAGAGAGGCTTCTCAAATTTCAGAAGTAATGGAATTCTACTAATCCTTGTGAGAAAGGGTTCGAAACTGCTGATCTGCCTTCAGACCCAGTCATCAGTAATGCTTTGCCAGATGACATGGCCGTGCGTGCATGGAAAGGCTCCCCGCAGAGGTTGCCAAAAGGGGAAAAGCTAGAGCCTTTTCTTGATCCTTGATCCTTCAGCAACGTCACCCACCCTGTGCTGCTTCTTCACTTGTATGTAGCCATATCTAATACCCCCAGAAATAGTGTGTCTAGATGCCACATGCACACAATTCACCAGTAAACAAAATGCTCGTGCTCTCCATAGATTTTGCCGCTTGCTAAGGAGGGTTGCTCCTGTTTGCTTCAAAAGAAGGCACTGATGACAGTTCAGCTTATGTTAGTAGTTGTCATGGCACACAGATGAATCTTGCATTGCACCCTAAAACTAGCCAGAACTGACTCATCCTGATGTCCGGTAGCAGGGAGTTCCATAGTAGAGAGCTTGCCACCCAGCATGCTTGGGTTATGGTTCATGGCAGTCTCACCTCAGGCTCTGTCAGCCACTGCATCCCCTCCCTGAGAGACTAGTAGTCTCCAGGCACTAGTCCATCAAAGGTTAGCACCAGAGCCTTGGAGTGGGTTTGGTACTGGATAGGGAACCAGTGTAGAGAACAGTGCTGTGATATGTTGCCCTTGGTCTGTATGACCCAATAAATGGGTGCTGTATGGTAGACCAGCTAATGGTACCATGTGCACCTCACAGTCAGTCCCAGGTATACGGGAACAGCAATACCGCAATACACAAGGTCCATCTAGCTCCAATGGTCACTAGAACCGGTCACCTGTTTCAGAGCAAGGTGCAAGGACCCCACAGCAGATGGATGTGGGATAACCTGTCACTCACGTTAAATTTAATCCTAGTCTCTAATAGCCAGAGATTTGTTGAAACTCTGAAGCATGAAGGTTAAGATCCCTTCCAGTTTTTTTTAAAGCATTAACTATGATTATAATTCTGGATATGCATGTTACCAGATAAATATCCAATCCCTTTTTAGATTTGTTATATTCTTGGTTTCAATTACATCCTGTGGCAATGAATCCCCCAGTCTAATTATATGTTGTATGAAAAAGCATTTCCTTTTATCAGTTTGGTAGTTGCCACCTTGTAATTGAATTGAAGGCCCCTTTATTCATGTCTCTGAGGCAGACAATCCCAATGTTTTCCCTCTCTTCATGGGAGAGTTTGTCCAGACCTATGTTCGTTCCTTGTTGCCCGTCTCTGAACTTCTCTAGCTCTACAATATCCTTTTGAGATGGGGTGACAGGACTGCACAAAGTATCCAGATGAGGCCACGACACTGATTTCTAGAAAGGCGTTGTAATTCTTTGCATCATTCACAGGATCCCCAGCTTCTTTATTATTGGGGCAGGAGTGATAAAGGGTTGTTATCCTGGTTATGTGAATCAAGGACAGTAGAACTGTACTTGGCATTTTATGATGGAGGGACTCGCCCTCAACTAAGTAGCACTCACTAGGCAAGGGACATGGGTTCCAAACCCCAGTGAATTGAGAGAGGCTGGGGACAGGTATTTGTGCCTGGTAGTGTGGACCCCTTCTGAGGGCCCTAAACACCACTTTTACCCCTCCTCTCTCCAGTGTGCAATAACAGAGCTAATTTTGACTCCATTAGGAGTCTTGTTACATGCTACAGAGCTGAAATCACTGATACCTGAGTCTAAGCATTAGACCTACTTTGGACTAGTGGTGCACTAGCACTGAGGCTCCCCTATTACTAGCTAAAATCATTGAGAGCTGAAGTCACTGAAGAGCTGAGATCGCTGAGAGCTGTGTTAAGTGGGGGCGGGAGGGACCCTGAAGACAAGTTGGTGAGCGGCTAGCAGGATGGCTAGTGGAGAGGCGTGGCGAGCGGAATGGATAGCAGGGCAGCTGGTGGAGTGGAGCGGCTAGCAGGATGGCTAGCGGAGAGGCGTGGCGAGCGGAGTGAATAGCAGGGCAGCTGGTGGAGCGGAGCGGCTAGCAGAGGGGCGTGGCAAGCGGAGTGGATAGCAGGGCAGCTGGTGGAGCGGAGCGGCTAGCAGAGAGGCATGGCGAGCGGAGTGGATAACAGGGCGGCTGGTGGAGCGGAGCAGCTAGCAGGATAGCTAGCGGAGAAGCATGGTGAGCGGAGCGGATAGCAGGGCGGCTGGTGGAGAGACGCAGTTGGCGGTGAAGACTGCAGCAGAACCCCATGGAGAGGCATGGCAATCGGCCGTCAACCCGAGCAGCGAAGCATGTGAGATGCCCCGCCCCTTACCTCCCCCCACTTCCACCCAGGCTGGGAGGTAAACTCTGCAGAGGAACTTCTGAACTCTGGGGGCTGCACTGGTCAAGGTCAGAAACTGGGTGGGGTGACTGTTGGGTTGCTGGACTTAAGGGGAAGTGGACACTGAGGGGAAAAGGACACTGCCAAACTTACTTGGGGGTTGGTCTTTTGCTCATGATTTGTGTTATGAATCCTGTTTGTGGTGTTCCCCCAACATAATGCCGCATTGTTTCCCTCCTTTATTAAAAGGCTTTTGCTACACTCAGACTCTGTGCTTGTGAGAGGGGAAGTATTGCCTCTTAGAGGTGCCCAGGGGGGTGGTGTGTAATTGTCCGAGGTCATTGGGTGGGGGCTCGAGCCGGTTTTGCATTGTGTTTATTGAAACGGAACCCCTAGATACTGAACCTGGCCCTTGTTGCTGCCAACTCTGACGGGCAGGAGGGTTACGTAATGAACTAGTAGTAGGAAGAGAAACTGGGCATACATGGGTGGGAAATTCAAAAGGCTAAGTGGCTTGATTTTGATTTGACATACGCCTGATTTACACTGGGGTAACTCATTTGAAAACAATGGATTTACTCCAGTGGACGCTGGGGAAAGTGAGATCCGAAGGAGACCTAAGGTTTCTATTTCAGTTCTTGTCCACATTGCGTATACATAGCAGTTTCTGTGGAGGATCTCTCAATGCATATGGACGTGCAGCACAGCTGCGTTAATCTTGTGTTGGAAACTCTATGTTCTTGAATGTCCTGCCTAGCTGTGCAGTGGGGTTGAGAAATTAACATTAGATTTTGCATGTGAGGATAGATTTTACTTTGCACAGAGTCTTACAAACTGGGTGCTGTTAGTGTACTGTGCTATACAGGTCAGACTACATCATCTGATGATCCTGTCTGGCTTTAAACTCTATGCATGCGTCTACACAGCACAAAGAGACCCTCGGCAATGAGACCTAGCGGGGGGGGGGGGAGCGGGGGAATGATTGAACATCTACAGCTGCTATTTTTAGCCTCTCGGCGAGAGCCCAGGGCTGGGGAACTCAATGCTGCAGGTTTTTGGGTTTTGGGGTGTGTTTTTTTGTTTAGTTTTTGCTGTGTTGTATAATGATCAGTAAAATTAAAAAGCAAAATTATAAGCAGGTATCAGTAGATCCTATGGGGACAATCAAGATTAATTGCCAGATATTCAGTGAGAGAGCCAAATATTCTGCCACAAATCCAAGATCGTTATTTACTTGGAGGAACATTTAAAAAAAATTACGAAACAAGAAGTCAGTATTTGCATTATGTCCTTTTTTATTGTTACAGTCAGTCAAACAGCCAGACTAGAATTCCATCTAAGTACATAAGCCACCAGCAGGTATTTTTCTTTAAAACTAACATACTAAAGGGGACAGAATGTCGTGCAGGTCAGTATCATTACCCGCATTTTATGGATGGAGAAACTGAGGCACATAGTGATTAAGTGACTTGTCTAAACCTGTACAGGAAGTTAGTGACAAAGCCACACCTCTGTTGCCATAAACCTCACTTACCAAAACTAGGAGGGCAGTAGCAGTGCATTACGCTATGGACTCCTTGCACCAGCCTGGGGTATGGGGAGAAGGAGGGCAGCCTATGTATCATTATGTGCACCAGCCTGGGGTATGGGGAGAAGGAGGGCAGCCTATGTGTCATTACGTGCAGCAACAGAGGAAATGCAAGAACTCCCTTTCTTGACAATTATGGAATAATATGCCAGTGGGGAAGCTTCTTCCTAACACCCAGCAGTTAGTTATTGGCTTCTGCCTTGATATATGAAGCTTCATAGTTCTTTTATCCTTTCTGTTATAACTGTGATGTTTTCATTCATATGATTACCAGATCTTTTTTTTTTTTTAAATCCTACTAGACTCTTGCCCTCAGTGTTAGCAAGACACGAGAAGTCATTCTTCCACTCTACTCTGCGCTGGTTAGGCCTCAACTGGAGTATTGTGTCCAGTTCTGGGCACCGCATTTCAAGAAAGATGTGGAGAAATTGGAGAGGGTCCAGAGAAGAGCAACAAGAATGATTAAAGGTCTAGAGAACATGACCTATGAAGGAAGGCTGAAAGAATTGGGTTTGTTTAGTTTGGAAAAGAGAAGACTGAGAGGGGACATGATAGCAGTTTTCAGGTATCTAAAAGGGTGTCATAAGGAGGAGGGAGAAAACTTGTTCACCTTAGCCTCTAAGGATAGAACAAGAAGCAATGGGCTTAAACTGCAGCAAGGGAGGTTTAGGTTGGACATTAGGAAAAAGTTCCTAACTGTCAGGGTGGTTAAACACTGGAATAAACTGCCTAGGGAGGTTGTGGAATCTCCATCTCTGGAGATATTTAAGAGTAGGTTAGATAAATGTCTATCCGGGATGGTTTAGACAGTATTTGGTCCTGCCATGAGGGCAGGGGACTGGACTCGATGACCTCTCGAGGTCCCTTCCAGTCCTAGAATCTATGAATCTATGTGGCAATGAGGTCTCCAAGTTAGCTTGTCTCCTCTCCATACTGAAAAGTCCTAGTCTTTTTGAATCACTCCTTATTAAGGAAGTCTCTCTATGCCTCTAAATGTTTTTAATCAACCATATCTGGTTCCCCACTCACCCTCACCCCTTACCATATCCATTGTGAGCTGGAGTGACAAGTACTGAACACAACTTTCCAGATGAGGTTCTACCAGTAATTTCCAGAATGACAGTTTAATACTTGTATTTTCCATGTCGTTCTTTGGAGAGCCTAACACTTGCTTTTCTGACCACCGTGGCACACTGAGCAGAAGGTGAGCTGCTCGCAGGTCGCCCCAGCCCCTTTTCCTAGGCCAGACAAACAGTCACCATTCCTGTCCAGAAGAGTTTAGGCCTCAGTCCATGAAGGTACATAAATGCCCAAACCCCCAAACACAGGTTCCTAAAACTGAGGTTTAGGGACGTAAGTACCAGTTTTAGGCTCCGCTCCAATTCACAAAACTTCCACCGACCGCTGTGGGCACCTAAACTCGCTCTGCACCTAAGGACTTGTGTAAAAAGTTCTCTGGGTGCCTGTTTCTCTGCCTTTGGGCATGCGCCCTGCTGCCTCCCTCTAGGTGTCTGGACGCCTGTCTCCCACCTAAACTCCAGAGCAAGTCACGAACCGCGGGAAGATAGGCGGATGAAAGCCTGTCTCATGGGTGGGGCCTGATCAGGAAGGCACGCTCAGAGGCTGACTACCGCACTGAGTCCCCTTCCAAATCTGGCGGGAGGAGAAGTGGAAGCTATTGTGGATAAATTCTTAACTAGTCACTGGGCCAGAAGGTGTGAGAGTGACGCTGTAGCCTGGTGGTTAAGTTACACCCAAGTGGGAGGTGGGAGACCCAGGGCCTGGCTCCCTACTCCAATCCTTCTTTATCCACAGTGGAACAGCTTCAGCCACATCAGAATCTCCCATAGTTCAGTGGTGAGAGCTCACTTTCTCGTGAGAGATGCCTGTTCAAATCCTTTCTCCCCTCCAGCAGAGGGGGGAATTGAACTTGGGCCCTCCAACATTCCAGGTGAGTGCTCTGAGCACTGGGCTAAGCGTTATAAGGGGCGTGGTTGGTTCCTCTCCCAGCTTTAGGTTGAGTGAAGCAGGTGCCTAAGTCATTCCCCCAAGAAAATATGTCGATGCCTAGTTCTGTGAGAAGGGCAGAGCTTAGGACACACCCCTGTCCTCAGCATCTCCCACCACATGGCTTAGGCAGCTCCATCCCTAGCGTGCAGGTTTTTGTGGATCGTATTCTAAGGCACCTGTCTCTCCCCATTCACTGGGTGCCTCCCTCAGGTGCTATGGATTGCAAGATTGCTCCTGTAGTTTTCTAGGTGCTGCAGCGCCTAAATCCCTTTGGATCTGGGCATTACAATCTAAATAGATGGAACAGATAAAGTGTAGGTAGAAATTGACTTGCTTAAGATCATACGGAGGCAGAACTGGATCTAGAACCCAGGTCTCAGGCTAGTGCCCTATCCACTGGACAATGCTGCATCTAGCCTTCATTTTTAATTAATTCATTGTCACCCACCTGGGAGCATTTCTCCGCCATACTCTCTACTGTTGAATTGCAGCTCACTGGCATTACAAATACCTTGTGCTCGACCCCTTTTCTTACTCCTATACTCACGTTACCCATTTAGATCAATATTGCACTGGGAGGAATCATGTCACCAGATTCCAGTTATGCCCAGTGGATCATAATCACCATCGTTTGATTGTTCTTCTGGCTTGTTTCTCTTGCCCCTGAATTCGGGCACAGATACTTCCCATACATCTCCCTCAGTATCTAGGGTGAGAAGCTCAGTTTATTTCACAAAACTGCCACCAGGGAGTTGCACGTTTCAGTCAATACCAGCATGGTCTGGATTTGAACCAGGGAGATACTGTAGAAGTTGCCTTGCAGTTGTGCGTAGATACCCCAATCAGAGACCCAGGCCCCACTGTGCTAGGCGCTGTTCAGAATCATGAAAGGACGCTGGAGAGAGTCCATTCTCAGTCACTAGATTATGGTGGATGTTTCTCATTATCCAAGCCCGTATCAATTCCCGTTTAGGATTCTGAGGCGCTTTTGGCCTGTGTTACTCTGCCAGCTCCCAGGCTATTCGGGAGGGGGACTCTCCCTGCTCTCGCTACCCAGCCTGGGACTGAATCCTGCTGTCTGAAGCACACACAAGGCAGCTACCTTGTCCGTTTCCATCCCTGCCAGCTCATCAGGATGGAGCCCTGGCAGGTGGCCTGAAGAGCGTGGATGTCTTGAAGCAGGTCTGCTGTCCCAGCGGATCTCCGGCCCCGTTTTGCGACGTGTGAGCGCTTCCAGTTCTCACTGTGCCTTGCACGGTTGGGCCTTTCAACTGAAAACTGTTAGGGGTTGTGTGTGTGTGCAGACTGAGGTCCTGGTCTACACTGGGGTGGGGTGGGGATCAATCTAAGTTACGCAACTTCAGTTACGTGAATAACGTCGCTGAAGTCGACATACTTAGATCAACTTACCGCGGTGTCTTCACCTCGATGAGTCGACTGCTGCCTGTTCCCACCGTCGACTCCGCCTGTGCTTCTTGCACGTGGTGGAGTACAGGAGTCGATGGGAGAGCGCTTGGGGGTCGATCGCGATAAATCGACCTCCGCTGGATCCATCATTGCCCGCTGATCCGGCGGGTAGTGTAGACATACCCTGAGACCGTGCGGACCAGGGGGTCAGGGCACTGGGCTGAGACCTTGGATACCTATTTTTTTTAAAAGGTAAACAAGATGACCCGGGTAATTA
Source organism: Chrysemys picta bellii (assembly GCF_011386835.1). Classification (NCBI taxonomy): domain Eukaryota; kingdom Metazoa; phylum Chordata; order Testudines; family Emydidae; genus Chrysemys; species Chrysemys picta. Next base: position 344,139,626 of record NC_088791.1, read on the forward strand.
CAGGTCTGGGCAGCCTGTCACTGAGAGTAAGAAATGTAGCGACTGATATAGGACTCAATTAATAAGAGTTAAAGGAGGAGAATGTAATGAATGACCATTCACATGGGTTTATGAAAATAGATCCTTTCAAACTAACGTGGTATCTTTTTTTTTGTTTTAATGAGATGACACAACAACTTGGGGGAGTGTAAATAATGAAGAGGACAGTCACTGATTCAGAGCGATCTGGATCGTTCGGTAAACTGGGCACAAGCAAAACAATAGGTGTTTTAATATGGCTAAATGTAAATGTATAGGAACAAAGCATGCAGGCCAAACTTATGATGCGGGGCTCTACCCTGGGAAGCAGACACTCTGAAAAGATTTGGGAGTCGTGGATCATCACCTAAAGATGAGCTCCCGGGGCGATGTTGTGGCCAAAAGAGCTTAATGCGATCGTGGGATGCATAAACAGAGAATCTCAAGTAGTGGAGGGGTTATTTTACCTCTGCATTTGGCACGGGGTGTGACTGCTGCTGGAAGACTGTGCCCAGGTCTGGTGCTCACAATTCAAGAAGGATGTTGATAAATTGGAGAGGGTTCAGAGAAGACCATGGGCAGCGGGTTGCACTGGCTGGGGGAGGCGTGGCCCGCCCTCTGCTTACCACTGCTCCCTGCGTGCAGCTCCAGTCCTCCAGCCCCCAGTGCTCTGGCCGGGGCTGGGGAGGCTGGGGCCGCACACCGCCGCTTTCCCGGTGCTCTGGGGCTGGGGGGGCTGTGGCCACCTGCCCTCCCGCGCTCCAGAGCTGGGGAGGCTGGGGCCGTGCGCCTCCCGGCACTCCAGGGCTGGGGGGCTAGCCTAGGGCGGGACTGGGCCGGTGGCTGTGGTGTGTGTGTGTGCGAGGGGGGCTCTGTGCTCTGGGGGGGGCCTCTGTGCTCCAGTGGAGGGGGGAGGCGGGTCCTTGGGCAGAAGGGGTGGGGCTGGGGGCTAACCTCTCCCAGCTAGTGGTTCATGAACCACTCATGGAGAAGAGTCATGAGAGCGATTAAAGGATTAGAAAACATGCTTACAGTGATAGAATCAAAGAGCTATTTAGCATAACAAAGAGAAGGTTAAGGATGACTTGATCACAGTCTATAAGTATTTATGTAGGGAACAAAGATTTAATAATGGGCTCTTCAGTTTAGCAGAGAACGGTATAACATGATCCAATGGCTGGAAGCAAAAGCTAGTCAAATTCAGACTGGAAGTAAGGTGTAAATTTATAAACAGAGTAATTAACCATTGGAACAACTTACCAAGGGTCATGGTGGATTCTCCATCAGTGGCCATTTTTAAAACAAGATTGAATGTTTTTCTAAAAGCTCCGCTCTAGGAATTATTTTGGGACAGCTCTATGGCCTGTGTGGCACAGGAGGTCAGACGAGATGATCATAATGGTCCCTCTGGCCTTGGAATCTAGGAATCTATTCCTGGGTTGGTCACTGACCTGCTGTAGACCTTGGGCAAGTTCACTTCACCACTCTGTGCCTCCATCTCCCCTCTCTGCCTTCTCGATTTAGCTTGCAAGCTTCTGTCTCTCTCCATCCTCTGTCTCCACTGTAAGCTCTTCAGGGGGAAGGGATGGTCTCACTATGTGTTTGGAGGGTGCTTGGCACAACAGGGGCCTTTATCTCCTTTGTGGTGTCCAGTGCCCTAGCTAGGAGCAGTACAAACAATAAACAAAACAGTGTGTAAATCTGACACTAGGTGATTTTCAGTGCTGATAATGAATGTCACCAGCTTTCATCTGGGTCCAAGTCCATATACAACCAATTCCTCTTCAAGACAGAAGGGGATATTCCCTACGATGCGCAATCACAACAAAGAAAACTACTGTGTCTGGAAAACCTGTGTTACTGTGAGAGACGTAAGCAGCTCAATCTATTTAGCTTAGCCCAGAAAAGGTTAAGAGGTGACTTGATCGCAGCCTGTACCTACACGAGGAGAGGATTTCTGAGGTACGCAGCTTTTTAATCTAGCAGGCAAAGGCAGACGCGGTGCAGTGGCTGGATGCTGTAGTTAGACACATTCAGACTAGAACTAGTAACGTGCACACTTTTAACAGGGTAATTTACCATTGGAACAACATACCTAGCGATGTGCTGGAATCTCCATGAGGTTAGACTAGATGATCACGATGGTCCCATCTGGCCTTGGAATCTATGAAAAACTCCCACTGAAGAGCTACGGATAGCTGTATGGGCTAAAGGCCTGGATTCGGATCTACCTTATGACCACAATACAGCTGTATAAAGAAGGTGGAAGGGAACGATGCTGTGTGCTGAGCAAGCTCTCTGATGTGTTTTCACTGCTGCTCTGAGTTTCCAAATGGCTTTTGGTAGCTGACAAGGGGTGTGTTCAGGGGCTGGTGTCTCCTCTCACCGCTCTAGTCTCCGTTATTTTTCCCAAAGAAAGGAGCATTGTGCATTTCAAAGCAAGTTAGCTCAGGGCATTAGTCACTGGTTTGTCACAGCCAGAACCCCAGCTTGATTCTAGCACTGAGCAGAGTGACAGAAATTTTATTAAAAAGCAACAGAGGGTCCTGTGGCACTTTGAGACTAACAGAAGTATTGGAGTATAAGCTTTCGTGGGTAAGAACCTCACTTCTTCAGAAGCAAGATCCAATCAGATGGCAGCGAGGGGTCCCCAGTGGAATGAATTTCATGATCTCATGTCGGCTCAAATTCTGATGGGCTGCAGTCCATAGCACACATCACGCTCTCAGCTCAAAGCTGTACATCTGGTGATGCTTCTGTGAAAGACTCTTTGGGGAAGAGGGGAAACAGCAAACCTCCGTTCCCGCCAGTAGAGGGCAGGCTCTTCAGCTGAAGGGTCGGGTAACTCAGTTGGATTGTGGCTGGAAAGTGTATTAGGACAGATTATATTATAAATACAGGGAAGGCGGGAGCCCTTTTATTCTTCACTCCCTCAGAGATGTCTTCATCACAGAGTTTACGTACATTTTAGTTTCAGCCCTGAGATTAAAGCGTTTGATGGTTTAGTGAACGTAATACATATATCATCCTGCTGTGCAGCTTCCATCTCTGTCTTATCATAGTAGCTAAGCACTGCACAATCGTTCATGTATCTAGTAATACTAAACTGGAGAAGTCCTGTTATTCATTTTGCTGGTGGAGAACAGAGATGCACAGGCCCAGATCCACAAAGGCTTGATTTCAGTGGTGGTCAGGAGCCTAAATACCTTTGTGTATCTGGGCCCAATGGGGGTGACGTGCTCACGGTCCTGCAAGAAGCCTGTAGCAGCGCTGGGTAGTGAACTCAGGTCTTGAAAGTCCAGGGTTACCACCCTAACCGCTGCACCACTCTTCCTTTTAGCACATTGCTCATTCTAATGAGTTCAGCTCCGGACCACCCCTGTAAGGTACTTAAATATCATTGCCCCTGTTTACAACCAGGGAAATGGAGGCACAGAGAGGGAAGGCCCAGATCTTCGGCATTTAGGTTCCTAATATCCATCGAACTACATACCACTGAGGATCCAGGCCCATGTGAATTTCCCAACAGGGTGTGGCGGGGGGAACTGAAATGAAGACTTTAACTAACGTCATGCACAGAGTTTAAAGCTAGAAGGAACCATTAGATCATCTAGTCTGACCTCCTCCTGTCTATCCCAGGCCACTGCATTTTACCAGTTACCCTGGCATTGAGCCGAATAACGGGTGTTGGGCTAAAGCATTTCTTCCAGAAACACGTCCTGATGTGAAGACATCAAAAGATGGAGGATCCACCCCTTCCCTTTGCTTCTCCTTTGTAGTTGGTTCCAATGGTTCATCCCCCACACTGTTTAAAAAAAAAAAAAGTGCCTTATTTCTAATTGGAATTTGTCTGGCTTCAGCATCCAGCCATTGGGTCTCCTTATACCTTCCTCCATTAGATTAAAGAGCCCCTTAGTACCCAGTACTGATTGCTAAAGAAACCCCTCATCAGGGAAGAGGCTCCCCCATGTAGGAAAGAAAGAAAAGGATTGGCAGGGAAGGCGAAACAAAGCAAGGGGAGAAGGAAGGAAAGAGGCCCACCTTCCAGGAGGAAAGGCTGGTGGAAGTATGCCCTGAGAACAAGCCTCGTTCACAAGCCGGATGCTACATCTAAAGCTTTCTCCAGGCAGAGGACAATCAGCTAGAACCAATTCTAGTTACTCCTGTCCCGCCTCAGCTCTTTCAGCTCTTCCAGTTCCTTCACCCCTGGGGCAGGCTCACCTCAGGCATCTGGGTGATTTCCGTGGTCTGGGAGGGGTTTGTCCTAGAATTCTGTCCCTCCCCACCTCTCCTTTCCTAGATTCCAATGGCAGAAGGGACCATTCTGATCATCTAATCTGACCTCCTGTATAACACAGGCAGAGAACTGCCCTCAAAATAATTCAATCCACCATGACCCTTGGTACATTGTTCCAATGGTTAATTACCCTCACTTGACTTCTTATTTTCAGTCTGAATTGTCTAGCTTCAACTTGCAGCCATTGGATTGGGTTATACCTTTCTCTGCTAGATTGAAGAGCCCATTAGTAAATATTTGTTCCTTGTGTTGGTTCTTATAGACTGTAATCAAGTCATCCGTTAATCTTTGCTTTGTTAGAACTAAATATGTTAAGCTCCTTAAGTCTATCACTTTAAGGCTTGCTTTCTATTCCTTTACTCATTCTCGTGGTTCTTCTCTGAACCCTCTCCAATTTATCAACATCCGTCTTGAACTGTGAACACCAGGTCTGGACACAAGATTCCAGTAGCGGATGCTCTGCTCCTACTCGAGATTTCCCAGTTTATGCATCCAAGGATCCTTCACCTCTCTCCTCCAGTGCCCTCAGAAAAAAGGTCTAAACCCAGTACTTTGTAGTCAGGACCGGCTTTAAGCCGATTCCCCCGGAATGGGGCCCTGCGCCTAAGAGGGCCCCGCAATGTCCCGGAACTGCCGGCGGAGCGAAAAAAAAAAAAAAAAAAGCCGAGTCCTGCTTCTCCCCCCCTCCCTCCAGCGCTTGTGCCGCCATACAGCTGATCAGCACAAGCCTGGGAGGGAGGGGTGAGGAGGAGGAATGCAATGTGCTGGGGAAGAGGCGGGGCCAGGGCGGGGATTTGGGGAGGGATCCAATGGGGCAGGGAGGGGGCAGAGTTGGAGTGGCGGGGGGGCGCGAGACAATTTGCCTCCAACGTGGGGCCCCGCACCTGCTAAAGCCGGCCTGTTTGTACAGGGATATTAGGAAAGGTTGAAGCCTGTATGGAGCAGCTGTCATTCCTCCATTTGGGAAGGCAGGGACAGGGAGCAGCAGGCCCTGAGTGCTGTGTTATGCGAGCTTAAATAAGAAGAGTTTAGTTGCTCAATACAAGCAGTCGGTGCCTTGCTAAGAAGAAGGCCACAATACTGGGGTTCCAGATGGATCCTGTACTCAGTGCTAGCAGCCACGGATCAGGCTACGGCCCCCTGTGACCCAGAGGTGAGTGGGGTAGCCCTCACTGAAAATGCTACGGTCAGGGAAGGCTGCAAAAAGGAGAACAGTCTCTCTCAAACACTGGTGGTTAACACTGAAGTAAACTCACCAACCAGTCACAAGCTGTGCTTCTGATCCCCTCCCCCCCCCCCGCCACTGGTTACCAAGAAGGAAAAAATAGAGAAAGCACACAGCCCCCTTTATTGCATTCCGGTTCTCTGGCTCCCAATCAGCACCTAGGTCCAGTACAGTGAGAATTATTTAAAAACTCTTCTCGCTATACAAAATGTTCTTCTGAATCCCAAAGGGCTAGCCACATTGGCAGGTCAATATTAGGTTGGATCTTACCACGCTGATAGCCAATCCTTTAGCATCTAAAACTAAAGGTTTCTTATAAAGAAAAAAGAGAACAAGAAGAGAGATGTTAAATGGTAAGGCAATCACATACATACAAAGACTTCAAAGTCTATATATCAGGTTCTTAGCAGTATTGGTGAGTTGCTGGCTTGAAAATCCCTCTGGATCACATCCACAGCTGGGATGGGTCATTCAGTCCTTTGTTCAGAGCTTCAGTTTGTAGCAAAGTTCCTCCAGAGGGAAGAAGCAGGAATGAAGACAAAACTGAGATGATGAAGCTGGCTTTTATATTCTTTTGCCATGTGACTTGTACTTCCTGTGTCCCAAACACAAGCTTCACAGCACATGGCATGGAAAAGCCTTAGAGTTCTGTCTGTAGACATGCCCCTACCTGTCTTGCTGACTCATAAGGTGTAGTTCCTGCTCTTTCAATGGGTTTATTGTACAGCTGATGACCCTTGATGGGCCATCGAACAGGCTAGGCAGTATCTATAACTCATAATACAAAGGTGATACAAACATATAAACAAGATTATCATATTTGGCAAATCATAACATTTTCACAGATACCTCACAGGGCATCTGGTTCACACTAAATTCCAGAGAATCCTTCTCTGTGGTCTCTATTGCAACTGCTATTTCAACAGCCTTCTTGAATGTAAGTGCTGATACAGTCAGTAACTTCTTCCAGACCTGGTCATTGTGTAACCCAGAGACTAATTGGTCATGCAGGGTTCCACTTAATGTTTGCCTGAACTGACAATGCTCTGACAACTTCCTAGAAGCAGTGACTCTCCATTTCCTTGATGTCACTGGTGAAACTGACATCGGTCTGCTATCCCCGATGGGGTAGGAGAACTTGTGGCATACGTGGCAGCTCCAGGCACAGTTGGCGACAATAGGTCACACAACAGTCTGTACTAGGGTGACCAGATGTTCCGATTTTATAGGGACAGTCCCGATTTTTGGGTCTTTTTCTTATATAGGCTCCTATTACCCCACCCCCACCCCCGTCCCGATTTTTCACATTTGCTGTCTGGTCACCCTAGTTCGTACGCCTTCAGACCTGTCACTGTCAGCAAGGTTGAAACTCGTCGTCCATCTGGAATAGAGTTGCAGGTAACAAATTGCTCAGAATGTTTGCAGTACCCCAGCCATGATTTGCGGTTTTTATCAAACTCGCCAGCATTGCCCACAAAAGGTGCCATTTCTCTGCTCTCCTGTGGGACTTCACGCCTCCTGGACGTCTTTTCTTCAGGGAAGTTCTTTTTTTCCCTTTATTTTGAACTGTGGAATATCTGCACTCGATCACCCTCTGCTGGCTGTGTGCTTACACACTCCTTTGGTTGTACTTGGGCTCCCTCTACTGGCTACAGACCCTCAGTGTAGTAGGCTAAGCCTGTTTGCCACCTTGTATGAGTCCAGTCAAGATGGCTGCTTGCTCCCCCCTCACTGCTTCTTTATTTGAACTAGGGTTACCATATCTAGCAAATAAAAAAAGAGGACCCTCCACGGGCCCTGGCCCCGCCCATTTCCCCACCCAGCCCCACCCAACTCCGCCCCTTCCCCGCCCTAACTCCGCCACCTCCTCCCTCCCACTCCCAGCCACGCGGAAAGGGCTGCCCGAGTGCTACCGGCTTCACGGTTTGCCGGGCAGCCCCCAGACCCTGCGCCCCCGGCTGGTGCTTCCCTAGCGCAGCTGGAGCCCGGGAGGGGAAGCGCCCAGCCGGGGGCGCAGGGTCTGCAGGCTGCCTGGCAAACCGTGAAGCCGGTAGCGCTTGGGCTTCGGGCAGCCCCCTTGTCTCCGGACCCTGCGCCCACAGCCGGGCACTTCCCCTCCCGGGCTCCGGCGGCTCAGGGTCCAGAGGTATGGGGGCTGCCCAAAGCCCGAAGCGCTCGGCTCTTAAACAGAGCCGAAGAGTCGGGGAGGAGCAGAGCCGCCGTGGCTGGAGGCTCTGCTCCTCCCCTGACTCTTCGGCTCTGTTTAAGAGCCGAGCTGCCCCAGCGCTACCGGCTTCGGGCAGCCCCCCTTGCCTCCGGACCCTGCGCCGCCGGAGCCCGGGAGGGGAAGTGCCCGGCCGGCGGCACAGGGTCCGGAGGCAAGGGGGCTGCCTGAAGCCCATAGCGCTCGGGCAGCTCGGCTCTTAAACAGAGCCGAAGAGTCAGGGGAGGAGCAGAGCCGCCATTTTCCCGGACATTTTTCAGCTTTTTGGCAATTCCCCCCGGACGGGGGTTTGAGTGCCGAAAAGCCGGACATGTCCGGGAAAAAGAGGACATATGGTAACCCTATTTGAACAGTTTTGGCAGTAATTGCAAGTACTCTTATGCTTTGTTCTGCCTTTATTTGCATACTTCCCCCTCTCTAGCTGGCTGATTCTTCCTGTTCAGGCATTGGGAGGATTGGACACTCATGGGATATAAATTCCATGTCGCCAAATATGATATTTCTGGAGCCAGCAGAGAAAGAGACAGACAGACAGATACAGAGGGAGCTGATGGACACACACTAGACTGTTGTGGTAGCTTTATTGTTCTGGCTGCAAACTGAAACAAACACAAAGGTGATGCTTTTAATTGGGGGGGGGGGGGGAAGAGTACTGAGCTCCCTGGACATTTAAAGGGACAGGACATCAAACTAGGTCACCTGATACAGATGTTTTGGTCCTTGCTGTACAGGCTCCATTACCAGCACAAATGACAAGCTTCGCTTCATATCTGTGCATACAATTTGTGATGCATTCACTCCTGACTTCTGCAACTTATTTCCTGCTGTACCCACATTAACAGGATGTGACTCTCTGTCATCCCTATTTGGTATTGGGGCGCGGGGGGAGGGGGGGAGGGAAATCTGTGTTTAATGTCAAAACAAAGGGAACTTACCGCTTCAGAGATCTTGCCAAATTGGGAGAATGTGATGGACAAACCGCAACTTCTGCAGCAAGGAAGTTGGTAGCAGTGCTGCATGACCAGAGTGGGAAAGAAAAGGAGACCCTGAGACCTGAATTGCTTGTGCCTCAGTCTAGCCCTCCCAAAGGACAAGTCACTGGACAAACTCCCACCATGGGAGGACAGTTTTGAAGAATGTGTCAAAATAGCATCTTGGCAAACAAAGATTTGGATGTCTTCGCACATAGATATAAACCAGATATTGAATCACCACTGTAATGTGGATGGACACATGAGGATGATGAACTACTTACTTCAAGGTCCCAGTGGCATCTGAACTTCTACAAGGCCTTACTTTGTGCCTGTGCCAGTAGGGGTCGCTGCACAATCAACTGTGTCTGTAGTCAGAACACTCTTCCCTGTGCAGAACTGTGTAGACGCCAAGGTAATGAACACAGTGGTAACCCAGGTTTCAGAGCAGCAGCCGTGTTAGTCTGTATCCGCAAAAAGAACAGGAGGACTTGTGGCACCTTAGAGACTAACAAATTTATTAGAGCATAAGCTTTCGTGGACTGCAGCAGTGGCTGTAGTCCACGAAAGCTTATGCTCTAATAAATTTGTTAGTCTCTAAGGTGCCACAAGTACTCCTGTTCTTTTAGTGGTAACCCACACACTCTTAACAGAGATCATAAGTGTCACGCTGTCTGGAGTGGCTCACAACGGTGAGTGCCAATCTCAGGTCAGACTGTCAGAAAAATTGGTGGTGTCTTCTATAATTAGATTTCACCAAGCCAGTAACAAATGTGCACTCCTGGATCACCATGCCAGTCTTACCGTGGAGTCACAGACAGTCCCCTTAGACTCCCCAGCCTGTATCGCCACCCAGACAACTGAATTTGGTGATAAAAGGGTATTAAAACCAAAAATCACGCCACAAAAATCACTGACCCAAAGGTCATATTTATACCTGCATCTGGAAATTTCCACTACATGCATCTGACGAAGTGGGTATTCACCCACGAAAGCTTATGCTCCAATACATCTGTTAGTCTATAAGGTGCCACGGGACTCTTTGTCACTTTTTACAGATCCAGACTAACACGGCTACCCCTCTGATACTTGACCCAAAGGGTCAGTCACTTACCCCAGGTCAATGGATACTCTGGATCTCACACCAAAGACAACACTGGCAGCCAATTTCTCTAGTCAACTAACTAAAGGTTTATTAGCTAAGAAAAAGAAATGAGAGTTATTGAGAGGTGAAACCAGGTAAAATACATTAACAGATGTGTCTACGTTTGTAAGTCCAAAATGATAGCAGAGATGTCATAACCTGCTCGTTTTCTATAAGTCTCTCGGGGTTACCCAGAATAACATGGGGGATCTCTGGCTTGCATCTGGAATGCTTCCCTGTGAGTGCCCAAATAGTTCAGAGATACAGGCTTTTTCCCGGGATCCACTCTTAGAGCTCCTTTCCAGGGGCTCGTTCACCTGCACATCTACCAATGTGATATATGCCATCATGTGCCAGCAATGCCCCTCTGCCATGTACATTGGCCAAACCGGACAGTCTCTACGCAAAAGAATTAATGGACACAAATCTGACATCAGGAATCAAAATACTCAAAAACCAGTGGGAGAACACTTTAACCTGTCTGGTCATTCAGTGACAGACCTGCGGGTGGCTATATTACAACAGAAAAACTTCAAAAACAGACTCCAAAGAGAGACTGGTGAGCTAGAATTGATATGCAAACTAGACACAATCAACTCCGGTTTGAATAAGGACTGGGAATGGCTGAGCCATTACAAACATTGACTCTATCTCCCCTTGTAAGTACTCTCACACTTATTATCAAACTGTCTGTACTCGGCTAGCTTGATTATCACTTCAAAAGTTTTTTTTCTCTTAATTAATTGGCCTCTCAGAGTTGGTAAGACAACTCCCACCTGTTTATGCTCTCTGTATGTGTGTATATATATCTCCTCAATATATGTTCCATTCTATATGCATCCGAAGAAGTGGGCTGTAGTCCACGAAAGCTTATGCTCTAATAAATTTGTTAGTCTCTAAGGTGCCACAAGTACTCCTGTTCTTCTTTTTGCGGATACAGACTAACACGGCTGTTACTCTGAAACCTTTCCACTGAGAGCAATCTGGCAAGCGTTGTTATTCACAGCATGGGCTTTTCCTTTGTTGATTGAATGCAGACTGGGTCTGTGAATTTCCCTTTGTCAAACACAATGACCCATGCTTTGAAGTTAACAACCTTCATTTACATTTCCAAGGTTCCAATCGTGTTTGATGGGTAAACATAATTACAGAGATATACTCGATGCCAGTTGTAATGTAATGGCACACAACAATCCTTCATTAGTTTTCATGAAGTTTACACATCAAGTGAATTGGCCTATTGCTCTGACCGGAGCTGGCCTGTCAGCGTCATGAAGAAGATAATGATGTTGACTAGGAATGTCACCAGCACTGTTACATTTCAATGGTACTCGTATAAATTTATTATTAGGTTTAGTTTTACCCTCCAGATTATTGTTGTGCTGCTTTGAGGTCACAGATAAATCCAATTTTATATCTTGAAATAACACACACAGTCATTAAACTAACAGAAACAGAGTGGTGCCAGGTCCCATGGATCTTGAATCTTGGTCTGTGGGGTTCTGGGAAGGCAGCACGCTCCAGTCCTCCAGCAGCCCACAAACAGCACTTGGGATTGGGGTTATGAAGCCCAATTAGGGCACAAGCCCCATCCCCATACTGTCATTGGGAGATTTCCAAGGCTCCTGATTGGGCTACAGCCCCTATTTGAGCCAGAGGAGGAAACAGGAAGTTTTCTGAACAATTGAGCTCCATCCCACTGTGGATAGTTTGCCAGGTGTTTACCTGTTCCTGCCTTCTGATCCTGACCTCCTGCTTACTGCCTCCTGGTTCCTGTCCTCTGGTTCTAGGGTGACCAGATGTCCCGATTTTATAGGGACAATCCTGATTTTGGGGTCTTTTTCTTATGGCTCCTATTACCTCCCCCACCCCCGTCCCGATTTTTCACACTTGCTGTCTGGTCACCCTATCTGGTTCTGTTTGGCTAGTCTTGACCTCCTGGTATTCTGGCTTGGCCTGGTAACTGGTTGATTCCTGCCCTATGGTTTGTATTTTGATTCTGATCTCCTGGCCTTCCAGCCTGGCCTGATTCCTGGTTATTGGCTCCTGGTCCTGGACCCTCAGCCTGTGCTGATGCTAACCTCTAGACATGACTGCTCATGCCTTTGCCCGGATGTGTGTCTGTGTGTTCCCTTTATCTAACATTTCTCCTCTAATTCAATAATAATTTGGTCCAGAGAAAGAGAGAGGCTGATGTCATCTCACCCAGCAGGGCAGAAAAAGCTCTGATGTTTCTAATTGGGAAGTCATTAAATGTCATTAGAGTTAATGATGTTAAAGCATTCCCTACAACAATGGACATTAATTATGTCTCTCTCTGTGGAGCCAGTCAGCCAGAGGCACCAGGCTGCCAGCTGGTGGCGTGTCCAATTGTACTTATGCACGGAAGGTTTGTTAATGTAGCTAAAGTGATCAGAACAATAGGGTTCAGATAAATAGGTTCTTTATAGATAAAAACCACAGAGGTTCCCCTGCTGAACGGAGGTAGATGTGATTCAATTAGCAGTCAGGCAGATTTAGCCAGCAATACCATAGCCTTCAACTATAGCACTGGAATGTACCGTGGTCAGCTCTCCCTACTATGCAGCAGTAAGTTAAGCTAATATGTGGATGGGGAACCTCTAAGGAAGATTTAGGTGTTGTGGGAAGTGTTGACTCAGCAGGTGGGGCTCCTGATGGTGCTGAGATACTGTGGTAAGGGCTCCATATAAACACCGAACAGGAAAGAGTGTAAATCAGTGTCCTAGTAAGGCAGGCGGTGATTGCTGTGCTGCTTGAGGAAGCTTTCTCTGAGGGCAGGTTTGGGTTCTTGCATCTCCCTTAGAAGCACCTGGTACTGGCCATTGTTGGAGATGGGATGCTGGGCTAGATGGACCTTGGGTATTACAGTAGGGTTTCAGGGTGCCAGCTGAGATCAGGGCCCAGTGGTGCCAAACACTGTATAAACACAGCATACATACACAATACCTCTCCTAGAGCTATCAATAACTCAGAACCACTGGATCTCGAATGCCTGGAGCAGGGAGGCGAGTCCAGCCAGCCCCGTGAGGCAGGAGCTGCCATGCAACCCTTTGAAACATTCTGGTGACCCTATTTTGAGTCCCGTCCCATTGATTGAGGAACCCTGAGCTAGTCTAACCCCCAAACTTAGCATGAGGGAGGTGCTGCAAGGGCAGTGTAGTGGGACGGATTGGCCGCCCACAGACCCAGAGGGGGAGGAGCCCCTCCTTGAACCCTGGTGGGCAGGGCCGAAAGTATACAAGGCGTGCCGGAGAACTCAGTGGGGAGGCAGCTACCGGAGGAGCCAGACGCCTTCTGATAGCTTCCGAGTTCCCGAGGGAGCTGAGGACTGGCCAGGACCGCCAGGGCCATTTACGGACCCGAGCACAGTGAAGCTGCAAGCCCCGATAAAGGCCTTCTCCCCCAACAACCAGGACGACCCTCTACAGAGCCAGGTACCCTCCTGAGGTGGGGGTTGGGAAGTGGCCCGGGGTAGCCAACCCCTGCTGGCTGCAACGTTGACAGCGAGTGAGTCAGCGTGTTGCGGTCAGGACCCCGCTGACCCAGTGGGAGACCACTCTGCCACTGCGAGGGCCCTCCGCCACCCCAATCCGTGGGTGGCAGTCTCCCCCACTCTTAGGCAAGAAGCCTGTGCTTGTCGGCCCTCCACCGGAGCTAGGAGGCCTGACTGTTTGCTGCCCAGCCTGAGTACAGGCCTGAGCCCTCAGACTCTCTACTGCCGGCCCCGACCAGGGGCTGGGGCTCCGTAACTATGTTTATTGTTCGGCCCTGACCACAGGCCTGAGTTCATGTCTCCCATCGCCCCGCTGATTCCCCACGTCAGGCGACCCCCCGGAGACATAGTGGGGTGGATTAGCCGCCCACAGACCCGGAGCGGGAGGAGCCACGGACTACAGGCAGGATAGGCAAGGGGGGCAGAGGACCCTGCCTGCCCAGTGGAACACCCAAGGGACGGGGGAGCTAGTGAGGGACCTGCTGGTTAGGATGCTTCGCTGGTTTGCACGATCTGAGCTCTCCAGTGCTTTACATGATTAAATATAAAAAGCTGTTAGATGGTGCAAACTATGTGTGTTGACTGCTTCACAACCACTGCGTGCCCCCTGAGAGAGTTAAACTGTAACCAGAAGCTTCCTACCTGTTGGGTGGAGTTCTGCGCGAAGTGGGTATTTAAGTTCCGGGGAGACTGAAAGGTCAGCGCTGCGCCCAGCGGGGCTAGACGGCTTGGAAGGGGAGTGCCAGGTAGAAGGTCTATGCCCTGAGTGTGTGCTGAGGAACCCTGAGACTGAGGTGGTGGCTTGATTCTGTTCAGGCACCAGGCACTTGGAACACCCTTGGGACCCCGAATAGAAGCTTGGATTCCCATCACAGCAGTCCCAGTGGGTGGCCAGGAACGAGCACTCGCTAGGATCTGTGACATCAACACAGAACAAAAGCACCACCTGAACTGAGACCAGGGAACAAAGTTTGCTCAAAAACTCCCAGACAGTTGGAATGGTTCTGAACTCACCAGAAACATCCAGACCTTACCTAGTGGATAGTCCACAAGGACTTCTCTGGAGGAACCGAGTTCAGTGCTTCTGAACACCACCAAGAGAGGATCTGAGACCGGCAGGTGCTCTGCCAGGAAGTGAGCCCCTCCACAGGGAACTCCACCCACAAACCTAGCAGACGTGAGAACATGGCCTGGAGGACTGATCAGAGCTCTCAAAGAGGCTATTTAAATGTAGTTGCTAAGGGGACATAGTGATGTACATAATTTATTTTGAATGGTTGTGTGTTTATATGTTGTCTTATAATTTAAGATTTAATCTTTTATTGTAAAGAACGAGAGAAAACCCTCCAACCAAAGAGGTTGCAGGGGGAGCTTTCTAAATGTACGAACCTCCCAGTCAGGGAGTTCACTACCTGCTGCTTAAGGCTCTTTGTGTGTATGTCCTCACACCATAGGTTCTAGTCCCAGCTCTGCCAATGACCTGCTGTGTGACCTTCCTTGGGCAAGTGAGTTCACCTCTCTCTGCTTTGTCACCAGGGCCGGCTCCAGGCACCAGCTTAACAAGCAGGTGCTTGGGGCAGCCAAGGGAGAGGGGCGGCACCTGCGGCAATTCGGGGGCGGCAGGTCCCTCACTCCCTTGAGCGGCAGAAATGCTGGAGCCGGCCTTGCTGAGGGGGATCAAGCATTGGAATGAACTAGCAAAGAAATGGGTGGATTCTCCACTCTGGATTGCTTCAGATCAGGATTGGCTGCCTTTCTGCAGGAGATGCTTTAGTCAAACACAAGTTATTTGGCTTAATTCTGGGGTAACTTAGTGAAATTCAATGGTCTGTAATATACAGGAAGTCAGGCAAGATGCTCTAATGGTCCCTTCTGGCCTCATACTCCATGAATCAGAGACAATCCCCACCTTCAGCTTACACTCTATGGCGACAAACAGGGCCGGCTCCAGCATTTCTGCCGCCCCAAGCAAAAAAAAAAAGCCACGATCACAATCGCAACCGGCGGCGGCAATTGGAAAAAAAAAAAAGCCACGATCGGCGGCAGCAGTTCAGCGGCAGGTCCTTCGCTCCTAGAGGGAGTGAGGGACCTGCCGCCCCCGAATTGCCACAGGTGCCGCCCCTCTCCCTTGGCCGCTCCAAGCACCTGCTTGTTAAGCTGGTGCCTGGAGCCGGCTCTGCCCCTCAGGGTTAAAAAATGTACGCCTTATTTCCAGTTTGAATTTGTCTGGCTTCAACTTCCAGCTGTTGGGTCTTGTTCTTGGCCACTGTCGGAAGACAGGATACTGGGCTAGATGGACCTTTGATCTGACCCAGTCTGGCCGTTCTTATGTTCTGCCTTTCTGTGCTAGATTAAAGAGCTCTTGCTACCAGGTATTTTCTCCCCATGAAGGTGCTTATACACTAATCAAGTCACCTCTCGCTTTTCTTCTGGATAAGCTGAACAGCTGGAGCTCTTTGAGTTTCTCCCTGTAAGGCATTTTTTCCCAGTGTTTCAATCATTTTTGTGGCTCTTTTCTGCCCCCTCTCCAGTTTCTCAACATCCTTTTGAAAACGTGGACACCACAACAGTATGTAGCATTCCCACATCGGTCTCACCAATGCCGTTTACCGAGGTGCGGCACCTCCCTGCTCCTACTCGCTACTCACGTTGCTCATCCGCTAGGATCCCTACATCCTAGTAAAAGTCACAGGCTTCCATTATACAGACCCCATCCTGTAGGTAGAGCCGGCCTTCCTTGTTCCTCCAAGTGTAACTTTGGCTGTATGAAAACGCATGTTGTTTGAAGCTTACCAAGCAATCCTGACCACTCTGGCCTCAACGTTACTTACCACTCCGCCCATCTTTGTGTCATCTGCAAATTTTATTAGCAGTGGCTTTACATTTACTTTCAGATTGTTGATGAAAGAGTTGAATAGCATCAGGTCTAGTATCGATCCCTGCGCAACCCTCCTAGAGACACCCCTGTTCAGTGACGATTCCCTTTTGACAATTGAGATCTTCTTGAGATCTGTCACATGGCCAGTTCTTGATCCACTTGGTGTGTGCTCTGTTGATACTGTATAATACTAATTTTTAATTAGAATAGTGTGTCAAACACCTTACAAAAGCTTAAGTATGTTACATCGATGCAGTTACCTTTTTCAACTAAACTTGGAATCTCGAAGAATAAAATCAGGTTTGTGTGACAAGACCTATTTTCCATAAAACCATGTTGACTGGCATTAATTGTATTCCTATCCTTTAATTCTTTCTGTTGAATCCTGTATCAGCCTTTCCATTATTTTGCCCGATGTTGATGTCAGGCTAACTGGCCTATAGTTACCAGGGTCATCCCTCTTGTCTTTTTTGAATATTGGCACATTAGCACTCTTCCAATCTTCTGGAATTTCCCCAGAATTCCAAGATTTATTAAAATTTAACATCATCGGGCCAGAGGTCTCCTCATCAATACTTTTTTTAGGACTCTTGGGTACAAGTTATCTGGGCTTGCTGATTTAAAAACATTTATTCCCTTGAAGGATGTTAGACAAAATCTTCTCAGTTGCTAAAGAACTGGAATTTTTTTTGTCACCCTCGTATGATACGAGTACATCATCCAGCTTCTTTCCAAATATAGAACAGAAATATTTACTGAATACTTCTGCCTTTTCTGCATCACTGTTAACAATTTTGCCATCTCCATTGAGTAATGGGCCTATACCATTGCTAGGATTTCATTTGTTCCTAATACCTTTTATAAACTCCTTATTGTCCCTAGCCCTGCAATCAAGAGAGTTTTTGCTGATATCTTTAGCTTCCCTTATCAATTTTCTGCACTTCATAATTTATGTTGATTGCTATTTCTCCTTTTTAGGTAGTTTTTTTTATTTCTAATTGCTGCTTTCACTTTGCCACTGAATCAGGATGCATTTTTAGCCAAAGTTGTCTTGTTTCTTGATTGAGGAATCATGGCTTTTTGGCCATCTAGTAAACTCTTCTTAAAGAGCTCCCAATTTTCATTGACATTTTTCTGTCTACATTTTCCCTCCCAGTCAATTTTGTTCATAGTTTTCCTCAGCTTTTGGAAGTCAGCCATTTCTAAGCACCAAATATATGTATTATTGGTTGGGACTGTTCTCTGTTTGCCCATAGTGAATGCAATTGGGTCATGATCATTGATCCCAAGGCAACCTTTTATCCCTCATAAAGAGGTCCACTACTCTTTATGATAAATGCAATACTTTGGGTGCAACACATTGTGTTAGAAAATTGTCATCTATAATTTTTAGACATTCCAATGATGTTTTATTACTGGCAGCATGAGACCTCCAGCATGTCTCCCCCAAACTGGAGTCCCCCATAACGCAGTTTTTCTTTCCACGCATTACAGACAGGAATGTAATGAGTCATTCATCCTATTCTCTGGTTTGTGTCAGTGGGCTGTAACAGACCCTCACCAGTACCCGCTCCTGGGCTTTCTTATTAGCACTGATTCATAGATTTTAGGACTTGAAGGGACCTCGAGAGGTCATCGAGTCCAGTCCCCAGCCCTCATGGCAGGAACATGTCTAGACCATCCCTGATAGACATTTATCTAACCTACTCTTAAATATTTCCAGAGATGGAGATTCCACAACCTCCTTAGGCAATTTATTCCAGTGTTTAACCACCCTGACAGTTAGGAACTTTTTCCTAATGTCCAACCTAAACCTCCCTTGCTGCAGCTTAAGCCCATTGCTTCTTGTTCTATCCTTAGAGGCTAAGATGAACACGTTTTCTCCCTCCTCCTTTTGACACCCTTTTAGATACCTGAAAACTGCTATCATGTCCCCTCCCAGTCTTCTCTTTTCCAAACTAAACAAACCCAATTCTTTCAGCCTTCCTTCATGTTCTCTAGACCTTTAATCATTCTTGTTGCTCTTCTCTGGACCCTCTCCAATTTCTCCACATCTTTCTTGAAATGCGGTGCCCAGAACTGGACACAATACTCCAGTTGAGGCCTAACCAGCGCAGAGTAAAGCGGAAGAATGACTTCTTGTGTCTTGCTCACAACACACCTGTTAATGCATCCCAGAATCATGTTTGCTTTTTTTGCAACATCATCACACTGTTGACTCATATTTAGCTTGTGGTCCACTATAATCCCTAGATCCCTTTCTGCCATACTCCTTCCTAGACAGTCTCTTCCCATTCTGTATGTGTGAAACTGATTGTTCCTTCCTAAGTGGAGCACTTTTCATTTGTCTTTATTAAACTTCATCCTGTTTACCTAGACCATTTCTTCAATTTGTCCAGATCATTTTGAATTATGAACCTATCTTCCAAAGCAGTTGCAATCCCTCCCAGTTTGGTATCATCTGCAAACTTAATAAGCATACTTTCTATGCCAATATCTCCCAATCCCCCTGCCCTCCTTTCAGACAAGACGAGGAAGTGTCTTCTCCCAGCTAGAGCAAACCCGTCGTCCTAAAGTGTTTTACTTTGAATAGATGATGCTTGAGTGCTGGTCACTCACTGTTGTCTCAGGCCTGGCTGAGACATGACCCAACCCCACTACCCCTTGGGGGAGCCACATACATAGAGGCTTTTCATGACACAGTAGGATACAATTTCATAGTCATCCACAATTCAGAAGTGCTTCAGACAGAACCCCCCAGTTTGTCCCAGTCAAATACTGACGTTTTGTTGATGGCTAATTTTTATTTCAGCCCATCCCATTTTCAAAATGTCTTCAGGTTGGGCCACTTAGGTTTAACCAATATTGGCCCCACATGCAAAGTTATCCTTAGTCTTCCTCCCAGCAAAAGTTCTGCTGGAGATAGTTTCAGACGTAAGCGGTGTTGACTGATGTGCCAGGAGAGCTTTATGTGGGTGTATTGCGTTTGGCAGAAGTCTTTTTAAAGTCTGCCCTGCTCTCTCCACCACCCCGTTGCTCTGGGGTACTGTGGACTGCTAGTACAATGGTCAAAATCAAAGCCCCATGCAAACGCTAGAAATCTTTCAGAGGGAAATTGAGACCCTTTCATATACAGCGTTCTGTCTGCCTTGAAATGAACATCAAAAGCCTCCTTCGCTTTGGTGTATCCTCATCAGAGAGGTGTAGCGCAGCATCAACCATGGCAAATATCAAGGCATTTAACTGGTGCTTTGTCTGTTAAACCAGAAACTATCCGCGATCACTCAAGTCTCTGGATCCAGCCAGGCCAGCTGCCTGCCTTGCCAAAATCAAACTTCTCTAGCAGAGCCAGCTTGCTCTGACCTCCATTGCTGTGCTGAGATAGGACTCTGCCTCCTTCCTGTTGCAGATTCCACAGGTCTCCTCCCTGATTTGCCACTTTCCTCCTCTGGCAGGCTAGGGTCTCTTCTTTCCTCTTCCATTTGAGAAAGCGATTCACTCACTGCTGACACCAGGTAGCATGAGGACAGGAGCCCAAAGGGCCATGCCTTACATAGCAACTAGAGACCTCCCGGAGGGGGAAGTCCCTCTATTTATTAATCATCCTGCTGCAACACACCCTTGTCCTTACTGGTAACTACAACCACTCTGCAGAACCCAGGTGTCTTCTGGATGCCTAACATGGTTCCTAGGGGCCCTTGAAATAATGTATGCGAAATGTCAGGATAAAAGGCCACGCTTTCGGTTAAGGGATGCTGGTTTCCATGAAAGGTGCAGCAAGGAAAGAAGAAGCACAAGGGAGACGCAGATGGAGCCTTCCTGCAGTAAGGCTGAGGGTAGACTGCTACCCCGACTGTCCCATCCCCAAACATTGCCCTGGAAGGCATGCTGGGGAGCGCTGCGGCCTCTGGAATAAGCAGGCTAGAAAGCGCGGCAGCACCTCTTTGTACAATCAGCCTCGTTCCTTTGCGCTGGTTAATTACATTTCCCATCAGGAAATACAAGCTGGGACCGGCAGACGATGAACTCCCGTATTGATGTGTTCCCTTGAGTCCCTGGGCTGCTGCCAGAATCTACCACCCACGGGTAAGAAATGGCTTCTCCCCAACTTGGCCTGTCGCACTGGGGAGAAGGAGTCTGTCAGGCTGCAGCGGGAGGCTTTCAGTTCAGCATCTCGCAGGCTGACAGAGTCTAACCAAACAGCTTCTGTCTATGACTTAATTACAGCTCCATGCTTGGCAGAGGGATCGCTGTTCTATCTACATCTCTATCTGGCGGGCCCAGCTGCAACATGTTTATGCCCGAGACCAGGCTTCAGATCCCCGAGTGGGTGGCGGCTCGGAGTGCTGTGGGGCATCATATTTATCCAGCACTGCCAACCCTACATGTTCAAATGTCATGAGTCAGGCCTCAAAAACTCATGAGACTGGCTTAAGAACCAGGCGTTTTTTCCCCTCTTTTTAATATGTCTGGAGTTTTTTCTTTGCTTTCTGGTTTCTGAGCCTTTAGGTTCCGCTCGAGTCATGTTCGCACAATTTCCAACCGCAGCCTTGAGAACGAGACACGTTCCGTGTTTCTAAAACAATGAAAGCGAAAATCCTCATATAAACACGGGACTCCTCGAGCTGGGGCTTTAAGAAAACCACTAAATATCGCAAGACTGTTGGCAACGTGATTCATCTTCAGCAAAAGCAGGGCAAGGTCTTTAGACAATAAGCTACTGGAGGTAGTGGACATGGGTTCCTCTGGTTTGCACAGCACACAGCACTTTGATGATGCTTAATGTAGAATAATCAATAGGTTTCTTACGGTACATACACTCTAGTTCTTAAGTATCAGAGGGGTAGCCGTGTTAGTCTGAATCTGTACAAAGCAACAGAGGGTCCTGTGGCACCTTTAAGACTGCCACAGGACCCTCTGTTGCTTTTTACTCTAGTTCTTGGCTCTCAGAACCCATTTAGGGGCAGCCAGGACACTTACGCTCAATTCCTAGCATTAGCCAGCAGCAGGCCAGGGCAAGGCCTTCTTGGTTAACAGCCCTTGCTGGTGGAGGACATGCCAAGAGGTGACATGTAGGATGCCACGCTGCCCGGAACAGAACTTTATCACATGATATGCTGAGACTCTAGCGTTTGATCCGTCTGACCCTGTATTACATTGGTGAACCCCTGGTGCCACACCAAACTACATCCCTCCAGAAACCTAACCCTCATTCCTCCAGTTCCACTCATCATCTGACATGTTTGCACAAGACCCTGCCTCATTGTGGGCCCTTCCTTTTTCCTCACTGTATTGTATTAAGGACCCGTTCCTGCACTTTTACTGGTGGTGGGGCTGTCCATTGTGCTTCCCCAGCTGCTCAGTAACCCTTTGGTGTATCAGGCAATGTATTGGTGCTAGCAGGCGCATGGGTTTTTATTATACTGCATGTAGCTGTTCTGTGAGCATTGCCTTCTGAATGGGTTACATATATAAGAGCTCAGTGTGCTACCAAGGCTGATAATAATATCTGCACCTGTGCTAGCCTACTGAATGAAGGAACTATTCATAAATGAAAACTGATTCCACTCTGTCTAATCCCTGAGCTGAAACTGTCAGCACAGTGAGTCAAGGTGAGGGTGCCTTTTCTACCACAGAGAATATGGGGAAAAGGAGGGTAGAGATGGAGCCATTCTTTAATCACAGATGTTTATTACTCCAGCAGAAATACAAAGCTACATAAAATCCAGTCCCACAAAGGTGCTTAATGACATTTTGATAAAACTTGCAAGTGTGACCAAGCCCTTATATAGGGCCGTTGGCTCCTCCCATTCCCAGCATTCCTTGCTAAAAGGAACTTAGGCCAGGTCTACACTAATCCCCTAATTCGAACTAAGGTACGCAACTTCAGCTACGTGAATAACGTAGCTGAAGTTCGAAGTACCTTAGTTCGAACTTACCTCGGTCCACACGCGGCAGGCAGGCTCCCCCGTCGACTCCGCGGTACTCCTCTCGTCTAGCTGGAGTACTGCAGTCGATGGCGAGCACTTCCGGGTTCGACTTATCTCGTCCAGACAAGACGCGATAAGTCGAACCCAGAAGTTCGATCGCTCGCCGCCGAACTACCGGGTAAGTGTAGACCTACCCTTAGTAGGCAGACTTTTCCTTTCCCCATGTTTCAATGGGAGTAGCCTGCTTTATATCATGCTCCAAATCTACTGCTGAACCGATTACAAACTTCAGGATCTATTTCCTGGTTTTTCCTGAAAGGTAAAACTAAGGAAAAAAGGAGTCCTGACCTCCTTCTCCCAGGGGTCCAACTGCAGGGCTTTAATAATAATGATAGGGGAGAATAAGTCCAGCTTTTTAAAAAGCATGGACTCCTCCTCCGCTAGGCCCTTCCTTTTCTTCATGACAGCTCACTCTCTCACAAGCTGGGTACTGGATGGTTGCTGTGGCTGGCAGATCTGGATCCCCGCGCAATCTGCACAATGTCCTGCTTGGTTTGAAAAGTCACCGCAAGTCCAAATCCATCTTGAAAATGTGCAGATTGAACAATGTGAGCAGAAACACCTGGCATGGTAGCCTGCAAAATCTACCAACGCATGGTTCACCCTATTATTTGCTGATGTAAATCCTTCACCAGCAAGGTTTGAATTCATTACCTTCAGCCCCAAAACATAGACCTCTTTCACTTGACCTGAAGGAGTCACTATTAGCTGGAAGCACTAGTTGGCTGTTATCTGTATGGAATAGCTGCTAGAAGCAACACACACTTTACAAGTGCATGACACTGGCTGGTTGATATTTCAAGGAGTGGGGGAGAGGCTGAAGATATCTCCCTTTATAAGCAACGAGATCAATAGGTGTGTAATTAAAAGGCATTTGAGCTGCAAAATTCAGGCCTGGGATCCAGATTTCAAACTCTCCAGGGCTGCAGGAGGCATTTGGCTCCAAAGTCCAGTTCAGCCCGTGAGAGAGCCCAAGCCCAAAATGTGTATCTTGATCCCAGTTCGGAAAACCATCCGCAGCCCACTTTCAGGTGTGTTTGGATTGGCTGTGTCGGAATCCATGTGGATAACCAAAAGCATCAAAAATGTCCTGAAAGCTCCTCTTACCCATTAGCAGAATGAAGCCTTGACACGCTGCCATTGCTCCAGGACCAGCTTGAGAACATTTCTATGGTCCATTTGTACTGGTAGGAAGAGGTTGAAACGGGAGCCCGTTCCTCACACGCCTTGGAAAATCTCAAATAATCAAGGCTCTGTGGCTGGGCAGTGATTCAGTGGCGTGGCCAAATCCAGGCCTGGCACTATTGTGAAGGGTTATTTTTAGCAGAATGTTATTTAGCATTTCATGTTAATACACCTGGCACATCTTTACTTTCTCACTCTCACCTAGGGCTGTGGCTCCCTCCCTCTGGATCAGTAGAGTCCTTTCTACTCTAAATCTCCATCCTAAATATTGCTAGTAATTTGCGTAACTGTGTTGCTCTCCACCCACAAAGAGAAACCCTACGCTTTCAGTATGAATGGAGTTTAATTTTGATTAAATAATAAGAAAGGACAAATGCAAAGTCTCCATGAGTGAGAACTTTGAGTGTGTGTGTCAGGACGGGATGAGGGGGCTCTTTAAGGTGCAAGTGATGAGGATTGGTGGTGGATAAATCCATTGGCAGGCATGTGTTATGAGTCTCCCTCATGCTTCAGGGTGTCAGATCTTCACCTGCATGGTCAGGAAGGAATTTTCCCTTATGTGCTACACACTGGTACCACACACATTGGACAGGCAGGCTCCTTGGGCGTTTAAAGATACAGAAAATAACGTCCTAACAGTTACATGCTGGTTGCTAAATGCGGGCCCCATTCACATTGAGTCAGCAGGATTAAAACTGTGTTAAAAGGGTCCATCTAAGATGGTTAAAAGATAAGAGTAGATAAGGTCTAAAGACGCTGATAAGGAAGGACTTTGAGTTTTTGAGTGTGTAGCTGATCCAAATCTGCACCAGTTGAAGTTCATGTGATGCTGTAGCTGACAATGACTGTATTACTACTATGTAGAAGCATTGTTACTGGGGGGGGGGGGGAGGGGGTGCAGGGTAGAAAGGCAAGCTCTCTTTTCAAAGGAAAGCTGTTGATAACAAGAAATGTTAATACTACTGGTTTGCAGATTGCACTCGGTGGAGGACATGAACCCAATAGCAAGGACTTGTGTACGCATTGAGTTGCACCTGGTTAACTCCTTGAGCTTAACCCAGTGGAACAAGGAGCTACATGCCAGAATAAATGTGTCTACACATGGTGTTAATCAGGAACAACTCCATGTGTAGACAAGCCTGAAACCATCCTGCGTTTATACAGCGTGTTCCATCTCAGCGGCTTCCAGGCTTCTCCATGCACTATGTGATTATTCAGACCTCTCCCCTGACATGCAGCTTGCAGCAGGATAGATCTTAGCAGTTGTTGCCAGCACACAGCAATTCTATGGAACAGCCAAGGACAGGAAGTGACAAAGGCTGTCCTGTCTAGTTTAAGCTGCAAGGGGATTTTCGGTAGATAGAATGATCTTATATTGTGTCCCTTACACTGTAAGCTGTTTGGAGCAGGGGCTGTTGAGGTCTGTGCTTTGGGCAGTGCTGAGCGCCATGACGGGTTAAACAAATAATTTCTGTTAATAAGACGTTAATTCTTGATCTGGAACCTGGCCAACTCAGCAGGTTCTACCACTCCGGCTCTTCTGAAAAACACCATGAGATCTGTGGGGTCAATGAAGTGCAGAAGAGTTACAGCTCTGCTCCCAAAGACAGCACCTCTAGTGCCTCCACGCTGGGGCATTGCCGCAGGGGGACGAGCGGCACAATGTCCTAGCGGCTGAGTGGTTTTTCAGTGCGTGGTAAGAACGATTATGCGGGCGTGGCTTGTTTCAGCGATGCTCCTGGGCAGGGGTTGGGACAGCCCAATAAGAAAAAACATGGCGAAAGAGCCAAGATTTCCCATTAGATAAAGCCTAGACTGTGCTAAAGAGCAAAATGACACTGAGATGAGACTGCTCTGTCCATTTAGAGGCTTTCTGTTTCCCAGAGGTCAAGGGTAGAGGCCCAGGCAGAGACAGATGCATCCTGGAAGTGAATGTCCGGCTGCAAAGATAGTGTCGCCAGGAGGGCTTTGTTTTCCTTGACCATGATGCTGCTCCAGGAAGAAGGACTGCTAAGCAGAGATGGGGTTCACCTGTTGAGGAAGGGGAAGACCATATTTGGATACAGACTGGCTAACCAAGCAAGGAGAGATTTAAACTAGATTCAACAGGGCAGGTGACAAAAGCCTACAGGTACGTCAAAAACATGGAGACCTGGGAGAAGGGTTGGAATCTGGGGGGGAGCATGGGCTGTGATAGCAGGTTTAAGGGAGAGACAAGAAAGAACATGGGGGGGAAATCAAATCAGTATCTTAGATGTTTGTATACTAATGCGAGAAGTATGGGGAACAAGCAGGAAGAACTTGAAATGCTAGTTATAAACACAACTGTGATACAGTTGACATCACACTGTGGGATAATACGCATGACTGGAATATTGGTATAGTAGGGTACAGCTTGCTCAGGAAGGATAGGCTGGGAAAAAAAGGGAGGAGGTGTTGCTTTATATCAAAAATGTATACACTTGGCCTGAGCAGGTATAGATGGAAACAGGAGACAGACTTATTGAAAGTCTCTGGGTAAGGATAAAAGGGGTAAATAACAAGGGTGATGTCATGGTAGGGGTCTACTACAGACCACCTAACCAGATAGAAGAGGTGGATGATGTTTTTTTAAACAACTAACAAAATCATCCAAAGCACAGGACGTGGTGGTGATGGGCGACTTCAATTACCCAGACATCTGTTGGGAAAATAACACAGCAGGGCACAGATTATCCAAGAAGTTATTGAAATGTATTGGAGACAATATTTTTTTTCAGAAGGTGGAGACAGCTACCGGGGAGAGGCTGTTCTAGATTTGATTTTGTTCTAGATTTGATTTTGACAAATAGGAAGGAACTGGTTGAGAATTTGAAAGTGGAAGGCAGCTTGTGTGAAAGTGATCATGAAACGGTAGAGCTCATGATTCTAAGGAATGGTAAGAAGGAAAACAGCACAATCAAGATAATGGATTCCAAGAAGGCAGATTTAGCAAACCTAGGGAGTTGGTATGTAAGATCCCATGGGAAGCAAGTCTAAAGGGAAAAACAGTTCAAGAGAGTTGGCTGTTTTTCAAGAGCCAACTGTGTAGGAAAGATAGGCAGTATGGCAAGAGACTACCCTGGCTTAACCAGGAGATCTTCAATCATCTGAAACTCAAAAAAGAGAAAGTGGAAGTGGAAACTAGGTCAGATTATAAAGGATGAATATAACCAAATAACACAAGTGTGTAGGGACAAAATTAGAAAGGCCAAGGCATAAACGAGATTAAACTAGCTAGAGACATAAAGGTTGACAATAAAACATTCTAAAAATACATTCGAAGTAAGAGGAAGACCAAGGACAGGGTGGGCCCATTACTCAATGAGGGGGAAAAATAATAACAGAAAATGTGGAAATGGCAGAAATGCTAAAATACTTTTTTGTTTCAGTTTTCACCAGAAAGGTTAGTAGCAATTGGACATCTAACATAGTGAATGCCAGTGAAAATGAGGTAGGATCAGAGGCTAAAATAGAGGAATAACAAGATAAAAATTACTTAGACAAGTTCAATGTCTTCAAGTCACCAGGGCCAGATGAAATGCATCCTAGAATACTCAAGGAGCTGACTGAAGAGATATCTGAGCTATTATCGATTATCTTAAAAAAATCATGGAAGATGGGAGAGATTCCAGAAGACTGGAAAAGGGCAAATATAGTGCCAATATATACAAAAGGAAATAACAACAACCCAGGGAATTACAGACCAGTCCACTTATCTTCTGTACCTGGAAAGATAATGGAGCAAATAATTAAGCAATCAATACCTAGAAGATAATAACGTGATAAGTAACAGTAAGCATGGATTTGTCACAAATAAATCTTGTCAAACCAACCTAATAGCTTTCTTTGACAGGGTAACAAGCTTTGTGGATAGGGGGGAAGCGGTAGGTGTGGTATATCTTGACTTTAGTAAGGCTTTTATACTGTCTCGCATGCCCCCTCATAAACAAACTAAGGAAATACAACCTAGATGGAGGTACTATAAGGTGGGTGCATAACTGGTTGGAAAACCATTCCCAGAGAGTAATTATCAGTGGTTCACAGTCAAGCTGGAAGGGCATATTGAGTGGTGTCCGGCAGATATCAATCCTGGGTCCGGTTCTGTTCAATATCTTCATAAATGATTTAGATAATGGCATAGAGAATATACTTATAAAATTGATGGACGATACCAAACTGGGAGGGGTTGCAAGTGCTTTGGATGATTGGATTAAAATTCAGAATGATCTGGACAAACTGGAGAAATGGTCTGAAGTAAATAGGATGAAATTCAATAAGGACAAATGCAAAGTACTCCACTTAGGAGGGAACAATCAATTGCACACATACAAGATGGGAAATGACTACAGAAAGGATCTGTGGGTTATAGTGGATCACAAGCTTAATATGAGCCAACAGTGTAACACTATTGCAAAAAAAAGCAAACATCGTTCTGGGATATATTAGCAGGAGCGTTGTCAGCATGACACGAGAAGTTATTCTTCCGCTCTACTGCGTGCTGGTTAGGCCTCAGCTGGATTATTGTGTCCAGTTCTGGGTGTCACATTTCAGGAAAGATGTGGACAAATTGGAGAAGGTCCAGAGAAGAGCAACAAAAATGATTAAAGGTCTTGAGAACATGACCTACAATGAAAGACTGAAAAAATTGGGGTTGTTTAGTCTGGAGAAGAGAAGTCTGAGAAGGGAGATGATAACAGTTTTCAAATACATAAAAGGTTGTTACAAGGAGGAGGGAGAAAAATTGTTCTCATTGACCTCTGAGGACAGGAGAAGAAGCAATGGGCTTAAATTGCAGCAAGGGCAGTTTAGGTTGGACATTAGGAAAAAATTCCTGTCAGGGTGGTTAAGCACTGGAATACATTGCATAGGGAGGTTGTGGAATCTCCATCATTGAAGATTTTTAAGAGCAGATTAGACAAACACCTGTCAGGGATGGTCTAGATAATACTTAGTCCTGCCACGAATGCAGGGGACTGGATTCGATGACCTCTCGAGGTCCCTTCCAGGCCTATGATTGTATGATTCTAGTGCCTTATAAATGATGGTTTGGAAATGCATAAGGTAGAACTAGTTGATCCACCTGAAGCTGAGAGGGACTGGAAGGCAAAGCCACAAAACACAGGGAGTAATGTTGTGAAAAGTCACCTAGGCAGTGAAGACCCTAAGTTCCATGGACTCCAGTGAGTCCTCCAAAGTCCCTTTTGAAAATGGGACTTAAGCTCCTAAGACACTTAGATGCTTTTGAAAATTTTACTCAAATATAATTAATCATGAGTCACCTCTAAGCCATGTTTGGCAATCTAGCTGCCAGTCCCCAGCCTTATAAGACCAATGAGTCAAATCCAAAGCTGTGTAAGTACACGCATATTCACTAAACCACCAGAATCTTATATTTATTTGTATGCCTCATGGCCCCACTGAGGTCAAGCCCCCAGTGTGCCAGGCGCTGTACATACACACAGCAGGAGACAGTCCCTTCTGCTGAGCATTTACAGCCTAAGTAGACATAGGGAGGGAAGGGCAACAGAGGCCAAATGACTTGGCCAAAGTCACACAGCAGATCAGTGGCAGAGCTGTGATTAGAACACAAATATCTGGATTCCCAGGGCAACACTCTGTCCATTAGGCCACAGTACCGCCCAGGTGCATGACAATTTGGGGGATCTAGCAGTTCAATTTATGAAGTCTGTGTGAGCCAATGAATCCTCTGTCTGTATCTTTACCAAGTTTCAAACTCCATTTTGAATGTCCGTCCCCTTGGCCTTCTCTGCCGTCTGTTTGCCTCCGTGTTACACTGAAATTCCAAGGGCTGGTGGCAAAAGAACAACAAGTGGGTTGTTGACTGAAAGTGCTCTCCTGTTGAAATGAAATAGCTTTCAACAACAGAACAGATCCCAACCAGAACTGGTTCATCAGGGCAGAGGTTGCCTTGGCAATGAAGTCACATGGTAGCACTCTGTGGTCATCTGTAGAGCCTGACCAGGGAGTCACCTGATACAGGGACTAGAAAGTAATAAAAAGACAGAAACTGTTTTTATTTGCTCTTGGTCTTTGGCCATTTTCAGCAACGCCTACTGATGAGAGCTGTTAGAGGAGCCGGATGAAGCAGGGGTGAGGATGTGCCTGCCTGATCCCAGATGGATCCCTGGACAGGGTGAGCTAGAGGCACTGCCGTTAAGGTGACTTGTTTTCTACATGAGATGTGCTCTCTGTTTTATCTGTTAAGTAAAAGAGCAGTAGAGTTTAGAGTCCTCAGCCAAATGGTAGAGTGTGAAGGGTCAGAACATCAGGAGAGGATGCCAGAGAAAACATCTTCACCTTATGAGCGTGCCTAGGGATCTTGTGAGCGGCCACAAGTGGGTGATGGACTGCGACCAGTGTCAATGCAAAGCAAGAGACAGCCCCTGCCCCAAAAGTGCTGACAACTTATGTAGCCCAGGGAAACAAAGGATAGGAGAAATACAGTAGATTATCCCTATTTTACAGATGGCAACCTGAGGCCCAGATCCACAAAGGTATCTAGGCTCCTAAGGTCCACTGAAGTCAGTGGCGCTGAGGATCTGGGCCAGAGAGATTAAGTGATTTGTCCAAGGCTACACGGTGAATCTGTGGCACAGCCAGGAACTGAGCTCTGATCTCCAGAGTCCTAGTCCAGTGCACCAAACTGAAGAGCAGCCTTCCTCATCCTGCCTGCTTGCCCTGGGATTTGGCTTTGGCTCATTATGTGGCATAGAAGGTGCATTAGACATCAGTGGGCTTGCGTGGTTAGGCTGTGTGCGCTTGTAAGGAGAAGATCTCCCGCTTGCTTCCTTTTAATAGGCATGGCCCATTTTGAGTTTACTTTTCATTAACCCTCAGGCGGGCTGCCCCTCTGGAGTACAAAAAGATTGGCCAGCAGGGACGAATCTGAGCCCATCAAACTGGACAGCTGGCAGGGTGTATGGGGCGCCCTGACAGACTTCCCAGGACAGCTAACTCAGAAACAAGGGACAATCCTGGAAAACCTGAGCAGGGGGCAGCCCTACCCCTGTGAGAGAAGCACAGCTCTCCCCACTGCCTTCCTCCAGTGGTTTCTGGGGTGCAGCAGAGAACAGACACAACTTGGCTCTAACAGATCGAAAGTAGATTCAATATTGAGGCTGCTGGACACAGAGACTCTGCAGGTCTCCCTAGCTCCCAGTCCGACTGATGCTGGACACAACCTCTGCTCATCACACAGGGTCTCTCAACATCCTGAGATTGCCACCTGCACTACTAGGTCACGCTGGGCATGTGTGCGAAGCTCCATCTCTCCTCCATAGGAATTGCTGTACCTGATCAGATCCACTGTCCATCTAGTCCTGTATCCTGTCTCCGACCGTGGCCAACACCACCTGGTACAGAAGAAGGTACGCGAAGACTTGCAGACAGTGTTGTAAGTGCTTGGTGAGTGAGCGGCTTGCGATGATACAGACAACCCTCATGCACGTCTCCGAGGATGGCGCCGGAAGGACTGTTAGTGCAGGGCAGTGAGGTCGCTTGCTGCGTCTAGATGAACCTCTGTGGCTTTGCACAGGAGGTTCCTTCCTGGATTGACTGGGCTGCTGGAATCACAGAGGGGCAAATCAGAGGTTGCTGAGAGAACAATCCTGGCAAAAAACGCTCCTAACTGGTGTGTAAGACAGTGCGAGGAAATCTGGAGCTATATGCATCTTGTCTGGGATATCATGAAACTACTATCTCATCCCCCTCAAAAAAGGCAACTTTCTCATTAATAGCAGCATGAAGGTCTTTTGCTTTTTAGCCATCTGGGAATTGCTCCAGATTCTCCCCAGATTACCCTCCGTACAATAGCAACGTGGATAACAACAATAAACACAACGTTACAAAAGAATTACAGGTCTGCAACTGCTAAACCCCGGGACGGAGCTAGCAGGGGGCTGGTGCAGGTCAGCACTGACGTACATTGACAAAAGCTGCGTGGGGCCTGCAGCCGGGCTAGCAGGGGTTGTTGCAGGTCAGGATGGAGGTGCATTGCTAGAGCAGTGTGGGGTCCTGCACTAGACCAGCAGGGGGTGGCTACAGGTCAGGAATCAGGTGTAATGGCAGAGCTGTGTGGCGTCCAGGACAGGAATGGCAGGGGGCTGTTACAGGTCAATACTGACGTACGTTGGCAGAGCTCTGTGGGGCCCAGGCCAGGAAAAGGAGGAAGTTTGCAGAGCAGGATGGGGATGCATTGGCAAAGATGTATGGAGCCCAGCCCTGGAGGAGCCAACGGCACTGAAGTTCAGGTTGAGATGCCTTAGCGGGGTTCGTATGGGGTCCGAAACAGGAATAGCGATGGATGCTGCTTGGCGAAATGAAGGAGCATTAGCAGAGCTGTGCGAGCACCGGAATTGGAGTGGCGGGGAATTCTGACGGTCACGACGGAGATGAAATGAGGCCCAGAACTGGAATTCCAAGAGGAGCTGCAGGTTAAGACAGAGTGTATGTCTAGACCACAGCAGCTAGGACTCTGCAACTGTGTCACTGTAGTGCTGTAGAATAGATGCTTCTGGCACTGACAGAAGGGGTTTATCCACTGATGTAGTTAATCCACCTCCCCGAGAGGTGACAGCAAGGTTGACGTAAGAATTTTTCCATCAACCTTCGCTGCATCCACACAGGCAGTTAGGTCGACCTAGTTATGTCGCGCAGGGTGCAAACTTTTCACAGCCTGAGCAACATCACTAAGTCGATCTAATTTTTAAGTGTCGCCATGGCCTCGGGTGCTTTGGTAGAGCTGTGGGGGGAGTGGGAGGCCCAGAACTGGGACAGCAGGAATGCAGCATGTCAGGGCTGAAGTGCATTGTCAGAGCTGCGTAGGGAACCTGCACAGCCCCTCTCTGCACGATCCCTCGCTTATTATCACCCCCATGAGTCATTCATGAATGCAACAAAGAACAGGCAGAAGCTCTGGATGCAAGGCCCCTCCTTGATAGCATGTGAGTGATGGTACAATAAAGCTACAATCTCCACAGCTCGTTTCTGGATGACATTAGAACGTTCCCTTTCAGTGTCTCTCTCACATCTTTTCACTAGAGTCTGATCTCCATTACCCTGGTGTAAATGAGGTCAATGGAGTGACTCCAGATTTACACCAGGGTAGCTGAGCTCAGAATCAAACTCACTGGCCAAGATTTGCAAAAGTCACTGGTGATTTTAGGGGGCCTCAGTTTTCCAGTGCCCCACTTGAGACACCTTAAAGGGCCTTTATTTTCAGCAGGCAGATGTCACGGCTCAGGCAGTTGTATTTCCCTCTAGTGGTCCAGCAAGCAGGGCCGGCTCCAGGCACCAGCCCACCAAGCATGTGCTTGGGGCGGCACCTGGAGGGGGGTGGCGCGGCGGGGCGCTCCTGCCCGAGAGAGGGCCGCGACTGGGCTCGCCACCCTCCCCGCGGCGCTCCGGCCGCCGGGGGCTCTCCGCCCTCCCCTCGCCACTCTGGCCGCCGGGGAGAGCGGAGAGCCCCGGCCGGGGAGAGCGGCCCTCCTCCCGGCGCTCTGGCCACCGGGGAGAGTGGAGAGCCCCGGTCGGGCTCCCCGCCCTGCTCCCGGCGCTCTGGCCGCCGGGGAGAGCGGGGAGCCCCGGCTGGGCTCTCCGCCCTCCTCCCGGCGCTCTGGCCGCCGGGGGCTCTCCGCCTTCCCCCGGCGCTCTGGCCACCGGGGAGAGCAGAGCCGCGGCGGGCTCGCCGCCCTCCCCCCGGTCGGGGATTGCTCGGCGCCCTCCTCTGCCGCGCTGGCGGGCAGGGCGGCGGGTGGCTTTTTTGCCTACGGCGGCAAAAAAGCCAGAGCCGGCCCTGCCAGCAAGGGCACCCACTCTTTGCTTCTGGCTCCCCAGTCACTGCCTTTCTTGGGTGGAGACATGCATCTCTCGCCCTCCTGCCTGGAGTACTTCCAGGCTGCACAGTCTCCTGTCTACACGCCAGACAGCCTCTCTGGCCGGCAGCTGCACTTTGCTTTCTCTCCAGAGTGGTATGCAGTGTAACTGCTCCCAGTTATAAGTGACTACACAGCCCTTGCTAAGCAAGCCCATATATTCTTAAGGTGAAAGCAAGAAAGAGAAAACATATTTAAACAATAAAAGAATCTACACACATGCTAATAAGCTTACCTGAGATCACCCCAGCTCAAGCAAGGATCCTGGGGCATGATCAGTCCTTCAAACCCCTCCCCAGGATTATTCTGTGGGTATAAATTCCTAACCGCTGTTGCTCAGAACAAGAACAACTATGAATAAGTCAGTTTCTCCATTACACCATTCAGGCCTCTGATCTAATTCCAGGAGCAGGTAAGCAACGGTTCTCTTCTCAGAGTATAGCTTCAAAGGGCTGGATCCAGAGGTGGGAGTTTGCATTCACCTCTCCCTGGGTATTTCCTAGGAATCCCACTTAACTTTGTCCCAAAAGTTCCCTGTTGTCTGGCACATTGTTGAAATAATCTTTTGAAGCTCATGTCGCTTCCCAAGATTTACATTGGCCACATCTCTGTCTCCAGAGAAGTTACATACAGTCTCATAATAATACATATACTTTGCATTTAATACAATGGACTGTAAAGATTAAGCTCACTCCAATGAGGCTTTGCAAGGCTCTTGAAGGAAACTGCCCTATCCGTCACAGCAGGTGCACAGCACTTTTTGAAAATCAGGCTCCTTTACGGCCTTTCTAACACGAGTCGTGTTTTTCAATTTCTGCTGGCGACATCTCTAAAAGGATTGAGCCAAACCTCCCCAGATCCAGATCACTCCAAACCTCAGGAATGTGTGCAGCTGGAGCTAGATCTGAAAGTTGCCAGTTTAATGTCATTCTAAAAATCATATAATAAAAACTTTGGCCTTACCTGTGTGAATAATGACAACCCGCACGATTCAAACCTGAAAAGTATATAAAAAGCTTATTTTTTTTTAAACTATTTATGTTGTTTCTGTACATTCTTACATTCTCCTTCTCTTGGACCACAGAAAGGAGAAACTAGCGTCTAGTCAGTTTCGCTTCCTAGTTCTTGTTCACTAACCTGATCCTGCAATGTTTGGGTTGCAGACTCTGCAGGAGAATGTTTAAATCCAAATACTCAATACCACGGTGGTGGGTGTGGCATAAGAACACGACAAAAGAATAGAGGCAAACATTTATTATTTATTTATGACGTTTTAAAAAACCATAAAAGCATTTTTATTATTATTTGATGATAATAACACCAAGAGGTGCCCATTGAGATCGGGGCCCCATTGAGCGAGGTGCTGTACGAACACATATTGAACTCGGTAGACAAGGCAGGGTAAGAGAAAGAATCTATATTTTACAAATGGGGGACAGAGATGTAGTGTTCAGTGACACATCTAGGGTTGCAAAGGAGCACTGGCAGAATGGGGATTTGAACCTGGCGCCCCGAAGTTACAGCCTCGCCCACCAGAACACTGTTCTTCTCAGTCAAGCTTTTTTGTTTTTTTTTTAAGTTCTTTTCTTTCACCAAAGTAAATTCCCACCAAATTTTGGACATCAGCTACTGAAGGTCCCGTTGACAGGAATACCAGAAAGAAAGAAATCAAGAGGGAAAAGAGAAGACACTATTGCAATAATGGCTCGTCTCTTCACCCAAGCGCCAATGGAGACTTTGGAAACCAGACTAATGCTTAAGATTCCATGGCATGTTTCATACATAAGAACAGCCGTACTGGGTCAGACCAATGGCTCTTCTAGCCCAGTATCCTGTTGGGACACCTTGCTCCACTCCTCCAGAACTGTGAGCCGCCGTGTTCTTGCCCTGCTGCATCAGGAGTGAGCTGTGCTCCTGCTAAGCTGTGAGTCGGCTCCCTGATGTGCCAGCTTGTCTGCCTTGCTAGCAAACTCCTCAGGACTCTGCCAGTCCAAACCTTGCCTCGCAGGTACCAAGCAGTGAACCCCAATCCCTGCGTTCCCCAGAGACGTCGCCCTGCAGTGTCCAGTCCCTCCCACTGGACCCTCACAGAAGTTAAGCTGCCTCCAAAGAGACAGGGCACACACCAGCCTGTGAGATTGGCTGAGGATTTTACTCTTTGCTTTAGTACACGTTGCTGAGATGCTTCTGTAATAAAACAAGGCGTTTATTAACAAAGGACGGGGATGTAAGTGATAAGCAATCAGAACAGAAGACACAGATATGGTTACAAGTAAAACTAAACATGTTTTCTAGTGACTAGAATTTACCTTCAGCAAGTTACAATCTTTGTCTAAGCAGGTTTTGCATCTGTAATCAGCTCCCAGTAGGATGACCAGACAGCAAATGTGAAAAATCGGGACAGAGGGTGGGGGGTAATAGGAGCCTATATTAAAAAAAAGACCCCAAAATCAGGACTGTCCCTATAAAATCAGGACATCTGGTCACCCTAGTTCCCAGAGACTTCAGCCCCCTTGGTTGAAGGATCCAACCGTCTTGGATTACAAGCACCCTGGCTCCTTGTGCCCGGCCACTGATGGGTAAGCAAATGGCCTTTAGCCTCTGCTTCTATCATGACCCTGTTTCAAGAGGCAGGAGGCAATCTCCATCCCCCGTTGAAATCGTTAAATGGTCGTCTTCCCCCCACTTGCTCACCTGACGGGTTTGTTTGCCTCACACGTAAATGTGCTTTTCATTGTTTTTGGTCTCACCCTGCTTAATTTACATTGGAGACCCAGTCAAGCTGGTGAAACCACGTTCCTTTGTCTAGGACCGGCTGGACTTGGGCACATATTTTTAGCAACCTATTTCCAGCACACACCTATGGTTCTTTATACATCCCCCATACATACATCATGCACTAATATTAATGACCAGCGTGTTACTGGTTTGCATATGGTACCTTACATGACACTTTTTATATACAGATTATGACAACCATGAGTTGGGGCAATGACTGTGTCATGCCTGAAGAGAATTATGGTATGGTGCACTGGTTGGTATGGGGGACTCCCTGGGCCATACCTGTCTCTAACAGTGGCTAGTACCAGAGCTTCCAGGAGACGGTACAGAACAGGGCAGTTTTGGTCAGATCCATCCATGTCTTCCCATCCCAGCTTCTGGCAATCAAAGGTTTAGGATTGCCTCAAGGATGAGTTTGCATTCCTGACCACCTTGGCCAATAGACATTGCTGGATCTATCCTCCATGAACTGATCCAGTTGTTATACTTTTGACCTTCGCAACATCCTATGGCAATGAGTTCCACAGGTTAATTGTGCATTGTGTTGGAAAAGTACTTCCTCTTGTTTGTATTAAACCTACGACCTCTTAATTTCATTGGGTGACCCCTGGTTTTTTTTTATTGTGGGAAAGTGTAAACACTTCTCCATTCACTTTTTCCACACTATCCATGATTTTATAGACCACCATCATAGCCCCCTGAATCATCTCTTTTCTAAGATGAACAGCCATAATATTTTTAGTCTCTCCTCGTATGGAGTCCGTTCCATATCCTTGATCATTTTTGTTACCCTTTTCTGAACCTTTTTCAGTTCCACTATATCCTTTTCAAGATGGGGCGACCAGAACTGGACGCAGAATTCAAGGTGTGAGTAAACCATGGATTTGTATTGGAATTGGAAAAGGTTCAGAAAAGGGCAACAAAAATTATTAGGGGTATGGAATAGCTTTCATATGAGGAGAGATTAATAAGACTGGGACTTTTCATCTTGGAAAAGAGAGGACTAAGAGGGGATATGATTGAGGTCTATAAAGTCATGACAGGTGTGGAGAAAGTGAACCTGGAAGTGTTATTTACTACTTCTCATAACACAAGAACTAGGGGTCACCAAATGAAATTAATAGGCAGCTGGTTTAAAACAAACAAAAGGAAGTATTTCTTCACACAACACGCAGTCAACCTGCTTAATTCTCCTACTTAATTGGCTTCTCAGAGTTGGTAAGACAACTCCCATCTGTTCATGCTCTCTGTATGTGTGTATATATATCTCCTCAATATATGTTTCACTCTATATGCATCCGAAGAAGTGGGTTGTAGCCCACGAAAGCTTATGCTATAATAAATTTGTTAGTCTCTAAGGTGCCACAAATACTCCTGTTCTTTTTGCGTCAACCTGTAGAACTCTGAGCCAGAGGATGTTGTGAAGGCCAAGACTATAAAAAAGTTCAAAAAAGAACTAGATAAGTTCATGGAGGATAGGTCCATCAATGGCTATTAGCCAGCATGGGCATGATGGTGTCCCTAGTCTCTGTTTGCCAGAAGCTGGGAATGGGTGACAGAGGATGGTTCACTTGATGATTACCAGTTCTGCTCATTCCCTCTGAAGCACCTGGCATTGGCCACTGTGGGAAGACAGGATACTGGGCTAGATGGACCTTTGGTCTGACCCAGTATGACAGTTCTTATATATTGGCATTATGATATTTTCTGTCCCTTTCCTAATAGTTCCTAACATTCTGTTAGCCTTTTTGACCACTGCTGCACATTGAGGAGAAGTTAACTATCAATGATGACTCCAAGATCTCTTTTGTGAGCGGTAACCCATCATTATATATGTGTAGTTTGGATTATTTTTTTGTGGCTTTGTATTCTCCTTTGCTGATTAGGAGCTGCATCTGATATGTGGAGAAAGAGGATGAATCATGGTACTTGATATAATTGTTGATTTATTTAGGGCCAAATACTCTTTTCTTTCTCCCCCTAATTGCATGTAACCGCCAATGTCTTCCCCTTAATCCTGTCCTAAATAAACACCACGAGAATCATATCAGAGCCATTTTTCTGATGGGTGATGCCCTTTTTCTTCTATTTGTGTTTCTAGCCTTGCTTGTGCTTCTAGTAATGGTGGTTGATCTATATCAGGGTATAGGCAGAAATATGAAATTGGTACCCACACCAACCAATTCATTGTGCAGCTTCCAACCCCCTAATCTCCCAAGATGGGCATGCATTGGGCAATATGATGGCTAGCTAATGCAGCATGTGCGGTTAGATCAGAGAAATTGGAGCTGCAAAGGTCTCTTATGACAGCTAGCCCATCCTTTGTGGGGGGTGTCTGCATGCACCACTGCCCTCTACTGGATGCAATCAAAACTTCTCAACTGTGTCATATGCCTTATAATGTTAACAACTAATGATCAGAGGGGTAGCCATGTTAGTCTGGATCTGTAAAAAGCGACGGTGAATACCCACTTCATCTGACAAAACAGCTAATGGCGATGCGTCTTTAGATCAAGTGGTAGGGCTGGTGTGTGGAAGCAAGTACATCCTGTTTTATTCCTGTTGCTGAATTAAGTCTTCAGTGGCTGTAATGCAGTATCATGACCATGATATCTTAGCTGACTTTGATATATATTGACACCTAGCTGTGTGTTAATAAACGGCCTGAGGGAGAAGAGTTGTGATAAGAAATGTTGCCCCTAGACCATGAGAGAGTGTGGCACAGTGCAGAACATCTTGCATCGGAGACACATAGAGGCACTCTGTGAACCGAGCTTAAAGCCATTGGGAGGGTGCTCAGCACGTTTGTAAATCAGAGCAACCATGTCCCACGTTGGGCGCCCAAAACCTGAGGCCACTGTGGTAAATGTCAGTTAGCTGGTTCGGGAACAGAAGGTCTCGGATTCTGTTCCCTCAGGACTGTGAAGTCTGTCTGCGGACGGTGATGGGTTTTTTATACTTCCCCGCTTCCTCACGTGCCAGGCACGTCTCCAATGCTGCCGCTTGGGCCAGCCAAGGCCTGAGGCACCGTTGGGTTGTCAGTGGGTTATCGATGGGCGGCAATGGTGTCTCAGCTCCTGAAGCAACAGGCCAGCCATGAAGTGGTTAATGATGGGTCTGATGCGAGGGATGGAAATCGCCAGGCTGCTCTGTGGTATAGTGAAGTGTAGTTCCAGGCATCTTCTGCCTCTGTCATGCACTATGGCTGTCCATGGCCAGACGGCTGCCATGTTCCACTGCCTGGCAACGGTGGGTGAAGTACAGTCAGTCGGGGGTGGGTGGGGGTGTAGTGTGTGTAGTGTGGTGTGTGAAAGATATTTTGGAATGAAAGGCACTCCACAGACAGGAATAAAACTAGGGAGCAGAGCCCAATGGATAAGGTACTAGATTGGGAGCCAGGAGACCCGGATTCTAGGCTCTGCCATTGACTTTCTGTGGGCCCTTGGGCAAGTGACTGCCCCACTCCGTGCTCGTGTTTCCCCTCCCAGGCTCTCTTTGGCTTGTCTGTTAAGATTGTAAGCTCCTCAAGGCCGGGACTGTCTCCTGCTATGTGTCTGTACAGCACCTCGCACAATGGGGCCCTGACCTGTATGTGCTACCGCAGTGCAAATACCTGATAATAAATGGGGTGAGTCACTCAACCTGACTCATTCATCCTCATGGTAACTGAGGGCAAGTCAGACCCATCTCCGATACAAAAGCAACGTATCATTATATATTTTGAACATTTTTGTGGCTTTCTGCAGGGTTTAAGTTCTCCTTTAGACGTCCGTTCCTCACTTGTCTCGCTGGTGAATTTTAACCCAAAATTTTGACCAGCTTTCTGAAGATACTTTACCTTTTTAAAAATAACGACAATCTTGAATAACATCGGGTTATATTTTCCATTCCCTTTTCATTTCAAATTATGGCACAACTGGTATGTTTCTCTCTCCCCAGCTTCTGATGCAAATGACGGGACAGCCTATCAGTAATAAATAGACTAAATAGCGAAATAAATCCTCATCAAAAACACACGCTCGTCTTGCGGGGGTGGGGAGGAATCGCTGTCCACCTTTCACACACAGCCTTATTTGGTGTTTTCATGAAAAGTTAGGTCTTTGCACTGCAAAAAGTGCCACTTGATTAGTCATACTTTAATAGGTGAGGTGTATTTTGCTTGGCACAGATTGCGTTTTTTGTGCTGGCACTTGGTGCTTTTTTTTTTCTACTCCCATACAAACTATTTCGAAGGGCTCATTAGAGTTTCTTCATCAGAATTGGCACTTTTTGCTTCTGTCTGGAGTACCAGTCTATTAAACTGGAGACAGAAACCTTATTTGTTCAGCAAATATTAGCTTGACTTCACAGGACTGTAAAATTATATAGTGGGTGTCCTGATATACAAAGCACAGGGGACCCATTCAGACAGGAGGGCCGTCTGGAAGCCTTGTTAAAGTGCTACTCAAATATCGTTCAAAGATTCAGTTTATTACCTATTGGCTCATCTATGCCAAAGGAAAATTACTTTTTTTTTCCCCCTAAGAAAACAAGATTATTCTAATAGCCAAATACAGGGAGGCCAGACCTGAACAATAATGTTTGTGATTTTTAAAACATCGCAGGTTGTGTAGTAGTTGAGCTGGCTTTTCATGGAGTTTGTATTCCCCCAGCCTCACAATGATCAATACAACAGGACGGGGAGGCTGGAAACAGGTAAAATGGGTTTGTGGCAGAGGTGCTGGACTGGGACTTGGAAGATTTATGTTTAATGTTTGAATCTGCCACAGACTAGCAGTGGGACCTTGGGTAACTCTAATCTCTGGGCCCAATCAAGTCACACAGTAGGACCTAGAAACTCCAGCTGAGATCAGGGCCACTGGGGCAGGTGCTGTACACCCTCCCCACCCCGTAAGAGAGCCTCCCTGCCCTGAAGAGTTTACAGCCCAAACAGAGAAGACAGACAAAGAGTGGGAAGGGGCCACAGAGAGGGGCAGTGACTTGGGCAAGGCAAGTGGCAGGGCAGAGGGGAAAACTCAACTTTCCTGAGTGCCGATCTAGGGCTCTGCCCATTAGATGATGCTGCCTCTTTCAGTCAGTCTCTTGCACCCACCCCAAAACAGTGCAACTCCTGGAGCTGTGCTTTCAAATAATGACATTAAGAAGCCTCTTTTGAGCTGTGTTTTTCAAATGAACTGGGATAAGGGCATTGTCTCAGGCTACGGCGAATGTCCAGCCACCAGCTTCCGTTTACCCCTTACCAGTCCGGCCTTCGGTCCTGGTGAAATCTTGACTGAAAGATTTTGGTGGTACTTTGTCACTACCTCACCCTTCTGCAGGAACCAGGGGTTGGCCCACTGTAGAGACTGTGCAATCTGTACTGGTGGGGGTGGGAGTGATGAGAGAACACAGCCTGCTGTCTGCTACAGTCTAGGATCGAGGAGAGGCTAAGGAACTGCTACTGCCAATAGAGTTACTCCTGTGATGGAGCCTAGGTGTTAGAATTGAAAGGTCAAGGGTGCGGGTCCCAGTTCCCCATGTGTATGATTTACCTAATAATGTTGTCAGTAGCATAGGGATTCATTTAAAATAGGAGACTGGCTGTTAAGTTTGTAGCCAGATCTTCCCTGGAGTTGACAGGTTTCAGATCCAGGGGTTTGGTTTAGGCCCATCTTTCATTTTCACAGGAATCCAGGGGCATCATGTGGCTTCTCGATCAACCTCTGACTAACATAAATATTAAAGAGGAACTGTTAAAGTGAATTATTTTATTTTTTATTTAACATTTATATAATGGTAGCATCTATTGACCAACCGGGAGGGGTCCCTTTGTGCGAGGCACCAGTACAGACATAGAGTTAAAGATAATCCCTGCCCCAAAAATCTTACAATCCAACAGACAAGACATAACAGGTGGATAAGACAAGTGAGGGGGCTAGGGTGAGGGCTGGGTAACAAAAATAAAAGGCTGTGGGCAATTCTTAGCCAGTCAAGAGCAGTGAGCACAAAGTACCATCTCTGTAGCTGTTGTCAGAGGACAGTTTTCAGGGTGTGCTGGGGAGCAGATGGCCCCAAATTTATGATTTATTTATTTTTTAAAGGGATTTTGCCAAATCCTAATATGAGCATGGGTCAAACGACTGATTGGGGTGAGGGAGGGAGTGGAAAAGACAAACAAAAATGAAAAGTGGTTTTGTCTTAATTTTCTGTAGAAAACTTCAATATTTGGCAGAAATTCAAATGCTGACAAATTTTGGCTGAAACATTTCAGTTTTTGGACAGTGGGTTTTTTTGATGGAAAAGCAAAAAATAATCTCGTTTTGGTGAAAATCTCATTTTCTATCAAAAACAGTTTTGACGACAAATATTTGAGTTTGGAGTGGCTCTGTAATTTATGGCTACTGTACGCCTGCCTGGTTTTTGGGGTGTATTCTGTATGAAAACCGTTCTTAACTACAGCAGAACTGGCTTCGTCCAATAACATTGGTCTAACTCAACTGGAATCGGTCTGGAAAAAACAGGCAGGGAAGTGAAGAATGGCTTAAGATAAGCCACCTCTCGGCAAACACTCAGGAGTGGTTAAGGAACAATGCCAGAGCTACTAGTGTTGATAGTTTTGCCTCTATCTGCAGCCGACTTACAAGACTGGTTTTGACCAGAACAGGAAGAGGCCCATGAACATAGGAGATCAAAAGGACTCCAGACAGCTTAAAAGGGAGGGGGGGTAGTTGTTTTGGGGGAACCCACTGTGTCACAAGCAATGTTGGGGTGTCTGAAGATGCTAGGCTTGCCTAGGTTACCATCAGGGGCTGGTAAGCCTCTAAGTAGGATAGCTGTGAGTGTAGACTGTTGTTTTGAAATCCTTTTTCTCTAAACGCTTTGTTTCTATTGTTAACGTGAACAATATGTTGGTTCTCCACTGGGCACAGACTCCTGAAGGGTAGAACCACCCGTGCCTGAACTCAGGTGAACCTGCTCGGTAAGCGTGCTGGATACACCTGGTGCTGACTGTAGCCTGGGGCTCAGTCTAAGAGTGGGATAAGTGCATAATTTGGCCCTGAGGCCGGTAAAAGCCCAAGGCTGACACCTGAGGGGATGCCCTCAGAGACCAGAGAAGGGATGGGGTGCAGGGAGTCTTGTAACCATGACGCCAGCCCTACCTAATATGTGTAGAAAAGTTTTCAAGAAGTTTTTTATTTCAATGAAAACAGACCTGTGATTTTATTTTAACGGCAGCATTAGAAATGAGAACAGGGCTGTGTGTTACACACTGCGTGGGCAGTATTATGACTCACTGTCTCGGAGGTCTTACGCTGTATACAGAGACAAGCAATGGTTAATAAATGATCCCAGCTGTCAGAGGCAGGGCCCGGCCCCTCTTGGAGCAGTGACCCTGGCCCTAAATTAGCTCTTACCCCTCAAGAAAGAGTTCTTGGCGTCATTGTGGATAGTTCTCTGTAAAACAGCCGCTCAATGTTCAGTGGCAGTCAAAAGATCTAACAGACTGTTAGGGACCATTAGGAAAGGGTTAGATAATAAGACAAAATATCATGTCACTATATAAATCCATAGTACGCTCACACTTTGAATACTGCATGCTGTTCTGGTCACCCCATCTCAAAAAAAGATACATTAGAATTGGAAAAGATGCAGAGAAGGGCAACAAAAATGATTAGGGGTATGGAACAGCTTCCACATGAGGGGAGACTTAAAAGGCTGGGACTGTTAAGATTAGAAAAGAGATGACTAAGGGGGGGATATGATTTCGGTCTATAAAATCATGACTGGTGTGGAAAAAGTAAATAAGGAAGTGTTATTTACCCCTTCACATAACACAAGAACCAGGGGCCATCCAATGAAATTAATAGGCAGCAGGTATAAAATAAACAAAAGGAAGTATTACATCACACAACGCACAGTCAACCTGTGGAACTCCTTGCCAGGGGATGTTGTGAAGGCCAACAGTATAATTGGGTTCAAAAAGGCCAATCACTCCATAAACTCATGATCTGCAGTGGATTGGGCAACAATAGCTCTCCCAGCTGTAATGGAGTGTGGCCTGAATCCCATCCTTGCCAGAAAAAAGGTAACTTGCCATCTACATTCACGTACAAGCCAAGACACGTATGATCAGATTGGAGGGTTCCCCTGGCTGCTACCACACCCCTGCTGCAGACAGCAATGTGCCCCACCCACCCAAGGAGCGGTGGGGGGCTAGTTTTATAAGCATTGGCTTGTAAACGAGGCACTGCATCATCTCTTTCCCCAAAAATCAGTGTGAAGGAGAATGGGCCGGCCTTGCCGTGGTTTTATGGTCCATAGTCACTCAGTAGTGCTGGGCTGAGAACAGCTATTGCCCTAGTGCTCTGCTTTGGACCACAGTTCACAAGCATGGGAGCAGCAGCAGCCAGAGAGCAGTAACATTAGGGGCAGTGCATGTGTTTGGCACCTGAGCCCTCCACTGGATGGAATCAGATCTGCTCCAGGGTACCGTGATGTCACGGATAAGCCAGCTATCGCCCATGTGAGAAGCACCTATGTGGTTTTGGCAGAGGGACAGGATAGGACTTGGGTGGCCTCAGATTTCTTAGAAGCTGGAGACACAGGAGAAGTGTCACGTATGCATGCGCACACGCCACACACATGCAGCCCCCCACGAATTCTAGGAAGACGTCACTGACACCTCGCTACCCAACAAATTGCAAGCAGTAAATGGCAGCCACCACTAGGGGCAGACTTAGCAACATTGCTGAATGGGTAACTGTCTATTTTATAACTAAGGCCCGGAGGAAATCAAGGATTTGATTGGTTGAGTTCAGGGCAGCATCCAGGAAAATGTTTGAATTTCAGGGGATAT
Organism: Chrysemys picta bellii; assembly: GCF_011386835.1. NCBI lineage: Eukaryota > Metazoa > Chordata > Testudines > Emydidae > Chrysemys > Chrysemys picta. The sequence goes on from NC_088791.1 coordinate 344,184,603, forward strand.
ACACAGCTGCCCAGTCCCCTCCCCCAAACTTCAGTGATTTTTTTCCCCTACGGTGGGGAGGCAGGAGCAGACATCCCTTCTTCCGCCTCCCTGCTAAGGCTGCAGCTTCTTGTGGGGGCTTAGCAGGCCGGTCCCAGCCTGGAGGACAGGGCAGGGAGGAGGCCAAGGGCGGGGTCGGTCCTGGCCCGGTGGGTAGGGCAGGGAGGAGACAGGCCCAGCCTGGCTTGGGGAAGGGATCAGGACCCAGCTCATTCTGCGCTCAATTCCAGCCATAGCTTTTTGTCCAGCCAGCGGGAAGTGGGGGGACAGTGCTGATAATGTGACAGTTAGGAGCCCCGGCCCGACCCACAGTGGCTCCCGACAGGAGTTGGGAAGACACAGCAGCGCCAGCCAAAGAGGTGGTGAGACTGGAGTCCCTCCATGCACCACGATGCCCCCGCTGGGGCGGGCCTTTTCACATACCTGCCTGTGCTCCAAGTGGCCAGTTCCAGTCTCAGCTCCTTTCCTGCTGGCGCTGCCGTGTCGCCATGGGGCCTGTCAGGTGCTGCTATGGGTCAACCAAAGAGGGTCCAGTCAGGACAAATCCATCTCCTCCTCAAGAGGCATTACTGTCTCTCTAGGGGGGCAGCAGGCTCCGTGTGTCAGCTTTTGAAGTCCGTCCAGTTTGGGACACGAGGCTGGGTTTTTCTTTGTAAGCTGCGCGGACTCACGTAAGGTCAGAGAGACGCTCGGTCAGGCTGGAAATTGTGTCATTCTCAAGCCCCGGCAGAAGTGGCATCACCCCTTTCTGGACCTTAACCTGAGGAGGGACTTTGAGAGATACAAAAAGCAACTGACTCGGCCAGCGGCTCTCTGGGTTCTCTTGGGTATGAAACCAGCAGGGCCTCATTAAAAACCGTAGGCTGCCTCTGAGCTCAGCTTTCCTGGGAAAGCGAGTGACCAAATGTAAACACATCAATAAGCCCCTTGGGGTGTATGAGTAAGTGATTCTCTTTCCTCCCTTGCTGTACGTGAGGAGCCGTCGAGGCATTTGCAGATGATGGTGCAGATTTGCTTTAGCAATAGCAGTAATTGTATCACTGTAGCATTGAGGGGCCCCAGTCATAGCCTGGGACCTCATTGTGCTAAACACTGTAAAACAGAACAAACCTTGGGCAGGGAGATGTCTAAAGATGGGGATGTAGCAATTGCCAGATTGGATCAGACCAGAGGTCCAACTAGACCAGTATCTTGCATCTGACAGTGATCAGTACAGCTGTTCCAGAGAAAGGTCTGAGAACCTGTAACAGCATGGCACCCACTTCTCCTGAGAAACCCGCAGCCGAGTGCGGCTGCCTGCACTCTGTTTGTGGTGACCTCTGTACATGGTTTCTCAGGTGGTTTTCAGTAACTCAGCCCGCTGGCCAAGTCACACACACCGTCTGTATGGGAAACAAACCAGACCTCTTCCCTGGTATACAGCTCACCAGGGGCTAGCTCAGAATCCCTCCAGTGATATCTCTGTAGCCCTCCCCGGGCTCAGTTTTTAAATAGTCCCATCCCTGTTATGGGGCTGTACCCCCAAGGCTTCCTCCCTGGAGACACTATCTTCCTACAGCCCTCCCTGGGCTCAGTCCTTATTCAGTCCCACAGCCCCTTCTGGGCTAGTTTTCAAATAATTCCTTGACCCTGGTATGGGGCTGTGCCCCCAGGGCTTCCTCCCTGGAGATTCTTCACTCTTTATGGGCCTTTCTGGCCACAGCTGTTCTTCTATCTTCAGTCCCAGCAGCCAGCCAGGAGCTCTCTCTTGGTCTCCAAGTCCCTGCCAGCAACTGATCTGTCCATGGCCCTGCCACTCCCTCAGCCAGCCAGGAATACAGTGCTCACTCCTCCAGCTCCATGCAGCAACTGAGGGAGGCTGGCCCTGCAGTTCCTTTTATGTGACCCTCCTGGGCCCTGATTGGCTGCTTCCCCTGCAGCCACTCTAGGCCATTTGGAGGGCTTCTCTACTGCTCCTTTTCTGTGATGGGTGTGATAGGACCTGAGGCCTCCAGCAGGGGGCCTCTGGGCCTAATACACCCGGTCACAGACCCCTTAGTTGGTAGCTATGGAATAAGCTGCTCATAGGAAAGCTGCTTCTTAACCCCCATTAGACCAGTGACATTCTGTTTCTGCTGTGGTTCTACATGGAAGTTTAATCATATTCGCTTTATTAAATACACTTTTAACAGATTAAAATGCAAGTTCAGGTAGGTGTTAATCTGTCGGTAGTTCACATTTCAGGCAGGGTAGAAATACCAATAAAAGGGAATTATAAAAATATATAAAGACAATCCAGGCCAGATTCTCAGCAAGTATAAATCTGCATAGTTCCATTGACTTCAGTGGAGCTAATTTACACCAGCTGAGGGCCTGGACCCTGGTCTCTTCAAGAGGCCGTGGGTGAGTTGGTTTGAAGGTTAATACCTTTAGCCAGTGGACCATACACATTTGAAAGGTCTAGCAAGTGTCACTCAGAGTGTAAGATGTTGCCTATATGGGCTGAAAAGGTAACGGTGGTGAGTGTTTCTTGTACCACGTGCTGGGTGATAACATAGAGGGCTCCATGCTTGTAAAACAAAACTAACTCTTTGTTAAGAGAACTATTTACAGAGCTGCAGCAGCTGCAGCCAGCATTCCAGCCATATGCACACAGACTGACTTCCTGGTGCCTCTTCCAAGCTCTTCCCCCTACAACTTGTGCTCCTCCCTCCAAGTTCCATGCAGGTTGCTACAGTGGGGATACACCTTCAGAAGAACACCAGACGAAACGCAGGTAACAAGAGATTAAAATAGGACCCCTAAGATGGTTTACCAATGACTCTGATGGGCCTAGCAATAATTGTGAAATCCTCGCTGTGGGCTGATTATTATGATCATTTGCATTCCAGTAGTGCCTACAGCTCCGTCAGGATCACAGCCCCGGTGTCATAGGTGTTCAGCGCTGTGTAATCCAGAAGCCATTTGCAATGCACGATAACAGCTTTATTGGCCCTATAACATTATGAACAATATTACACATTCTCATGTGCCACTAGATGGCACTCTATATATTAACTATCTACCCGTACTCACATACCTACTGCTAAATCTCTTCTATATATAACTCCTGTAACAGCAGGCACTGAACTTGTGGATCATAAGAGAGAGTCCCTGCCCCAAAGATCTCGCTGGCCATAGGACATGACTCCTTGCTTTGCTGCGCAAATGAAAAATGAACTTGAGTTTGTTCTTGCCTTACTGTACTTAATTATTATCTGTATTACAACAGTGCTTGGAGGCCCTAACCAAGATCAGGGTCCCAGTGCGCTGGATGCCATACAGACATACAGTAAGAGACAGTCCCTGTCCCAAAGATCTTACAGTCTAAATAGACCAAGCAGCCAAAGGCAGGATCATTTCCTCTATCTTATAGCTGGGGAACTGAGGCAAAGAGAGATGAATTGACTTGCCCAAAGCCACATGAAAAGGCTGCAACCCAGCCAGGAACGCACCCCAACATCGCCTGATTCCCAGTGCGACGGAGTGGCCCCAAGGCCAATGGCCTGCAAGGGGCTCCGTGCGCAGAGGAGGATTGGGGAGCAGGTGCTAGCCAGTGGGCAGGGGAGGAGCTAAGAGATGGAATGTGTCTCTTTAAGAACTGATGGTAGCCAGCTCTGAGACAGAGAGCTCAGCGGTGTGGGTCTGCCCCCAGATGGGCGATAGGGATGAAGCCATTTCTTTGCTATGTGTGATAATGCTGCAAAGACTCAGCTATTCCCAGTTGTGCAGCGTTGTGTGTGTATGTGTGTCTCTCTCTCGCGCGCGCATGCTTTTTTTCCCCTTTCTTTTTATTGGCTGCTAATGTACACATTTTAAGCTTCAGATTTCTGGCCTTCAGCCACGCTGTAATCAACAATAAGATTAACCTATAATACTGTCAGCGCCGAAAAGCCCGTCTGCCAACAGCATATTTTCTTTTGGTAGGTGTTTAAACTCCTCCAAGCACTGGCTTCATTTTTTTGCTCGCTTTTCTTTAATCCTACCCGCCACGCGACCTGTTAAATAAACACCCTCGTCTCCTGTGCAAACGAAACTTCACTGCTGTGTGTGCAGCGTAACCTGAGAGGCAGCTCCGGGGCGTTGTTACCTGGTATGTGGGGTTGCAGCAGAGCTCAGGGTTTGGCCCGGCCGCCCCTCCATTATGAGAGAGGCCCAAATTTCAGTGTGTGGCGATGCGACCCAGCACACGGGGACTTGGTGCCACTCAAGTTTGAAGGCCCTCTCAAATGGGGGGGGGACAACGTGCCCCCTCACTCCTGTGGGCAGCCCTGGTTCTAACCCCACCTCTGCCACTGATTGGATGTGCGACTTTGGGCAAGTCACTTCCCCTCTCCGTTTCCTTGGCTGTTCAGACTGTGAGCTTGTCGGGGCAGGCACTGGCGCTCATGATGGGTCTGTACAGCCATGGGCACAATGGATCCTGATCTCATATGAGGCCTCTAGCTGCTGCTGTGGAATAACTAAGAATCAAATACACCAGGGCTCTGTGAGTAGCGAACCATGGGGCAAGGGCCGGCTCTAGGTTTTTTGCTGCCCCAAGCAAAAAAATTTTTGGCTGTCCCCCACCCGCCAGCCCTGGGCTCTCTCTCTCCCCCCTCCCGCCCCCCAACTGCACCCTCCTGCCGCCCCAGCCCTGGGTCACTGGTAACTCGCTCCCAGGGCGGGTCATTCAGCAGGAATTTTGGAGGTGCACAGAACACAGACAGGATTGGTTCCCATATGGTTACAGAACTGCAGTAAAGTGGAACAATTTTCAGCTTGTGTGATTGGAGGATATCTGGATGCATATTATAAGACTGTCCTACAGAAATGAGGAAAAGTTGAGGTGCCTTTATTATTCTTTTGTTCCATTCTTTGTTTCTATGGGGAATTTGCCAATGCAATATCACTGTCTTCCTTTTAAACAAATAAAACTAAAACTAAAAAAAAAAAAAAGAAGCAATGGCTGTTGAAAATAGCAATTCCAGTCCTAATAACCACTGGGAAGCATTTCTCGCTCAATTTATTCTACTTTGTCTACAGCAAGTTACAGTGGATCAATATATTTGATTTGGGAGAAATGAAGTAACAGCTGCCCAAATTGAGCTTGAGCACTCCTGAATTTTGAGGGTGTTCAAATCTGGAAGGCAGGTGCTAGATTCCCTTTCTGAATATTAGCTACATCTGGAAAAGGAAAGTCAATTTCTGCTTCCATGGCTCAGAAGTGTAAATCTTCCTACATGCCTTGTACTGTATCTAAAGCTGCCTAGGTCCTAGTAGAGCCTCCCCTCCCTTACTTTTCATTTTAAATTCTAGTGGGATCCACATACCTCCCTTGCTAGGCTTCAGATAGAGAGGTGCACTGTCCATTTAGTCCACCCATTTCTTTCTTTGGGGGAGAGCCCAGGGCTGGGGCGGCAGGAGGTGCAGGTGGGGGCCAGAGCTGGGGCGGCAGGGGGTGCGGGTGGGGGGGGGACAAGAGCCTAGGGCTGGGGCAGCAGGGGGGTGCAGGTGGGGGCCAGAGCTGGGGCAGCAGGGGGTGTGGGCAGGGGAGAGTCCAGGGCTGGGGCAACACGGGGGTGCGGGGGGAGCCCAGGGCTGGGGTGGGGGCAGCAAAAAACCTAGAGCTGGCTCTGTCCCTACCATTCACAGCAAGCTGCAGCATGAGGTTTCAGTTCTACACTCCTTCCCCCTCCCTTTCCTGTTAATTGCAGGCAAGGGAATGCTGGGAAATGTAGTTCTTTCCCTGCTCCAGGGCTGGCTCTATAGGCAGGGAACTAACCAAGGAACTACAGCTCCCAGGGCCCCCTGTTGGTTCTCAGCTCCCAGGCTGGATTCTTGTGCCCCTGCAAATTTGCCGCCCCAAGCAACTGCTTGCTTTGCTGGTGCCTAGAGCCGGCCCTGCATGGGGGTGTTTGGGGGATAGAAAATAAGGCGCAGAGATCTACTGAAGGGTAGAAACCAGCTGCTCTGTAAAATGTGGGTAAATGCCAACACCAAAGTCACCTTTTAAAGCAGGAATTGACGCCTAGCTCCTCCAGAGGGCCCTGATGGGTGGCCAGGGATCTTACCACGCATGACATTATATCCCGTGGCGCCCGGCACATCTGCTGCAGAGGTTCCACCCCCAGGTTTGGTTGCACATTTGAGTCTTTCGAGCTGAAGGTTGCAGCAACTGCTCCAGTAACTCTCCCCGCCCCGTGTATGTTACACTCATTGCACGGACGCAGTCAGGAGCCTGGCCTACATGCAACAGGCTGGGGCCATTGGGGTCCGGGGGCGGGGTTAGAACGTGCACCCAGGCACTGCACCAGCCTGGCAATCTCCCTTGGTTTCGTGGCCGGTGGGCAGAACTAGCCCCGAGTTCCTGATTGCCCAAGGAGCCCTGTGCCACTGCATTGCTGTGAGGGGAGATGTGCCAGTGCATAGGGTGGGGCCTTGAGGACTGGGTTTAATTCCCTCCTCCACCAATGTGCTCTGTCAGTCTCTCTATGCCTCAGTTCCCCGTCTGTACAATGGGGATAACAGTCCTGCCCTGCCTCACAGGGGTGTTATGAGGATAAATGCATTAGCGAGGGTGAGGTGCCTGGATGCTACAGGCAATAGAAGTACCTGAGATAGAACCACTGCTCAGAGCCAGCCCTGCCCCTGGTGTTCCCAGGGCTACCGGGCAGCACCAGCCCTGCGTGCTGTACCTAGGGCAAGAACTCTTCAGCATCGTTAAGACACACGGGTCCAGGCTGGGAGCCGGCCTTCCAAACGCACCCTCAGTGTTAGAAGTTTCCACACTCTGCAACAAAATCAGCTGCAGCCGGGCACTTTGTGTGTTTGGAGAGCTGAGGAAACCAACCCCCAGCTGGGAATCTGAATTTCTAACCCATGTGATTCACCCCCAGGATATCCCTGGCTGTGGCCGTAATACCCACGTAATTCACAAGGTGGCCTCTTCTCACTCAGTCAGGACGGAGCCCAGGCACCAGGGCACCACCTTTCCAATGAGATGTAAATCCCAGGTCCTGGTCACTTTGGGTCCTTAAAATTCTCATGGCACTTTTTACAAGAGTAGCTACCATGCCCGGGCCAGATTCCAGACTGGGTGATTATACTATCTGGCCACAAGTCCTGCTGTGACTCTTACTGGATCAGGGATTTCATAGAGTTTAAGGCCAGAAGCAACCATTAGATCATCTAGTCTGACCTCCTATCTATCACAGGCCATTACATTTCACCCAGTTATCCCTGTCCTGAGCCCAGTGACTTTGACTAAAGCATCTCTTCTGGCCCTATTGTACTAACGGGGAAGTGGTCCCTATTCTGTAGAACTGCGCTGTGGGTGAGCTGGGATATGTGGCACAGAAACTTTATTCAAGAGGAATTGGATGAAATTCATAGGTTGTTTGGGTGCTTTGGCAGGTGCCACCTGCAGCCCAGTATACATTGATGCTACAAAGGTTGTTGTTTGAGGCTGTTGTCATGGTGGAAATTCCCAGGCGCTATAATCGTTGCTTTGGGAGAGTGTGCAGGCTGTGAAGAAATGTTGGGGGGTTAGTTTGTGATGCCATTTCTTTTTGTGGAAAGGGGGGAACCTGGGCGAGCAGCAAGGGAGTTTGCAGTCTGCCTTAATCTCACTAACTAGAGTCAGTGCTTTCTCCCTGGGAACTGGGCATTGGTGTCTGGGCCGAGGTTCCTGAAAGAGGAGATTGCCTGCATACTGTTTGTGACCACCTCTGTTCCAGGACTGCTGCATATAGTGTAAATAAGCAAGTTACACTAAGGGCATCTCTGTTCTTCAAGCTGGCGGTGTGATTCCCAGCTTCAGGAGACATACCTGTGTTAGCTCTGATCAAGCTAGCATGCCAAAAACAGCAGGGTAGCCGCAGCAGCATGAGCGGTAGGAGGGGTTAGCCACGCCAAAAACATGCCCCTCCGCGATGCTAGCCTGTCCCACAGTTCATGCTGCCACAGCCACACTATTTTTAGCATGCTAGTTCAATCCAAGCTAGTGTGGGTAGGTCTCCATGATCTGGGAATCACCCCAGCATGAAGTGAAGACATACCCTAAGAATGTACAAAGCCAAAGTCACTGATTTCTTCTCCAATGGGAAACTGACCTGCAAAGCTCTGACATCTGCTACAACTGGGCAGAGGAGCAACATTATTAATAACATGCCGGTTCCCTCTTTCCCACACTTCCTGGTGTGGACATAATTCTGGAGGTGGGTGTGAGTGACCCTCAGGGCTGCCATCACCTTCACCTGGGGGCAAATTCACCCCACGGTAGGTGGGGCTCATTGCCTCTCCCATTGGTTGGTCCCTGTGCTGGGCTCACTGGATCAGGGATGAATTTGGGCCCAATCATTAGAGGAGCTGAAAAACCCACTGGTTGGAAAATCAGGCCCCAGGCATCTCAGATAGAAGACCCAGAAATGGAGGCACCCAAAATCAATGTCCACTTTTGAAAATGTTGGCCTTGGCCTATCTGTGCCTCAGTTTCCCCTCCTGGAGCGGGGGGCTTATGCTACATTGCTGCCTCTCAGGGGACTTGTTCATGTTTGCAAAGAGGCTTGTGGTGCTCAGCTAGGAAGCACTATATCAGTGCAAAGTCCAGGGACCTGAGAGCAAAATGGGGTAGTGGACTCTGCTAGCGGTTCACATTAAGGACCCACTTAAAAGATAAAGCTGCAAATCTAAGGGACACACACACTATATTTGGGTCCTACCATTCTGGATTGCAGGGAGGGAGGGGCATCCTTCAACTCCTAGCCCTCCGTATTACTCTGCATTTGTACAACCCCCTTCCCTTCCAGAGCTCTTGTTTCCAGACTGCGTTGTAAAAACAGGTTTCTTTTGGAAACTGGCAGCATGGGGTGGGGCCGGAGTGCACTGACAGACTAACACGACTGTTTAACAATCCCTGGACTGCGAGATTAATCAGGTCTCTGGAATCTGAGTGCTCCGGCTTGGCACGTGCTCCGGTGATGAGCTCACAGGGCGCTCTCTTTTTTTGTTTCTCCCGCTCTGCAATTTCATGGCCTCGCATGCTGATCTCCCAGGGAAATAAGATGTGAGATCATTAGTTCTCAAGAGGGGCTTTGGAAACACCGAAACCCAAGGGGAAAACGGGGTGTGTGTGTGTGTGTGTGTGTGTGTGTGTGTGTGAAGCAAACACATGCTGTAAATAAATAAGTGCAAGCAAACTCCTTTCAATGCTGTGGGGCTGGGAATTGTGCTGCTTGGGAATTCTCTTATGCAGCAGAGTGGAGGGAGGTGGTTTGAGCAGCGTATTGGTGCAGTCTAGTGGCTACAGCAGACGCAACTGAGAGCCAGGCCTCCTGGGCTCTTCCCAGTTTAGGGGGATTGTGTGCCGTGATTAGAGCAGAGAGCTCGGTGTTAGGATGCTGGCTTCCACATCCACCTGCAACCCTAACTAGCTGTGTGACCCCATCACCTTGCTGTGCCTGTGCCCTAAGATGGGATACAAACACGCCCAGCGTGTGAGGCTAGATTTGTTAACATGCGAGCTGCTTGGTGGAAAGCTGCCATTGGTGCGTGTTTGTGGCCGCGTTCCCAGGGCATTGTGTATAATGTTCTCTCCACCAGGGGCAGGAAGCAGATTCCATTTAGCACCATTATTAGTTATTTTCCAGCACGCAGGGGTGCATTAGGCATTTCCCCCACTGTGACAGTTCTTGCGGTTCTCAGGGCTGTGAGTCATCTTGTCATCCCGCTGCCTCCAGCGTGAGGGAGCCTTGCTTGTGCTTAACTGGGTGACGCCTCCGTGACACCGTCAGCCTGTTAGCCACCCAAGCACTCTCCTCTGGGCTATGCTGCCAGCCCTTACTTTGCCTTGCACGTCAACAATAAGTGCACCCCAGCCCTTTGCGAAGCAGTGCCCTGTAGTGTTCAGCCCCTTATCCACTGACCACTCCCAGAAATGAGTGCACCCCAGGGAACGTGCACACACCAGCTTGTATAATATGGCTCAGGCTCAGCACCTCGCTTAATATCATAGAATCATAGAATTGTAGGACCGGAATGGACCTCGAGAGGTCATCTAGTCTTGTCCCCTGCACTCATGGCAGGACTAAGTATTTTCTAGACCCTCCCTAACAGGTTTCAATGCAGTCACAGCACTGAGATATATTTATAGTGAAAACAAGGATAAGTTTATTACCACCGATTTAATTTTCAAGAGATAGTAAGGCAGGATAATTTAAAAATACTCTCCCAGAGTAAATCTGAAGTCCTCCCCTGACTGCAGTTAGGGTTTGTCTATACTTAAGAATTAATTCGAATTAAGGTAGGGTGTGAATTTAAAAGGGAATAGCTATTCCTGAATAACTTCATAGGTGGATGCTCTTATTCAAGATTAGGAGTGCCTTTTTCTGGTTTAGCTGAATCTACTTCCAAAGTCGATTACATATAAAACAAAATCATAACACGCTTTCTAGAGACTAAATCTAACTAGCAGGCTAACCTCCTGTCTAAAGATATTTATCCCACTCCCAAAGTCCTCTGCAGCGTTTTCAACCACAGATGGCCAAGGTCCCTTTTTTTATCATCCTGCCCATTTACTTCCTAGTGGCAGGAGAAGGAGGTGTCTTCTTTGTCATCTGCTTACACCCCGAAATTTTCATTGTGTGTTCTCAGAGCCAGGATAACCAACCGGGGCTTATTTTCCTGTGCGCTGCTTCCCTGTTGACTTCCCATCTCTCCATTGACTTCGCATGTAAATGTGCACCCATTGTGTTAGCTACAATGCTTAATTAGCATCCTGACAGAGAGCCTGGTGAATAAATATCCCTTGTCTGACGGAAAACCTGTTTCTGCACCACTGGTGGTGACTCGCACCTTGCTAAAGAAAGGAAGAACATATATTCAGTGTATATACATAATTCCTTGCACCGTATCTGTACATACATTTCACAATGACAGTAAAGATGTGGGCGACCCCGGCTTTAATTTAAGACCTCACGTGACATGCTTTGGCAAATGTACATATCAGAAGCAGGCATTCCTCCAACTCCCTTGCCAGCTGGCATCAAGGGGTTCTTGGGTAACACCAGCCCATGCCCCCAAACCATCCATCTACATTTGAGATGAGACACGGTGGTTATGTTGGCACTGCAGCTGGAAGTGAGTCTCCCAGCCCTGGTGCCACCATACTAAACATAGCAGTGTGGACATTTTGGCTTCAGTTGTCATGTCTGGGGGGGTCAAACTCGAGCTCCCACCTGAGTCACAACATCCACACTGCTATATTTACCATGCTAGCTCCAGCCCCACTAGCGTGAGTCAGTCCAGGCTCAGAGACTTGCTCCCAGCTGCAGCGTAAACATAACCCAGGGGGCTTGGGCTGGCGAACACTCAGCCGGGGGGGACAGGGGTTCCAGCTGTTCCAGCTGGTTAATCAGTTTGGGCACAGGAACATCATGGGGGATCAGTGTGTAGGCCTGAGTGAATATTCTTGACCATTTCTGAGCTGGTGGGAAGGAGGAAGGTCCCCAGGCTACAAAAGGCCACAACTTGTCATAAGGGAGAGTAGAATCTCCTACAACTTTTGCCCGTCCTCCAACAGGTCCCCGGTTGGGGGCCTGATCTAAAACTCTTTGAAGTCAATGGAAAGGCTCTCATTGATTTCAAAGGTCTTTGAATCAGGACCCTGGTGACCCAAAACAATGGGCTACCAATGTAACACATTGGCAGAATGTATCACATCCCCCTCTGATGGCTGGTCTGCTTAGAGGATAATAACCTACTATTGCTACTAGCAAATGACGCTACTTTTCCTCAAGCAGTAGACATCTGTGCTATGGGGTCCTGAGTTGCAGCCCTGCTGATGATCTGTGGAGTGGGGTCCATTTCACAGACTGGCTCAGTTTAGCCAGATAAAACAATAAGGAGTCCTTGTGGCACCTTAGAGACTAACAAATTTATTTGGGCATAAGCTTTCATGGGCTAGAACCCACTTCATCAGATGCATAGAGTGGAAAATACAGGAGCAGGTATAAATACATGAACAGATGGGAGTGTAAGGTCAGTCTAACGAGACAATTCAATTAACAGCAGGATACCAAGGGAGGAAAAATAACTTTTGAAGTGGTAATGAGAGTGGCCCATTTCAGACAGTTGACAAGAAGGTGTGAGTAACTGTAGGGGGAAATTAGTATGGGGGAAATTAGGTTTAGGTTTTGTAATGACCCAACCACTCCCAATCTTTATTCAGGCCTAATCTGATGGTGTCCAGTTTGCAAATTAATTCCAGTTCTGCAGTTTCACGTTGGAGTCTGTTTTTGAAGTTTTGTTGTTGAAGAATTACCACTTTTAGGTCTGTTATTGAGTGTCCAGGGAGATTGAAGTGTTCTCCTACTGGTTTTTGAATGTTATGATTCCTGATGTCAGATATGTGTCCATTTATTCTTTTGCCAAACTGGACAGTCTCGTTAGACTGACCTTACACTTGGTAAGGCAACTCACATCTGTTCATGTATTTATACCTGCTCCTGTATTTTTCACTCTATGCATCCGATGAAGTGGGCTGTAGCCCACGAAAGCTTATGCTCAAATAAATTTGTTAGTCTCTAAGGTGCCACAAGTCCTCCTGTTCTTTTAGCCAGATAGTTTGACTAGGTGGCAGTAGCCAATTTTGTATATTCTAGATCCCGGAGTTTTTGTTTAAAGTGAGCCTTTGGCACTGTACTTTGCAATTGCTTTTCTCTCATGTCTTAATATAGGAAGTACTTTTCTTAGCGGGGATTATTATGGAATCCAGATGAAGAACAGTAACTTTAGGCTGTGGAACATAGGACATTTCTTTGGCAAAAGCTGGCAGTGAAACCTGAGATAACCTTTTAGAATATTTTTAAAAGGGACTTTCTTTTAAGATGCAAAAAAATTGATCAATCTACACAGCAGCACGTCTCACCAGATGGGAAAGAGCTACTGTGTGCATTCCATGTAAACACCATTGCTGATTGGGTGCAGCATCTGTACAGAGAGGGGAAAAAACCTGATTCACAGTAGAATGGAGATGGCTGCCACCATGCTGTGTTCTACTAGTGAATGATAATTGGAAATCATTTAAGAACACCTCACTAGATGCCCCAAAATCCACAATCCCAAAACAGAGGAAGAAGGCTGTGTTGGTGAAAAAAACAACCTCCTTGAGAGGGGAAATGAATGTGGCTATATATAAAAAAAATTATATAACAAATGGAAAAAAAAGAAGTTGATAGAATATAAAGCAGAAGTTAGGAATTGTAGAAAATTGATAAAGGAAGCAAAGGGACACAATGAGAAATCCTTGGCCAACAGAGATAAGGACATAAAAGGGAGGGGTTTTTAAATATATTAGGAACAAAAAGAATCCTGACAATGGTATTGGTCTATTACTAGATGAAAATGATGGAATTATCAACAATAATGCAGAAAAGGCAGACGTATTCAATAAATATTTCTGTTCTGTATTTGGGCTGGAAGGTGAAGCTAGACAAGCCATAATTTTTAAGGGTGAGGGTAATTAACTACTGGAACCATTAATGACTGATTCTTGGAGCAGCTAGTCATGGAACCCACAGGGGAGAGGCAGTTCTTGATTTAGTCCTAAGGGGTGCACAGGATCTGGTCCAAGATGTGACTATAGCTAAACTTCTCAGTAATAGCAACCATAATGTAATTACATTTAACATCCTTGTAGGGGAGAAAATACCAAAAAACCCCACCACAGTAGCATTTAACTTAAAAAAAGGGAAACTACACAAAAATGAGGAAGCTTGTTAAAAGGAAATTAAAAGGAACAGTCACAAGAGTGAAATGCCTGCAAGCTGAATGGAAACTTTTTAAAAACACCATAATAGAGGCTCAAACTATATGTATACCCCAACTAAAAAAAAAAAAACAGTAAGAGGGCCAAAAAATGCCACCATGGCTAAACAACAGAGTGAAAGAGGCAGTTAGAGACAAAAAGACATCTTTTAAAATTGGAAGTCAAATCCTCCTGGGGAAAATAAAAAGGAACATAAACACTGGCAAGTCAAGTGTAAAAGTATAATTAGGGAGGCCAAAAAAGAATTTGAAGAGCAACTAACAAAAGACCACAAAATCTTACAGCAATTTTTTTTAAGTATATCAAAAGCCGGAAGCCTGCCAAACAATCAGTGGGGCTACTGGATGATCAAGGTGCTAACAGAGCATTTAAGGAAGACAAGGCCATTGCGGAGAAGCTAAATGAATTCATTGCATCGGTCTTCACTGCAGAGGGAGGGAGATTCCCATGCCTGAGCCATTCTTTTTAGGTGACCAAACTGAGGAACTGTCCCAGATTGAGGTGTCACTGGAAGAGGTTTTGGAACAAATTGATAAACTAAACTAATAAATCACCAGGACCAGATGGAATTCACCCAAGACTTCTGAAGGAACTCAAACGTGAAATTGCAGAACTACTAATCATGGTATGTAACCTATCACTTAAATCAGCCTCTGTACCAGATGACTGGAGGATAGCTAATGTGATGCCAGTTTTTTCAAAAAGGCTCCAAAGGCGATCCCGGCAATTACAGGCTGGTAAGCCTAACTTCAGTACCAGGCAAATTGACTAAAACTATAGTAAAGAACAGAATTATCAGACACATAGGTGAACACTATATGTTGGGGAAAAGTCAACATGGCTTTTGTAAAGGGAAATCATGCCTCACCAATCTACTAGAGTTCTTTGAGGGGGTCAATAAATGTGTGGACAAAGATGATCCAGTGGATACAGCATACTTAGATTTTCAGAAAGCCTTTGACAAGTTCCCTCACCAAATACTCTTAATCAAAGTAAGGAGTCATGGGATAAAAGGAAAGGTCCTCCCATGGATCTGTATCTGGTTAAAAGATAGGAAACAAAGGGTAGGAATAAACAGTCAGTTTTCACAATGGAAAGAGGTAAATAGCAGGCTCCTCAAGGATCTGCCCTGTGACCAACATATTCATAAATGATCTGTAAAAAGGGGTAGACAGTGTTGTGGCAAAGGTTTCACACAATACAAAGTTACTCAAGATAGTTAAGTCCAAAGCTGACTGCGAAGGGTTACAAAGGGATCTCACAAAACTAGGTGACTGGCCAACAAAATGGCAGATGAAGTTCAAAGTTGAGAAATGCAAAGTAATGCACATTGGAAAACATAATCCCAACTATACACACAAAATGCTGGGGTCTAAATTAGCTGTTACCACTCAAGAGAGAGATCTTGGAGTCATTGTGGATAGTTCTCTGAAAACATCTACTCAATGTGCAGCGGCAGTGAAAAAAGCGAACAGGATGTTGGGAAAATGAAAGACAATAAAACAGAAAATATCATAATGCCACTATAGAAATCCATGGTACGCCCACACCTTGAATACTGCATGCAGTTCTGGTCGTCCCATCTCAAAACAGATATATTAGAATTGGAAAAACTGGCAGGATCCTAAAATGCTCAAGGACCACCACTGAAATGCAGCCACCTCTGGGGAACAGCGGAGCAGCTTACAGCACACTGCACAGATCAGGGTGTAAGGAAGAACACTATGTCCAATGGAAACTGTGGGGGTGGGTATTCGCAAGGAAGATTGCAATTTCCTATCTGGAATCAGGACAGGATCCCAGGGCTATACACCAAACTCCCGAAAAAGGCCCCACAAGACTATTACTGCCGTTGCCGGGGAGCGGCGGAATCTCAGTTCATGTTTCAGACAACGGTTTAGGCTGAAATTGACAAAGCTGTGTGAAGGATTTCCATGAATGGCTTATAACACAGGCTCGTCCTGTAGTATACACTGTGCTATACGCTATCCTACGCTAAGCCATCACCAGAGTCAGCATAAACACATTCCACTTATGTTATTCACCCCCTTTCTCGGCTTGGGACACAGCAGTTGGGGGGGATTGGCTGACTGATTTGGGATTAATTGCACCTCTCGTTAGCCTAGCTCCTAAGGCTTTGATAGTTTGCCCCTGCCGTGCCCAGAGCCTTGGATATAGGAGATCTCTCCCAAGCTGTCTGAGCTCCAGTATGAAACTGGAACCAGCAGCTGGAGAGGGGCGTGCACAGGAGCGACTGGAGGAGAGGGTAGGATGGTAGCAAGGGGACAGAGGAGGGGGGAGGAGATGGGATGGGGGAGGAGGCAGCTCACTGAGGCTCGGAAGTCACTGGAGCTATGGTGATTTGCACCAGCTGAGGATCTGGCCCTAATAATCATGACAAGCCAGACCCTCGTAGCAGCCCCCAGCTCCGGCTGCCGATGACACACTTGCAACTCGACCGCAGAGTTAACGGGGCTTCTTGGCAGGAGAAAGAGCCTAGGCACAGATGAAAGGAGAGGACAGAGGCTGGAGCCTCAGCGGATTCGGGGGAGAGGGTCACTCTGACCAGTTGTGTGGGGAACATAAAAAAGAAGAATGGGCTCCGTGCGGTTCAGGAAGGAGGAAGGGAATTTAATTACAAAGGAAAACAACAGCTCATGGGCCTGCTTCCCTCTGCCACCTGAACCACTCACAGCGGGAGAATAACCACTATGGACTTCAGTGGGAGCAATAGGAAAGGTCCCAGGTGCATCTCCCACCCCAGGCTAAGATCTGGGCTCTAGATATGTCAGGGAGTGACGTCCAAAAGAACACCCCTATCTGAATTATTGTTATTTATAGTGTGCCCACAAAACACCAGGCTCTGTCCATGCAAACAGACCCAGTCCCTGCCCCCAGGAGCTTACATAGAATCATAGAACCATAGAACTGGTAGAGATTGGTAGAGATTAATAAGACTGGGACTTTTCAGCTTGGAAAAGAGATAAGGGGAGATATGATAGAGGTCTATAAAATCATGACTGGTGTAGAGAAAGTAGATAAGGAAGTGTTGTTTACTACTTCTCATAGCACAAGAACTAGGGGTCACCAAATGAAATTAATAGGCAGCAGGTTTAAAACAAATAAAAGGAAGTATTTCTTCACACAATGCATAGTCCACCTGTGGAACTCCTTGCCAGAGGATGTTGTGAAGGCCAAGACCATAACAGGGTTCAAAAAAGAACTAGATAAATTCATGGATGATAGGTCTATCAATGGCTATTAGCCAGGATGGGCAGGAATGGTGTCCCTAGCCTCTGTTTGCCAGAAGCTGGGAATGAGCAACAGGGGATGGATCACTTGATGATTACCTGTTCTGTTCATTCCTTCTGGGAAACCTGGCACTGTCCCCTGTGGGAAGACAGGATACTGGGCTAGATGGACCCTTGGTCTGACCCAGTAGGGCCATTCTTATGTTCTTATGACCTCGAGAGGTCATCTAGTCCCGTCCCCTGTACTTGTGGCAGGACTAATTATCTAGACCATTCCTGACAGGTGTTTGTCTAACCTGCTCTTAAAAATCTCCAATGATGGAGATTCCACAACCTCCCTAGGCAATTTATTCCAGTGCTTGACCACCCTGACAGTTAGGAAGTTTTTCCTAATGTCCAACCTAAATCTCCCTTGCTGAAATTTAAGCCCATTGCTTCTTGTCCTATCCTCGGATGTTAAGAAAAACAATTTTTCTTCCTCCTTCTTGTAACAAACTTTTATATACTTGAAAACTGTTATCGTGTCCCCTCTCAGTCTTCTCTTTTCCAGACTAAACAAACCCAATTTTTTCAATCTTCTCACATAGGTCATGTTTTCTAGACCTTTAATCATTTTTGTTGCTCTTCTCTGGACTCTCTCCAATTTGTCCACATCCTTCCTGAAATGTGGTTCCCAGAACTGGACACAATACTCCAGTTGAGGCCTAATCAGCATGGAGTAGAGAGGAAGAATTATTTCTTGCGTCTTGTATGGAGTAGAGAGGAAGAATTACTTCTTGTGTCTTGCTTACAACACTCCTGCTTATACATCCCAGAATGATGTTCGCTTTTTTTGCAACAGTGTTACACTGTTGACTTTCAACAAGTCTGTCTCTTATTTCCATCTCAACCTCAGTCCACGTGTATTCATTTTTAACATATAAGGCAACACCTCCTCCCTTTTTTCCCTGCTTGTCCTTCCTGAGCAAGCTGTACCCTTCTATACCAATATTCCAGTCATGCGTATTATTCCACCAAGTCTCCGTGATGCCAACTATGTCAGTTTCAGAGGGGTAGCCGTGTTAGTCTGGATCTGTAAAAAGCGACAAAGAGTCCTGTGGCACCTTACAGACTAACAGAAGTATTGGCGCATGCGTCTGACGAAGTGGGTATTCACCCACGAAAAGTTATGCTCCAATACTTCTGCTAGTCTATAAGATGCCACAGGACTCTTTGTCGCTTATGTCATAGTTGTGTTTATTTACTAGCATTTTGAGTTCTTCCTGCTTATTCCCCATACTTCTCACATTAGTATACACACATCTAAGATACTGATTTGATTCCCTCTCCCCCTCAGTTCTGTCTTGTCTCTCCTTTATCCTGGCTATAACAGACCATGCTCCCCCCAAATTCCAAACCTTCTCCCAGGTCTCCATGGTCTTGACTTACCTGTGGGCTTTGGTCACTACCCCCTGCCCTTACAGGTGAATCATAGCAGTGTGGGACTGGAAGAGACCGCAATAGGTCATCTAGTCCAGTCCCCTGCACTCATGGCAGGACTATGTATTATCTAGACCATCCCTGACAGGTGTTTGTCCAACCTGCTCTTAAAAACCTCCAATTACGGAGAGTCCACAACCTCACTTGGCAATTTGTTCCAGTGTTTAACTTAAGTTTTTCTTAATGTCCAACCTAAACCACTCTTGCTGCAATTTAAGCCCATTGCTTCTCCCATCCTCAGAGGTCAACAAGAACAATTTTTCACCCTCCTCCATGTAACAACTTTTTATGTACTTGAAAATTGTTATGTCTCCTCACAGTCTTCTCTTCTCCAGACTAAACAAACCCACCTTTTTCAATCTTCGCTCATAGGTCACGTTTTCTAGACTTGTACTCATTTTGTCTCTCTTTGGAGTTTCTCCAATTTGTCCCCATCTTTCCTGAAATGTGGCGTCCAGAACGGGACACAATACTCCAGTTGAGGCCTTATCAGTGTGGAGTAGAGCAGAAGAATGACTTCTCGTGTCTTGCTTATAACACTCCTGCTAATGCATCCCAGAATTGATGTTTGCTTTTTTTGCAAAGGTGTTACGCTGTTGACTCATATTTAGCTTGTGATCCACTATAACCCCCAGATCCCTTTCTGCAGTACCCCCTCCTAGGCAGTCATTTCCCATTTTGTAAGTGTGCAACTGACTGTTCCTTCCTAAGTGGAGTACTTTGCATTTGTCCTTATTGAATTTCATCCTATTTACTTCAGCCCATTTCTCCAATTTGTCCAGATCATTTTGAATTTTAATCCTATCCTCCGAAGTACTTGCAACCCCTCCCAACCTGGTATCATCCGCAAACTTTATAAGGGTACTCTCTCTGTCATTATATAAATTATTGATGAAGATATTGAACGGAACTGAACCTAGGACAGATCCCTGCAGGACCCCACTCAATATGCCCTTCCAGCTTGACTGTGAACCACTGATAACTACTCTCTGGGAACGGTTTTCCAACCAGTTATTCACCCACCTTATAGTAGCTCCATCTAGGCTATACCTCCTAGAATTCTTTCCCTCCCTTCATCTCTCCATTCATAGATCCCAAGGCCAGAAGGGACCACTGTGATATCTAGTCTGATCCCCTGTATAATTCCTAGCACAGATCTTTTAGAAAAACCTCCGATCTTGATTTAAAAATGGTCAGTGATGGAGAATCCACCGCAACCCTTGGTAAATGGTGCAAAGGGTTAATTATTCTCACTGTTCACAAGTTACGCCTTAGTACCTGCCCAGCAGGCTGGAAGCGTGGACCCAGCCTTTGGCCTGCCTTCACACGTCACTGAGCTGCACCCGCTCAGCTTCCAACCCTGCAGCGTAATTATGATGTGGGTTCCAGTAGCAGAGGACGGGTCCCCACTGAGATCAGGGCCCTAATTGCGCTTGGTGCTGCAGAAACACATAAGAAGAGACGGTCCCTGCCTCAAAGCACTTACAGACAAAACATACAAAAGATGGCAGGGGACACAGAGGCATTCCAGGCCATATCAACGCTACAGGCCCTGCATCGGCACAGCTACAGCACTGCAGCTGTGCCACTAACGTGCAATAGCGTAGATGTTCCCTGGATCGACAGAAGGGATTTCTCCATTAATGTAGTTAATCCACCTCCCTTGTCTACGCATAGGTTGGCTTAACTACAGCACTCAGGGGCGTGACTTCTTCACCCCGCCCTCCCGAGCACTGTAGCTATGTTGACCTAACTTTTAAGTGTAGATTAGGCCACAGGGCCCACCACAGAGCCAGGTCAGAGCCCAAATCAGCTGAATACCTGCCCAGACAGACCACACTGTCTTGACTTCCGCAGCAGCCCGAAGCCGCAGTGGCGCAGTCGGAACAGGAGCAGTGCCCCGTTGGATCAGAATAGCTCCCCTCCATGTCGCCACAGGGCTCCGGCTCCCAAGGGAGCTGCCCTGCGGCTCACGGGCAGCTCCCTTGTTCCACGCTGCAATCACTCAGCAGATGTGCCCCATGCCCAGCCCGTGGAGAGGCAGCCATGGGGTGGCGAGGGAGACGTTGTTTCAGGAAAGCACCTGGGATGGGCAGTAGTGCCCGTCTCCCCCTGCCGCCATCCCTCTCTTTTATGAGCGCCTCTCCTCCAAATAAAGAAACAAATAAATACACCCAACAAACCCTTCCTGTTTCCCCCTAATTTCTCATTTATCCCTGTCATCATCTCCTGAGATCTGGTTGCCCCCCCCCTCCACAGCTTGGCCCGGAGCCACGGCTCAGCTCAGGCCGCTGTTCCCAGCCCTTTCTAAAAGCCAGCTTTGTATTTTACAACGGGGAGCTCACTCGGCATGCGATTTTAATTAGCGTCTGGTTACACGGCTCAGCAGATGTGGAATGTATTTCTTAGCCCAGGTGGAATAAATCTATTGCCATAAAAATCAAACCCCCTGTTATTGAATTCTGCTCTTCTAAATAGCACAGTATTGAACCAGGCTTCTTCCCTGCCCCCACCCCACCCCTTTCCTCCATTGCCCCTGTCCCCCAACCCCTTAAATACAAACCCCTTTCTAAGTGCTTAATACGTTTTAATTTTATTGGATTTCCTGGTGTTCCCATACAGGGCCGCCAGGATGGCCGGCCCTGTGCTGTTGGGTACCAGGGAGGGCAGTGTTTATGCCACCCGGGCAATGGTGCTTTGGGTAGAAGGAGGCTCTGCCTGGTGGAATATAGGATTCACCACGCAGGATCTGACCAATGGGCCATCAAACCAGCTAGCCTGCCTCTGGCTGCAGTCAACCGATGCCTTGGAGGAAGGCAACACTAGAATAGTTTGTACGGCCCATCAGCCTCTTGTAGAAGTTGGACACCTTCCTCTGCAAGTGCTGACCACTAGAGCTGGACCCTGGCTCTGATCCGGTCTGGAAGCACCTGTGTCAGGCCAATCAAGTCTCATTGAGCCGAACTCCTCACGCCCACCTGCCATGGCAATGCCATGCCTGGGGAGGACCACCCCGGTACCAGCTGATGGAAGGGCAGTGTGGCCAGGCTGTCTGGTTTACTGGCAAGTGACCCGTGAACCGACGGTGCCTTCAGCTCTGCCAAGCGTCTCTCTTGGTGGGTAACATTACAGCCATGCTGAGAGCCTCTGCTTCCTTCTGGGATTGTCCGTGACTGCCCGCCCCCAGGGCATGTGGCCCCAACCTGCTGTCTAGCACATTCATAGACACTTACGTTTAGGGACAGTCTGAAATGGGCACATTGCCCAGCTGAAGGATGGAGGAGAACCGGTTGGCATGAGCTATGAGGCGACCCGAGCCTCTTCCCATCCCCCCCTTCAAAACCCAGGTCCCACCCCAACCTCATCCCTCCAACCAAACCTCCCAGCCTGGTGAGGGCCCCTTCCTCTCCGTGCCCATCGCTGGGGCTGGGAGCTCTGCCCCGGCTATTCTCAGCACCGTCATGAGGGGCATGTGGGGAGCTGCAGCAGGCTCACCAGGCAGGTTACTAGAAGAACGAGGGGCTGGACTCCTGGGGGGCTGGGACCACTCAGAAGGGCAAGTCTGGCCTTGTAGGAGAGTGGCGTCTACTCCTGCCACTAACTCACGGGAGACCTTGAGTGAGTCACTGCCCCTCTGCAGCTGAGGTGCCTGGGTCTGTATAAAACAGACAGAGATCCCTGGAGGGACGGGAGAGCATGGGTCCCTCCCCAGATGCCCAGCTCCAAACCAATCAACTCCCCCCAAACAAACAGTTCTGCTGACAAGATCATAGGCCCAAGAAAAGGTTATTAGCACCTCCAAGGTAATTGCTGCCACAGTTCCCTCCCCACTAGTATGTGGATCTTGGGGGGAGAAGGGGAAGGGATAGAATCGCAGGGTTAGAAGGACTGCGGGGTTATCTGGTCTCTCCCCCACAGCTCTGCTAATGCACCTCACTCCTGAGCTACAGCACCCCCCGCTGGGCAGGTGCGGGGCTCCCCAACAGCTCTGCTGGTGAACCCCTCGCCCTGGTTTACTGTGGCCCTGCTATGCCAGTCCTGAGTGTGCCCCCACAGAGCTCCATTCCCACACACCCAGCTAATGTCCCTCAGATGTGACCTGTACTAATCCCTGCTGGTCTGGCCCTGAGCCCCTAAAGCCGGTCAGTCCTGAGGCCCCGAGCTACTCGACTCATGTGCTGGACTCACCCTGCTGTGCTAGTGCCCCTCAGCCTTGACCTGTAGCCCCCCCGCCATTGCAGTGCTGAGCACGCACCTCCCCGCCCCGCTATTGCACCTCACTTATGGCCTGTCCTTAGCCCCACTACTGCAGTCCTGGGCTCCCAGACTGATCTGCTAAGGCACCCCCAGGTGAAGCCCGCGGTAAATCCTTGGAGCCCACACACAGCTGTGTCAATGTACCTCTGATTGGAGCCTGTCCTGGGCTCCCCCACCGGTCTGCCCAGGCAGTCAGCCTTGACCTGAAACTGCCAGGTGTGATCGAATGGTAGCTGTCATGTTTAATGAGACACACACAGACTGGTGGGGTTTGGCTTCCCGCTCCTTCTCCTTCACAGCCCAGCGACGCAGGCAGCCAAGGATGCTGCCTGCTCCGACCCTGACAGTTACCCTCCTCGAAAGGACACAAATGCAGACTTGTCTCCCTGACGCTTGGACTCGCTCCTTCTCCCTTTGCTTCTGGGCTGCTGAGTTTTCTCTCTCTCTTTTTTTTTTTTGAGCCTTTTCCTCCACTGCTGCCAGCCCCACAGGTTCAGAAAACAGAGAGCTGGATCCAAACAAAACCAGGAGGATGGCCCTGCCAGCCACCTCAGTCTGCGGGGGGCTAATCGCTCACCCCAAAGGGAACATTCCCCACTGCGCTGGCTCTCCTGGGGGCAGCCCCGCTTGCCCATGAGGCATCAGCTGATTAGCAGCCCCTGGCCCCTAGGTTATCCCCTGCAGGAGAAAATGAAGCACAGAGACGATCCCATTTGTAGAGGTGTCTGCTAACTTGCGGGGCCTCAGTCTTTGGACATCCAATTGAGGCTCCTTGGCTGAGATCCTCAAAGGTACCTAAGTACCTTGGTGGATCTGGGCCCTTGTGCCTGATTTTCCCAGTTGGTTGCAAAGGGATCTCTGGAGATCCTCAGCATCCTTGAAAATCAGGCCCAAGTGCCTTGAGTTGGACGATCGGAGACCAAGGCGCAAAATCAGCAGCCACTTCTGGAAAGGCATCTCCATGGGACTTTGCCAAGCCTCACTCTAAATCAGCGGATGAAGGCGCAGGTCTTCTGCCCCTGGCTCCCATCACCTGTCTCCTGGACCTTGTCCAGCAACCTTTTCAGCATCACAATTCACAGAAGCTTACAGCCAGTCCTGAGTGAAAGGGCTTCTCTATGAGGCGAGTTACGGAGGGGCAAGCCAAGGTGTGAATCTACAGTGCACCAGCCTGCCATGCAGTGACAGCCCACGTGGACACAACTACAGCGCGGTGAAAGTCCCAGCGTGCAGTTTGAAGCAGTAGTCAGGCCCACTGGTGGTTCACTACTCTGCGTCAGCAACTCCTCAGGCCTGACAGACTCACTACACCAGTGGTGGGCAACCTGCAGCCTGCGGGCCACACTCCGCCCATCAGGGTAATCCGCTGGCGGGCTGCGAGCTAGTGTTTACATTGACCGTCTGCAGGCATGGCCGCCCGCAGCTCCCAGTGGCTGCAGTTCGCCATTCCCGGCCACTGGGAGCTGCGGGCAGCCATGCCTGCAGAAGGGCAATGTAAACACTGTCTCGCGGCCCGCCAGCGGATTACCCTGACGCAGGCCGCAGGTTGCCCACCACTGCATTACACCTAAGACACTGCTGTTCTGATATAGACCCAAAAGGTGGCATGTAATATATCACTGGAAAACTAATAACTCACTGATATTCTTGTGTGATGTATGTACAAGGTACATACAAAGAGTTATGTTCTTTCAATGTGTTTGGCAAGTGGTGCATAAGCCTAGTCTGCCCTAGACAAAGGAATGTGTATTTGCTTGGTTGACCAGCCTGGCTGTCAGGCAGGGACAAGGAAGGTGGATTTACATAAAAGGTAAACAAAGCCCTCAAGCTAACAAGGGAGAAGGTAACAAATCAACTACACCCACCTCAACTTCACCAGACTGTCTGGCGTCTCTTCCCAGCAGGAGAAAAGGAACTTTGTGAATCCATTTCAATGGATTATAAAGACAGGGTGTGAACCTCAAATAAGTAACTGAATCAACTGACTGTATACAATATTACCATATTATAAACGTGTATCATGTACGGCCTTTTATGAAAGCTAATGGCACACTGGTGATCAATATCATTGTAAAATGTACCTATTACATTATATGAGGGATACTTACTAATATTATGCTTTAAAGTCTGCGACTAAACAAAGGGAGAAACAGGTTTTCCCCAGACAAGAGGGAAGGCAGCATGGTGGAAACAAAGCACTGGAAGCCCCAGTGGTATACAAATCAGCAGAGGGATGGGAAGACCACAGGGAAGAAAAACCAACATTAGGTCATCCTGCCCCTTTACACAGGGGCAATGAACTCAGAGAGATATAAGGGGGAGCAGGGAGCCATTTTGTCTAAGAAGACAAAGGAATCGAGCACTTTGGGGTTTGTGGGAGCTCCCACCCAGGCGGTGGTCGGCCATCTTGGTGGAAGGCAGTGTGGTGAGAATCTTACCTGGAGCCAAGATTGTAGCTGTGTTAAGACTTAGTCACTAGGGGTACGTCTATACTTACCTCCGGGTCCGGCGGTAAGCAATCGATCTTCTGGGATCGATTTATCGCGTCTTGTCTAGACGCAATAAATCGATCCCGGATTGATCCCGGAAGTGCTCGCCGTCGACGCCGGTACTCCTGCTCAGCGAGAGGAGTACGCGGAGTCGACGGGGGAGCCTGCCTGCTGCGTCTGGACCCGCGGTAAGTTCGAACTAAGATAGTTTGACTTCAGCTACGTGAATAACGTAGCTGAAGTTGCGTATCTTAGTTCGAAGTGGGGGGTTAGTGTGGACCAGCCCTAGGAAGCGTTTTCCACATTGATTGGCTTGTAACTATTTCTGACTTCATCCCTTCCACGTGAACTCACTGAAAACCTGCCTCTCTCTTTCTGATTAAATAAACTGGTTTTACTTTGACTCTAAGTCAGCCCAGTGCGGGGTTTCACCTGAAGGGGTTGGTAACTCCAGCTGAAGCAACCAGCTGCTGTACTTCTCTCTCTTGAAAGGAGCGACAGACCTTCGTACTCCTCTGAACGTTCCAGGGGCAGGCGGCCATTTCAGGGCACAGTCGCGGGAGATTTGGAACCGTTGGTGCATTGGGGTCACTTGGCTAGTAGTAACCAAGGCTGGTGGAGACCAGAGCGTGGCTGTGGTGTAATACGCAGGGGGCTGGAGTCAGAGCTGCTGAACCAAGGTGGCATATCACAGACCTTCAGTGCAATGCTTGTCTGCTGGCTGGAGCGTCCACACGGAGAGCTAGCGAAGCAGAGCATTTTAAGGCACTCGGGGTTACAGGACAAGCAGTGACGCAGCCTCTCACTGGTCTGCACTGCACCCCGGAACGTGACAGTCAGCCAAGCCGCACTCCAGGCTTTCCCGGCACTGTAGCAGTGGCCATGCCGAATGTTACGCCACGACTGCAGCCCGAAGACGAATTCCCCGTCCAGTCAGCCATAGCAGGGAACACTCCTGTCATCTGCGCCTACTCCCTGTGCCTGAGCCCAGGCAGAGCCGCTGGAGTAGCCTCAGCATTATCCCTGCTGACACCCTGTCCGACTTGGACGTGGGCCAGGCCTACAGTCAAGTGTTTTCTCTGGAGATGGAGGCCGTGATGAGTACATTGGCCATGACCCCAACTTCAGCTCCAGATCCCGATACCCATGAACGATGCCCCACCTATGATTCCTTCTAGAGCCACTATTGCTTATAAAATGGGCTCTTGGGAACAGCTCAGGATTTCTCTCCTGAGCGGGGCGGAGTGGAGGTCAGATCTCAAACGGCTGCTTCATTTGTGCTAGGTTTACGCTGGGAAATGATGCCATATGTTTGGGTGATTGTACGTCCGAGAGAGCGCCTTGCACTGCTACAGGATAGTCTAGCAAAAGAGCAGAGCCCCTCACAGATGTAATTAGCCCTTTTCGCTCCCCTGTGAGGAAAGTGTTAGGGGGAAATCAAGGCCCCGAGCAGTTAAGTGACCTGCCTAAGCCCACGCAACAAATCTGTAGCCGAGCAGGGACTAGAATTCACATCTTCTGACTCCCCCTTTACCCCAGGGCCATCTACAGTCCTGACTAAAGTCGCTGGAGCACTGGCAATTTCCCCCAGCTGAGGATCTCGCCCATTTCTTTCCCCTGCGGTGATCTGGCACAGGTTCAGCTGTGAACTAGCTATGGGGTGTATCTGTGGCCCTCACCGGAGTAGCCAAGCTCTGATGTATCTGTCCTCCCGCACCCCTGTGAGGTAGGGAAGTGCTGTTATCCCCGGCTGCACAGATGGGAATTAGGCCCAGATACTCAAAGACAGTTAGGTGAAATGAATAGGAGTTAGGTACCGAATTACCTTGGAAGGTCTGGAGCTGAGTGGTTTCCCCAGGGTCACACAGGAAGTCTGTGGCGGAGCCGGGTGTGAAGCTCATCCCCGCAGCTTCTAAACCGAGCGTGTTGATGTGATGTGGCTAATCTCTGCTACTGCGCGGCTCTGGGGCTCCTCCGAGAGTCCGACTGCGCCACGGAATAGCAGGGAGAGAAACGCGCCGGATGTTTGGCTTGTAGGACAGTGAGGTGCCTGGGAGCAACTGGTGTTGTTGAGTCCAGAGGAGAGAGAGAGAGAGACGGCCACCCCGAGAGCACTCCGAGCGCAGGTGGGGGAAGATTTGGATGCTGCCTGAGCAGCGGCTGTGTTCCTGCTGCTGCCGCCCCAGCCAGCGAGCACACTCAGCATTCGACAACTTCCCAGCAGCACGGCCGGCAGACAGACGGCTTCAAAAGGGCGGGGAGAGGATGTCATCTTGTCAGGGCCGGCTCCAGGCACCAGGCAACCAAGCACATGCTTGGGACGGCACCTGGTAAGCAGGGCTGGCTCTAGGCACCAGCTAAGCAAGCAGTTGCTTGGGGCGGCAAATTTGTAGGGGCGCAAGAATCCAGCCTGGGAGCTGAGAACCAACAGGGGGGCCTGGGAGCTGTAGTTCCTTGGTTAGTTCCCTGCCTATAGAGCCAGCCCTGGAGCGGGGAAAGAACTACATTTCCCAGCATTCCCTTGGCTGCAATTAACAGGAAAGGGAGGGGGAAGGAGTGTAGAACTGAAACCTCATGCTGCAGCTTGCTGTGAATGGTAGGGACAGAGCCAGCTCTAGGTTTTTTGCTGCCCCCACCCCAGCCCTGGGTAGGGTTACCATACGTCCTCCTTTTCCCGGACATGTCCGGCTTTTCGGCAGTCAAACCCCCGTCCGGGGGGAATTGCCAAAAAGCCGAACATGTCCGGGAAAATGGCAGTTCTGCTCCTCCCCGACTCTTCGGCTCTGTTTAAGAGCCGGGCTGCCCGAGCGCTACCGGCTTCAGGCAGCCCCCGTGCCTCTGGACCCTGCGCCGCCGGAGCCCGGGAGGGGAAGTGCCCGGCTGGGGGCACAGGGTCCGGAGGCATAGGGGCTGCCCAAAGCTCCAGCTGCGCTGGGGAAGCGCCGGCCAGGGGCGCAGGGTCTGGGGGCTGCCCGGCAAACCGTGAAGCCAGTAGCACTGGGGCAGCCCTTTCCCAGTGGCTGGGAGTGGGAGGGAGGAGGGGCGGAGTTAGGGCGGGAAGGGGCAGAGTTGGGGTGGGGAAATGGGCGGGGCCAGGGCCCGTGGAGGGTCCTCTTTTTTTATTTATTAGATATGGTAACCCTAGCCCTGGGCTCCCCCCGCACCCCTATGTTGCCCCAGCCCTGGACTCTCCCCTGCCCACACCGCCTACTGCCCCAGCTCTGGCCCTCACTTGCACCCCCCTGCTGCCCCAGCCCTGGGCTCTTCTCCCCACCCCACCTGCACCCCCTGCTGCCCCAGCTCTGGCCCCCACCTGCACCTCCTGCCGCCCCAGCCCTGGGCTCCCCCCTCCCCTCCCCTCCCTTGCTGCTGCCCCAGCCCTGGGCTCTCCCCCAAAGAAAGAAATGGGTGGACTAAATGGACAGTGCACCTCTCCATCTGAAGCCTAGCAAGGGAGATATGTGGATCCCATTAGAATTTAAAATGAAAAGTAAGGGAGGGGAGGCTCTACTGGACCTGGGCAGCTTTAGATACAGTACAAGGCACGTAGGAGGATTTACACTTCTGAGCCATGGAAGCAGAAATTGACATTTCTTTTCCAGATTTAGCTAATACTCAGAAAGGGAATCCAGCAACTGCCTTCCAGATTTGAACACCCTCAAAATTCAGGAGTGCTCAAGCTCAATTTGGGCGGCTGTTACTTCATTTCTCCCAAATCAAATATACTGATCCACTGTAACTTGCTGTAGAAAAAGTAGAATAAATTGAGCAAGAAACGCTTCCCAGTGGTTATTAGGACTGGAATTGCTATTTTCAACAGCCATTGCTTTTTTTTTTGTTTGTTTTAGTTTTAGTTTTATTTGTTTAAAAGGAAGACAGTGATATTGCATTGGCAAATTCCCCATAGATAGAAAGAATGGAACAAAAGAATAATAAAGGCACCTCAACTTTTCCTCATTTATGTAGGACAGTCTTATAATATGCATCCAGATATCCTCCAATCACACAAGCTGAAAATTGTTCCACTTTACTGCAGTTCTGTAACCATATGGGAACCAATCTTGTCTGTGTTCTGTGCACCTCCAAAATTCCTGCTGAATGACCCGCCCTGGGAGCGAGTTACCAGTGACCCAGGGCTGGGGCGGCAGGAGGGTGCAGTTGCGGGGGGGTGGGGGGGTGGGGGGAGAGGGGAGAGAGAGAGCCCAGGACTGGCAGGTGGGGGGCAGGCAAAAATTTTTTTGCTTGGGGCAGCAAAAAACCTAGAGCCGGCCCTGTTTGTAAGGGGCAGCCAATCTTGGGGTGGCGGGGGGCGGCGCGGCATTCCGCGGGGGGGCGCTCCGGCAGCGAGGCGCTCGGCGGGGGGCGCTCCGGCGGCGCGGCGGGGGGGCGGCGCAGGGCACGGCGCTCGGGGGGGTTCCGGTGGCTCGGTGTGGGGGGCGGGCTCCGGCGGCGTGGCGCTCGGCGGGGGGCGGCCTGGGGCACGGTGCTCGGAGGGGGGGTTCCGGCGGCACGGCGGGGGGCAGGCGCAGGGCACGGCACTCGGCGGGGGGCGCTCCAGTGGCACGGCGCGCGGCGGGGGGGCGGCGCAGGGCACGGCGCTCGGGGAGGGGGGTTCCGGCGGCCCGGTGCGGGGGGAGGCGCAGGGCATGGCACTCGGGGGGGGGGGTCCGGCGGCGCAGCGCTCAGCGCGGGGGGCGGGCTCCGGCGGCGCGGCGCTTGAGGGGGGTGGCCCGGGGCGCGGTGCTCGGGGGGGGCCTCGGCGGGGCGGCACTTTTTTTTGCTGCTTGGGGCAGCAAAAAATTTCGAGCCGGCC